>NC_091301.1:32748083-32953083 GCF_038502225.1 Cherax quadricarinatus | reverse complement strand
TAAAATACGTGTAAATTTTACCTTATCCCTAGTAATGACCCTCGTATTGTAGATAGTCGTAATGACCCTCGGGTAGTAGATAGTCTTAATGACCCTCGTATTGTAGATAGTCTTAATGACCCTCGTGTAGTAGATAGTCTTTTTAGTATGATAATAAGATGTTATCTTCATTATAGAATAATAAGAAAATATTATAACCTTTATATTATAATAATAAGGTAAAAGGACCCCAATGGAAATAAGTCACTTTGTCTGACTTTTTTGGGTTATCCTAGGTTCTCTACACATATGCTGCTATGTATGATAATTCTATGTAACTGTATTGTGTATACCTGAATAAATTTACTTACTTACTTACTTACTAACAACAACAGACACTCTAGTGAGAGCACTAGCCACAACAGAGGTGTCTTTCTGCAGACGGCATGTGACATCAACAAGAGATGGCATTACTAGTTTCAAATAATTGTTCTCTGACAAGGCGTCCCCTGTGGAGAAACTACTACTTGAACTAGTAGTCATTGCAGGCATAGGCTGAGCACTCAAGGCAGTCTGAGTGTCCTCGGACACTTGAGGCAACGAAACACTATCCTGCATGTCCGAAGGTGTAGGTGGAACACAGATGGGAGTGACAGAGTTACTAGTGCCTGACCGCTTGGGTACACTACTGGAAAATGTATTGGATTGTAAGAACTTAATCTGAACGTCGTACTCTGCGGCAGTATGGCAGATCTCGGATCCAAGATGGTAACCCCAAAATGGGACGATCAAGTCATCAATTTGGGCATGCCATCGATAAGGGTCGAGCACAATACGTAAGTCTCTCATGGAAGCAAATCCCAGTAGGTCACCAGGGAAAGTAATCTGGTCGACAACAAGGAAAGAAGCAGTAAAGTCTCTACCTTGGATAGAAAAGGTAAGGGAAGTCTGACCTCTGACATGGAGAAGGGAACCAGCTACCCCACTAAGGGAGGTTACAGTAGTTGGTTCAATGAGGAGGACACGTCGTAACTGCTTATCTTTCAGCAAACTAGACCTGATAATATTAACTTGCGCACCAGAGTCCATGAACACATGAACGGGCACATTATGAATGGATGCTTGCACTATAGGACCTATCGTTTCATTGGGAGTTATGTGCAAACAAACAGGTGGGTTGTCATCGGAAAAGGTATGTTCCACTTCATCCACAAAATAATCTACGTCAGAGACGTGTGAAGCAACATCATCAGCGGGATTGTCATTCTCAAGACTGCTTAAGGCTTCAAAGGAATTGTGAATGGGGATGGTGTGCTCATTATCACCTACTGTCACCACGGGACGGGTTGACTAGGGTGCTTGGATTCCCCCAAATTGGAAGAGTGAGGCTGGTTCTGGTTAATCTGAGAACCCCGACCTCTATTTCCTCTCCTGGCTCTGCGGTTGGAACGGCCATGGAAGGATCTAGATTACTGAAGGTTGTAGAGAGCATTGCACTTGGATGTGTCATGACCATGAATTCTGTGATAAGTACAGTAAGGCAGATCGGACTGGTACTCATCAGCATTACGATTCCTCTTAGGGCGACTATCAGGACAAGTTACCACGATGTGGCCACGGTAACCACAATTATAGCAGGTTCTTTGGCTATGGGTACTGTACATACTACGAGTGCTACAGGAATGATGATTCTTGACACAAGCTTTGGATGACGGTCGTGAGTGATTTCGATTGGGAGTTTTGGTTGTAGCACAAACAAGAGGAGGTATGGGATTAGTCAAAGCAGCTGACGTAGGCCTTCGATAGGGAAAGGTTCCCACGGGACACAAGTCACGCACATGGATGAGGGCTGCAAGCGGTCCCATTGCGGCAGAGGACTGGAATTATACACATACATGGAAGTTGGTGGCATTAACTGTTTAATAACTCCTAATGCTGCTAATTTGGCAAACCCTTCAAGAGTTCGTTTATCATCGTCTGCAAGGTACTTGGTACTTTGACCGGCCCTAACGAATGAGGCCATGAGGTTATTTAAACGAAGAGCAAACTCATCTAATGATTCCTCTGGCCTCGGCGCTGTGCACACTAATTCTTTAAGGACCACGAATGGATCAGTTACTCTCACTGGGTCAAGATAGTTACGTATTAACTGCTCATAATCTGCCCACTTGGTGAGACCCTGAAAGTCCGTCATCCGGATTAAGTTAAAGACATTTAAGGCAGCTGGTGAACGAGCTAAACTTTCCTTTCCGATACTAATTATACAACTCTCAGATGGGAGGCCATCTACTGAGGCATTTGCTCTAGCACGAACAGCGGTAAACCATGCTTCCAGATTGTCTGGATTCCCAATGAACACCGGCATAGCATCATAAGGGTCATGACTAAAATTGCGAAGGCTCGAAATCTGAGTGTGTTTATCGTTTGATGAAGAATTACTCGAATTTTTGACTGACGCATTATTGGTTGGACTAGCAGAGTGTATGAGGCATCGCTCGAGAAGACTCAAGACATGCTTGCAAAATGTGAAACAAAAGTTTAAAGAAACAAAAAAAATATAACTGAGGAACACACAACACAGTAAACTTAAATGGGAAGAATATACTTAACTATTCTGCATAAGTAAAGAAAAATAAGTCACACTGTAAGCAAGGAAAACTCACATAAAACACTCAACTGGATAAGCAACACTGAAAATCAAGAGAAATTGTACTTTACTCAAATCAAATTTACTCATATTTACTTTAAATTGAATTAATGGCACAGTGAGTTGTCTTTACTCTCAATTCAACAAAAGAAATTCAACAATAATTGATAAATCAAACAAAAACGATAAAATGGAATCAATAAATCTTGTGCAAAATTAAAACAAACTGGGAAAGCAATTCACTAAAAATAAAATAAAATGACACACAAAAAATAAAATATTATGCACAGAACAAGAAATGTGAAACCGAAATCACAAAATATTGCACTGAAACAAGCTGTAGCAATATTGCAAATAACAAATACTAATCAAAAAGTAGTGCACAACACAACACTACATAAAAAAATTCTGAAAGAAAAAATTTAATGGCAGCTCAATATTTACACAAGAATCATTGCAAATGAGTCAATATTGCAATAATAAAAAAAAACGCACACACAAGAAAATACAGTTTACAAAAACAATAAAAATTTATCAAGGAATGAACTGATTGAACACTTTAACTCTTAATTACAGCTTAAACAAACACTGACTGAACAAGTAAAAAAAATGAATTACTTTAAAGAGAAGGGAAAAATTGCACTAAGAGTGAATTTGTTCAATGAAATATGAAAAATAATAAAGGCAAAAAAAAAAAAAAAAAATACAGAAGAGAGAAAGGTTAACAGTCACAATAAGGCAGGAACACAACACATCGATATATGCACAATACTACGAGAATTTTCTTGCAATGAGGCTTGGGGTGAAAAAAATTGGAAAATAATTGTCTTGCTTCAAACAAAATAATGGCACTATTGTCTGTGGAGATAAGACAAATTAGACACTGGCTAAATGAAAAGAATTAACACAACAATGTTCAAAACACAGAAAAAAATGGCAAATGAATAATAAAAAAAAAATTCAGCAAAGACACAAATGCTGGGAGAAAAAAAAATAACTGAGACAACACCAAATTGTGATGCAGAATATAAGATAACAAGTTATTGAATTACTTCACTGTATAAATTACTAGGCAAGGAACACAATACTGTGAACACATGATAATTGTGAAGTGTAAACACAAGTTTATACTGTTTATATATTGCACACAACAGGGAAAAATGTAAAAGTACTTACTTTACGTAAGTACTTTTGTGTGACGTCACACATACTAGTCACTGGGTCTAGCAAGGGGTCGTGTATGTAAAACATATGGATGGTACTATGATACTCAGATAACATATACATATACAGGGGATCAGCAACAATGCTGACAGGTGGGGTTGAACTCCAGGAGCCAGTTGCTGGACCAGGCCTACAGCCTGCCCAGATCCCTTTGTAGTTCTGCCGGGTCCTTGTTCAATTGAATTCTTCTCATCAACTTCACATCATCTGCAAACAGGGATACTTCAGAGTCTGTTCCTTTCATCATGTCATTCACAAATACCAGAAACAGCACCAGTCCTAGGACTGATCCCTGTGGCACCCTGCTCATTACAGGTGCCCACTCTGACACCTCACCATGTACCATGACTCTCTGTTGTCTTCCTGACAGGTATTCCCTGATCCACTGTAATATTACGCCTTCCCTGTTATCCCTACCTGGTCCTCCAGCTTTTGCACTAATATCTTGTGTGGAACTGTGTCAAATGCCTTACAGTCCAAGAATATGCAATCTACCCACCCCTCTCTCTCTTGTCTTATTGCCATCACCCTGTCACAAAACTCCAGTAGGTTTGTGATGCAGGATTTCCCCTCCCTGAAACTGTTCTGGCTGTTGTTGATAAACTCATTCGTTTCTAGGTGCTCCACCACTCTTCTCCTGATAATATTCTCCATGACCTTGCATACTATACATGTCAGTGACACTGGTCTGTAGTTTAATGCTTCGTGTCTATCTCCTTTTTTAAAAATTGGGACTACATTTGCTGTCTTCCATACTTCAGGTAGTCGCCCTGTTTTGATAGATGTGTTAAGATAAGATAAGATTTCGTTCGGATTTTTAACCCCGGAGGGTTAGCCACCCAGGATAACCCAAGAAAGTCAGTGCGTCATCGAGGACTGTCTAACTTATTTCCATTGGGGTCCTTAATCTTGTCCCCCAGGATGCGACCCACACCAGTCGACTAACACCCAGGTACCTATTTGCTGCTAGGTGAACAGGACAACAGGTGTAAGGAAACGTGTCGAAATGTTTCCACCCGCCGGGAATCGAACCCGGGTCCTCTGTGTGTGAAGTGGGAGCTTTAGCCACCAGGCCACCGGCCTCCACTCCCTCTCTCAGGACCCATGGAGAGATGTTATCCGGCCCCATCGCCTTTGAGGTATCTAGCTCGCTTAGCAGCCTCTTCACTTCTTTCTTGGTTGTATGCATTGTCCAACACTTGATGGTGTACCTCACTTCTCCATCTTTCTGGAGCCCCTTCTGTTTCCTCTGTGAACACTTCTTTGAATCTCATGTTGATCTCCTCACGTACTTTGTGGTCATTTCTTGTGACCTCCTCTCTTTCCTTCATCAGCCTGATTACCTGGTCCTTGACTGTTTTCCTCCTGATGTGGCTGTACAACAGCTTTGGGTCAGATTTGGCTTTTGCTGCTATGTCATTCCCTCATTGTCTTTGGGCCTCTCTTCTGACCTGTGCATATTCATTTCTGGCTCTACGACTGCTCTCATTATTCTACTGGGTCCTTTGCCTTCTATACTTCTTCCACTTTCTAGCACACTTGGTTTTGGCCTCCCTGCACCTTTGGGTGAGCCAAGGGTTCATCCTGGCTTTTTCGTTATTCCTGTTACCCTTGGGTACAAACTTCTCCTCAGCATCTTTGCATATTGTTGTCACATATTCCATCATCTTGTTTACTGACTTCGCTGCCAGTTCTCTGTCCCACTGAACCCCATTCAGGAAATTCTTCATGCCTACTTCCCTCTTCACTTGTAACTCTATTATGTGTTCAGAGCTCAGAACCACATGATCACTGGTCCTGAGGGGTCTTTCATATGTGATGTCCTCAATATCTGCACCACTTAAGGTGAATAATAGGTCCAGTCTCACTAGTTCATCCTCTCCTCTCTCTCTGGTAGTGTCCCTTATGTGTTGGTACATGAGGATTTCCAGTACCACCTCCATCATTTTAGCCCTCTACGTTTCTTGGTCCCCATGTGGCTCCAAGTTCTCCTAATCAATTGCCAATGTGGTTGAAGTCACCCATGATCAGCAGCTTTGCCCTGCTCACATGAGCCCTTCCGGCCACTTTGGCCGGCATGTCAGCCATTGCTCTATTACTCTCATCATACTCTTGCCTTGGTTTCCTACTGTTTTGTGGCGGGTTATACATCACTGCAATTACCACCTTGGGACTGTAGCATTCCTATTATGTAATCTCTTGCTTCTCCTCCATCTCCTCTCTCCAGCTCATCAAAATCCCATCAGTTTTTGATGAATGGTGCCACTCTTCAATCCCGTCTGTCTCTCCTCAGGATTTGATATCCTGTTTAGAAGATGGCATCTGTTATCATCCCTGTGAGCTTGGTTTCTGTGAGAGCTATGATGTCCAGTGATGCCTCTTTGACTCTTTCGTGAACCTCCTCCCACTTATTCGTTATCCTATCAGCGTTGGTGTACCACACCTTCAGTTTCCTCTCCATCACTGTGTTTTGCGGGGTCTGTGAAGATGGGGACCAGTGTGCTGCAGGATTCTACAGCATAGTGTGGGTTGGGGGCTGTTAGTATGGATTGTGGTTTGTGTTGGGATAGTGTGTTTGGTTGTAGGGTTCTATGGGTGGTTCTGTGTGTGCTTGTTCTTGTTGCTCTGCCCTGCCCTTGTCCTACCCTACTTGTCCTGCACTACTTGACCTGCCCCACTTGTCCTTCTCTACTTGTCTTGCTCTACTTGCCCTGCCCTACTTGAGATGCCCTATTTGTCCTGCCCTACTTTTGCTGCCCTACTTGACCTGCCCTACTTGACCTGCCCTACTTGTCCTAACCTACTTGACTTGCCCTACTTGTCCTGCCCTGCTTGACCTTCCCTACTTACCCTGCAATACTTTTCCTGCCCTACTTCTCCTACCCTACTTTTCCTGCCCTACTTGACCTGCCCTACTGGTCCTAACCTACTTGACTTGCCCTGCTTGTCCTGCCCTACTTGTACTGCCCTACTTGTTCTGCCCTACTTGTCCTGCCCTACTTTACCTGCCCTACTTGTCCTTCTCTACTTGTCTTGCCCTACTTGTCCTGCCCTACTTGACCTGCCCTACTTGTCCTGCCCTACTTTTCCTGCCCTACTTGACCTGCCCTACTTGTTTTTCTCTACTTGTCCTGCCCTACTTGTCCTGCCCTACTTGTCCTGCCCTACTTGTCCTACCCTACTTTTCCTGCCCTACTTGACCTGCCCTATTTGTCCTGCCCTACTTGTCCTGCCCTACTTGACCTGCCCTACTTGTCCGAACCTACTTGACTTGCCCTACTTGTCCTGTCCTACTTGTCTTGCCCTACTTGTCCTGCCCTACTTGTCCTGCCCTACTTGTCCTGCCTTTCTTTACCTGCCCTACTTGTCCTTCTCTACTTGACTTGCCATACTTATCCTGCCCTACTTGACCTGCCCTACATGTCCTGCCCTACTTTTCCTGTTCCACTTGACCTGCCCTACTTGTCCTTCTCTACTTTTCCTGCCCCACTTGACCTGCCCTACTTGTCCTTCTCTACTTTTCCTGCCCTACTTGACCTGCCCTACTTGTCCTTCTCTACGTTTCCTGCCCTACTTGTCATGCCCTAATTTTCCTACCCTACATGTCCTGCCCTACTTGTCCTGCCCTATTTTTCCTGCCCTACTTGACCTGCCCTACTTGCCCTTCTCTACTTGTCCTGAACTACTTGTCCTGCCCTACTTGTCCTGCCCTACTTGTTCTACCCAACTTTTCCAGCCCTACTTGACCTGCCCTATTTGTCCTGCCCTACTTTTCATGCCCTACTTGACCTTCCCTACTTGTCCCAACCTACTTGACTTGCCCTACTTGTCCTGCCCTACTTGTCCTGCCCAACTTGTCCTGCCTTTCTTTACCTGCCCTACTTGTCCTTCTTTACTTGTCTTGCCCTACTTGTCCTGCCCTACTTGACCTGCCCTACTTTTCCTGCCCTACTTTTCCTGCCCTACTTGACCTGCCCTACTTGTCCTTCTCTACTTGTCCTGCCCTACTTTTCCTGCCCTACTTGTCCTGCCCTACTTGTCCTGCCCAACTTGTCCTGCCCTACTTTTCCTGCCCCACTTGACCTGCCCTACTTGTCATTCTCTACTTTTCCTGCCCTACATGTCCTGCCCTACTTTTCCTGTTCCACTTGACCTGCCCTACTTGTCACTCTCTACTTTTCCTGCCCCACTTGACCTGCCCTACTTGTCCTTCTCTACTTTTCCTGCCCTACTTGACCTGCCCTACTTGTCCTTCTCTACGTTTCCTGCCCTACTTGTCATGCCCTAATTTTCCTGCCCTACATGTCCTGCCCTACTTGTCCTGCCCTATTTTTCCTGCCCTACTTGACCTGCCCTACTTGTCCTTCTCTACTTGTCCTGCCCTACTTGTCCTGCCCTAATTGTCCTGCCCTACTTGACCTGCCCTATTTGTCCTGCCCTAATTTTCATGACCTACTTGACCTGCCCTACTTGTCCCAACCTACTTGACTTGCCCTACTTGTCCTGCCCTACTTGTCCTGCCTTTCTTTACCTGCCCTACTTGTCCTTCTTTACTTGTCTTGCCCTACTTGACCTGCCCTACTTGTCCTGCCCTACTTTTCCTGCCCTACATGACCTGCCCTACTTGTACTTCTCTACTTGTCCTGCCCTACTTTTCCTGCCCTACTTGTCCTACCCTACTTGTCCTGCCCAACTTGTCCTGCCCTACTTTTCCTGCCCCACTTGACCTGCCCTACTTGTCCTGCCCAACTTGTCCTGCCCTACTTTTCCTGCCCCACTTGACCTGCCCTACTTGTCCTTTTCTACTTTTCCTGCCCTACATGTCCTGCCCTACTTTTCCTGTTCCACTTGACCTGCCCTACTTGTCCTTCTCTACTTTTCCTGCCCTATTTGACCTGCCCTACTTGTCCTTCTCTACGTTTCCTGCCCTACTTGTCATGCCCTAATTTTCCTTCCCTACATGTCCTGCCCTACTTGTCCTGCCCTATTCTTCCTGCCCTACTTGACCTGCCCTACTTGACATGGCCTACTTGTCCTTCTCTACTTGTCCTGCCCTACTTGTCCTGCCCTACTTGACCTGGCCTACTTGTCCTTCTCTACTTGTCCTGCCCTACTTGTCCTGCCCTACTTTTCCTGCCCTACTTGACCTGCATTACTTGTCCTGCCCTACTTTTCCTGCCCTGCTTGTCCTGCCCTACTTGTCCTGCCCTATTTTTCCTGCCCTACTTTACCTGCCCTTACTTTACCTGCCCTACTTTTCCTGCCCTACTTCTCTACTACTTTTCCTGCCCTACTTACCTGCCCTACTGTCCTAACCTACATGTCCTGCCCTACTTGTCCTGCCCTACTTGTCCTGCCCTATTTGTCCTGCCCTACTTGACCTGCCCTACTTGTCCGGCTCTACTTGTCTTGCCCTACTTGTCCTGCCCTACTTGTCCTAACCTACTTGACTTGCCCTACTTTTCCTGCCCTACTTGTCCTGCCCTACTTGTCCTGCCCTATTTTTCCTGCCCTACTTGACCTGCTCTACTTGTCCTTCTCTACTTGTCCTGCCCTACTTATCCTGCCCTACATGTCCTGCCGTACTTGTCCTGCCCTACTTGTCCTGCCCTATTTGTCCTGCCCTACTTGACCTGCCCTACTTGTCCTGCTCTACTTGTCTTGCCCTACTTGACCTGCCCTACTTGTCCTAACCTACTTGACTTGCCCTACTTGTCCTTCCCTACTTGTCCTGCCCTACTTGTCCTGCCCTACTTGTCCTGCCTTATTTGACCTGCCCTACTTGTCCTCCTCTACTTGTCTTGCCCTATTTGTCCTGCCCTACTTTTCCTGTTCTTTTGACCTGCCCTACTTGTCCTGCCCTACTTTTCCTGCCCTACTTCACCTTCCCTACTTGTCCTTCTTTACTTGTCCTGCCCTACTTGTCCTTCCCTACTTGTCCTGCCCTACTTGTCCTGCCATATTTGTGTTGCCCTACTTTTCCTGCCCTACTTGACCTGCATTACTTGACCTGCCCTACATGGCCTACTTGTCCTTCTCTACTTGTCTTGCCCTACTTGACCTGCCCTGCCCTACTTGTCCTACTTGTCCTGCCCTACTTGTCCTGCCCTACTTGTTCTTACTTTTTGCCCTACTTGACCTGCCCTTGTCCTGCCCTACTTTTCATGCCCTACTTGTCCCTACTTGTCCCCCTACTTGTGCCCTACTTGTCCTGCCCAACTTGTCCTGCCCTACTTGTCCTGCCTTTCTTTACCTGTCCTACTTGTCGTTCTCTACTTGACTTGCCCTACTTGTCCTGCCCTACTTGTCCTGCCCTACTTGTCCTGCCCTACTTTTCCTGCCCTACTTGACCTGCCCTACTTGTCCTTCTCTACTTGTCCTGCCCTACTTGTCCTGCCCTACTTGTCCTGCCCTACTTGTCCTGCCCTACTTGTCCTGCCCTACTTTTCCTGCCCTACTTGACCTGCCCTACTTGTCTGTCTCTACTTGTCCTGCCCTACTTGTCCTGCCCTATTTTTCCTGCCCTACTTGACCTGCCCTACTTGCCCTTCTCTACTTGTCCTGCCCTACTTGTCCTGCCCTACTTTTCCTGCCCTACTTGACCTGCCCTACTTGTCCTTCTCTACTTTTCCTGCCCTACTTGTCCTGTGTTACTTTTCCTGCCCTACTTGTCCTGCCCTACTTGTCATGCCCTACTTGTCCTTCTCTACTTGTCCTGCCCTACTTGTCCTGCCCTACTTGACCTGCCCTACTTGTCCTTCTCTACTTGTCCTGCCCTACTTGTCCTGCCCTACTTTTCCTGCCCTACTTGTCCTGCCCTACTTGTCTTACCCTACTTGTCCTGCCCTACTTATCCTGCTCTACTTGTCCTGCCCTATTTGCCCTGCCCTACTTTTCCTGCTCTATTTGGCCTTCCCTACTTGTCCTTCTCTACTTGTCCTGCCCTACTTGTCCTGCCCTACTTGTCCTGCCCTACTTGTCCTGCCCTACTTTTCCTGCCCTACTTGACCTGCCCTATTTGTCCTGCCCTAATTTTCATGCCCTACTTGACCTGCCCTACTTGTTCTTCTCTATTTGTCATGCCCAACTTGTCCTGCCCTACTTTTCTTGCCCCACTTGACCTGCCCTACTTGTCCTGCCCAACTTGTCCTGCCCTACGTTTCCTGCCCCACTTGACCTGCCCTACTTGTCCTG
This sequence comes from Cherax quadricarinatus, assembly GCF_038502225.1. NCBI lineage: Eukaryota > Metazoa > Arthropoda > Malacostraca > Decapoda > Parastacidae > Cherax > Cherax quadricarinatus. The sequence goes on along the minus strand of NC_091301.1, from coordinate 32,942,039 downwards.
CCCTACTTAACCTGCCCCACTTGTCCTTCTCTACTTGTCCTGCCCTACTTGTCCTGCCCTACTTGTCCTGCCCTACTTGACCTGGCCTACTTGTCCTTCTCTACTTGTCCTGCCCTACTTGTCCTGCCCTACTTTTCCTGCCCTACTTGACCTGCCCTACTTGTCCTTCTCTAGTTTTCCTGCCCTACTTGTCCTGCCCTACTTTTCCTGCCCTACTTGTCCTGCCCTACTTGTCCTGCCCTATTTTTCCTGCCCTACTTTACCTGCCCTACTTGTCCTTCTCTACTCGTCCTGCCCTACTTATCCTGCCCTACATGTCCTGCCCTACTTGTCCTGCCCTACTTGTCCTGCCCTATTTGTCCTGCCCTACTTATCCTGCTCTACTTTGTCTACTTGTCTGCCCTAATTGTCTTGTGCCCTACTTGATTTGCCCTACTTTTCCTGCCCTACTTGTCCTGCCCTACTTGTCCTGCCCTATTTTTTGCCCTACACCTGCTCTACTTGTCCTTCTCTACTCGTCCTGCCCTACTTATCCTGCCCTACATGTCCTGCCCTACTTGTCCTGCCCTACTTGTCCTGCCCTATTTGTCCTGCCCTACTTGACCTGCCCTACTTGTCCGGCTCTACTTGTCTTGCCCTACTTGTCCTGCCCTACTTGTCCTAACCCTGACTTGCCCTACTTGTCCTTCCCTACTCCTGCCCTACTTGTCCTGCCCTACTTATCCTGCCTTACTTGACCTGCCCTACTTGTCCTTCTCTACTTGTCTTGCCCTATTTGTCCTGCCCTACTTTACCTGCCCTACTTGTCCTGCCCTACTTTTCCTGCCCTACTTAACCTTCCCTACTTGTCCTTCTTTACTTGTCCTGCCCTACTTGTCCTACCCTACTTTTCCTGCCCTACTTGTCCTGCCCTATTTGTGTTGCCCTACTTTTCCTGCCCTACTTGACCTGCGTTACTTGTCCTGCTCTACTTGTCTTGCCCTACTTGACCTGCCCTACTTGTCCTGCCCTACTTGACTTGCACTACTTGTCCTGCCATACTTGTCCTGCCCTACTTGTCCTGTCCTACTTGACTTGCACTACTTGTTCTGCCATACTTGTCCTGCCCTACTTGTCCTGTCCTACTTGTCCTGCCCTACTTGATCTGCCCTACTTGTCCTTCTCTACTTGTCTTGCCCTACTTGTCCTGCCCTGCTTGTCCTGCCCAACTTGTCCTGCCCTACTTTTCCTGCCCCACTTGACCTGCCCTACTTGTCCTTCTCTACGTTTCCTGCCCTACTTGTCATGCCCTACTTTTCCTGCCCTACATGTCCTGCCCTACTTGTCCTGCTCTATTTTTGCTGCCCTACTTGACCTGCCCTACTTGTCCTCTACTTTTCCTGCTCTACTTGTCCTGCCCTACTTTTCCTGCCCTACTTGACCTGGCCTACTTGCCCTTCTCTACTTGTCCTGCCCTACTTGTCCTGCCCTACTTTTCCTGCCCTACTTGACCTGCCCTACTTGTCCTTCTCTACTTTTCCTGCCCTACTTGTCCTTCTCTACTTGTCCTGCTTTACTTGTCCTGCCCTACTTGTCCTGCCCTACTTGTCCTGCCATACCTGTGCTGCCCTATTTGTCCTGCCCTACTTGACCTGCCCTACTTGTCTTGATCTACTTGTCCTGCCCTACTTGACCTGCCCTACTTGTCCTAACCTACTTGACTTGCCCTACTTGTCCTGCTCTACTTTTCCTGCCCTACTTGTCCTGCCCTACTTGTCCTGCCTTACTTGACATGCCCTACTTGTCCTTCTCTACTTGTCTTGCCCTACTTGTCCTGCCCTACTTGTCCTGCCCTATTTGTCCTGCCCTACTTTTCCTGCTCTACTTGACCTGGCCTGCTTGTCCTGCCCTACTTTTCCTGTTCTACTCGACCTGCCCTACTTGTCCTGCCCTACTTGTTTTGCCCTACTTGACCTGCCCTACTTGTCCTTCTCTACTTGTCTTGCCCTACTTGTCCTGCCCTACTTTTCCTGCCCTACTTGTCCTTCCCTACTTTTCCTGCCCTACTTGACCTGCCCTACTTGTCTGTCTCTACTTGTCCTGCCCTACTTGTCCTGCCCTACTGGTCTGCCCTACTTGTTCTGCCCTACTTGTCTTGTCCTTCTTTTCCTGCCCTACTTGACCTGCCCTACTTATCCTTCTCTACTTTTCCTGCCCTACTTGTCCTGCCCTACTTTTCCTGCCCTACTTATCCTGCCCTACTTGTCGTGCCTTATTTGTCCTGCCCTACTTGACCTGCCCTACTTGTCCTGCTCTACTTGTCCTGCCCTACTTGACCTGCCCTACTTGTCCTTCTCTACTTGACTTGCCCTACTTGTCCTGCCCTACTTATCCTGCCCTACTTGTCCTGCCCTACTTGTCCTGCCCTACTTAACCTGCCCCACTTGTCCTTCTCTAATTGTCTTGCCCTACTTGTCCTGCCCTACTTGACCTGCCCTACTTGCCCTGCCCTACTTTTCCTGCTCTATTTGACCTGCCCTACTTGTCCTTCTCTACTTGTCCTGCCCTACTTGTCCTGCCCTACTTAACCTGCCCCACTTGTCCTTCTCTACTTGTCCTGCCCTACTTGTCCTGCCCTACTTTTCCAGCCCTACTTGTCCTGCCCTACTTGTCCTGCTCTACTTGTCCTGCTCTACTTGACCTGCCCTACTTGTCCTTCTCTACTTGTCCTGCCCTACTTGTCTTACCCTACTTGTCCTGCCTTACTTATCCTGCCCTACCCTAACCTGCCCCACTTGTCCTTTTCTACTTGTTCAGTCCTACTTGTCCTGCCCTACTTTTCCAGCCCTACTTGTCCTGCCCTACTTGTCCTGCCCTACTTAACCTGCCCCACTTGTCCTTTCTCTAATTGTCTTGCACTACTTGTCCTTCCCTGCTTAACCTGCCCTATTTGTCCTGCCCTTCTTTTCCTGCCCTACTTGACCTGCCCTACTTGTCCTTCTCTACTTGTCCTGCCCTACTTGTCCTGCCCTACTTTTCCTGCCCTACTTGTCCTGCCCTACTTGTCCTGCCCTACTTGTCCTGCCCTACTTGTCCTGCTCTACTTGTCCTGCCCTACTTGTCCTGCCCTACTTGTCCTGCCCTACTTGTCCTGCCCTACTTGTCCTGCCCTACTTGTCCTGCTCTACTTGTCCTGCCCTACTTGTCTTGCTCAACTTGTCCTGCCCTACTTGTCCTTCTCTACTTGTCCTGCCCTACTTGTCCTGCCCTACTTGTCCTGCCCTACTTGTCCTGCCCTACTTGTCCTGCCCTACTTGTCCTGCCCTACTTGTCCTGCCCTACTTGTCCTGCCCTACTTGTCCTGCCCTACTTGTCCTGCCCTACTTGTCCTGCCCTACTTGTCCTGCCCTACTTGTCCTGCCCTACTTGTCCTGCCCTACTTGTCCTGCCCTACTTGTCCTGCCCTACTTGTCCTGCCCTACTTGTCCTGCCCTACTTGTCCTGCCCTACTTGTCCTGCCCTACTTGTCCTGCCCTACTTGTCTTGCCCTACTTGTCTTTCCCTACTTTTCCTGCCCTACTTGTCCTGCTCTACTTGTCTTGCCCTACTTGACCTGCTCTACTTGTCCTGCCCTACTTGTCTTGCCCTACTTGCCCTGCCCTACTTGTCTTGCCCTACTTGTCCTGCCCTACTTGTCCTGCCCTACTTGTCCTGCCCTACTTGTCCTGCCCTACTTGTCGTGCCCTACTTGTCGTGCCCTACTTGTCCTGCCCTACTTGTCCTGCCCTACTTGTCCTGCCCTACTTGTCGTGCCCTACTTGTCCTGCCCTACTTGTCGTGCCCTACTTGTCCTGCCCTACTTGTCCTGCCCTACTTGTCCTGCCCTACTTGTCCTGCCCTACTTGTCCTGCCCTACTTGTCCTGCCCTACTTGTCCTGCCCTACTTGTCCTGCCCTACTTGTCCTGCCCTACTTGTCCTGCCATACTTGTCCTGCCCTACTTGTCCTGCCCTACTTGTCCTGCCCTACTTGTCCTGCCCTACTTGTCCTGCCCTACTTGCCCTACTTGTCCTGCCCTACTTGTCCTGCCATACTTGTCCTGCCCTACTTGTCCTGCCCTACTTGTCCTGCCCTACTTGTCCTGCCCTACTTGTCCTGCCCTACTTGTCCTGCCCTATTGCTGCACGGGCATGCACTAGTGTGTGTGACCTCGGACTCTCCTACAAATGTTATCTTCCATCCTCCTACCAAGTTTATGTTCCTTCTAAATGCTAATTGCTGTATGTATGATAATCACTCTGGAGGAAGGTTTGTGACCCCCAGCTGCCGGTGATGCTGGACCGAACCTGATTACTCAGCATGCTACATACCACAGCATAGGTGATTTGTACATTATGCCTGGCAAAGGTGTCGTCTGGATCCCGGCTGTCGCGGCTGTACGATGACTGTCACTGCTCCTGCCCTGGTTCCACCTCTGTTCTTCTCTTAAGAATATAAGAAAGAAGGAACACTGCAACAGGCCTACTGACCCATGCGGAGCAGGTCCATGTACCCCCTCCGGATTAGACCAATGACCCACCCAGTCTGGTCACCTCCACTCAAGGATGGAGCACAGCACCAGACCCAGCAGTACAAGCTAGTCAGGTCTAACTCAAACCCACCCACACTCACTCATGTATTTATCCAACTTATTTTTAAAACTACACAACGTTTTAGCCTCAATAACTGTACTCGGGAGTTTGTTCCACTCATCCACAACTCTATTACCAAACCAGTGCTTTCCTATATCCTTCCTGAATCTGAATTTTTCCAACTTGAAACCATTGCTGCGAGTCCAGTCTTGGCTGGAAATTTTCAGCACGCTATTTACCTGTCTCTGTCTACCTTATCTATTCCACGCAGTATTTTGTATGTCGTTATCATGTCTCCCCTGACCCGCTTGTCCTCCAATGTCGTCAGTCCGATTTCTCTCAACCTTTCTTCGTAGGACATACCCCTGAGCTCTGGAACTAGCCTTGTTGCAAACCTTTGTACTTTCTCTAATTTCTTGACGTGTTTGATCAGGTGTGGGTTCCAGACTGGTGCTGCATACTCCTGTATGGGCCTGATGTACACAGCACAGTGTCTTGAACGATTCCTTACTAAGGTATCGGAACGCTATTCTCAGGTTTGCCAGGCGCCCATATGCTGCAGCAGTTGATGTGTGCCTCCGGAGACATGCTCGGTGTTATGGTCACTCCAAGATCTTTCTCCTTGAGCGAGGTTTGCAGTCCTTAGTCAATTAGTCTATACACTGTCTGCGGTCTTATTTGCCCTTCCCCAATCTTCTTGACTTTGCATTTGGCAGGGATGAATTCAAGAAGCAAGTTGCTGGACCAGGTGTCCAGTCTGTCCAGGTCTCTTTGAAGTCCTGCCTGATCCTCATCTGACTTAATTCTCCTCATTAACTTCACATCATCTGCGAACAGGGATACTTCTGAGTCTATCCCTTCCATCATGTAATTCACATATACCAGAAATAGCACTGGTCCTAGGACCGACCCCTGTGGGACCCCGCTCGTCACAGGTGCCCACTGCCTCACACACACACACACACACACACACACACACACACACACACACACACACACACACACACACACACACACTGTGTGAGTGTATTCACTATTTACTGTATTCACTGTGTACTCCACTCATCACGCACAACACTGCCAAGATATTTACATTTCACTGTCGAGATAATCACATATTTGTCCTTAGTTTGTGGACACAAAGCTAGCTACTAGCCCAAGACTGATGATTGCTATTTCTTCCTGTTTAAATTTATATTTTTCTGCTTATTCACTGTATGATTTATCTTCCTGTTGACTCTCTAATGTAACTCATCTTTAAATACAAAAAAAAAGGCACAATACCGTGACTGGAACGATACACAAATAACCCGCACATAGAAGAGAGGAGCTTACGTGTGCGGGTTATTTATGTAACTCGTCTTTGTATTTATCTCTCGGTCTTGGGGTCACAACTCACCCTGTTGGTGTAATTATGATGCACTTGTGGTAACACCAAGTGCCTGGTACTAGGCCGGGGACAAGGCCGGCACCTCCCACCCCCATCACTGCTTCTAGCAAATATCCGCTGTCTCACATTATCAGGTGGAGTGCATGAGAGTCTGGTGGGGTGTGTGTGAGTATCTGGAGTGTGTGTGTGAGTCTGGTGGAGTGTGTGTGAGCCTGGTGGAGTGTGTGAGTCTGGTGGAGTGTGTATGAGTCTGTTGGAGTGTGTGTGAGTCTGTTGGAGTGCATGAGAGTCTGGTGGGGTGTGTGTGAGTATCTGGAGTGTGTGTGAGTCTGGTGGAGTGTGTGTGAGTATCTGGAGTGTGTATGAGTCTGTTGGAGTGTGTGTGAGTAGGCGGAGTGTGTGTGAGTCGGCGGAGTGTGTGAGAGTCTAGTAGAGTGTGTGAGAGTCTGGTGGAGTGTGTGTACTCACCTAATTGCACTCACCTAATTGTGGTTGCAGGGGTCGAGACTCAGCTCCTGGCCCCGCCTCTTCACTGATTGCTACTAGGTCCTCTCTCTCTCTGCTTCCTGAGCTTTATCATACCTCTTCTTAAAACTATGTATGGTTCCTGCCTCCACTACTTCACTTGCTAGGCTATTCCACTACCTGACGACTCTTTGACTGAAGAAATACTTCCTAACGTCCCTGTGACTCGTCTGAGTCTTCAGCTTCCAGTTGTGACCCCTTGTTTCTGTGTACCCTCTCTGGAACATCCTATCTCTGTCCACCTTATCTATTCCCCGCAGTATCTTGTATGTCGTTATCATGTCTCCCCTGACCCTTCTGTCCTCCAGTGTCGTCAGTCCGAGTGTATGTGAGTCTGGTGGAGTGTGTGTGAGTCTGGTGGAGTGTGTGTGAGTCTTGTGAAGTGTGGGAGAGTCTGCTGGAGTGTGTGTGAGTCTGGTGGAGTGTGTGTGAGTCTGGTGGAGTGTGGGAGAGTCTGGTGGAGTGTGGGAGAGTCTGGTGGAGTGTGGGAGAGTCTGGTGGAGTGTGTGAGAGTCTTGTGGAGTGTGGGAGAGTCTGGTGGAGTGTGGGAGAGTCTGGTGGAGTGTGTGAGAGTCTGGTGGAGTGTGGGAGAGTCTGGTGGAGTGTGTGTGAGTCTGGTGGAGTGTGGGAGAGTCTGGTGGAGTGTGGGAGAGTCTGGTGGAGTGTGTGAGAGTCTGGTGGAGTGTGGGAGAGTCTGGTGGAGTGTGTGAGAGTCTGGTGGAGTGTGGGAGAGTCTGGTGGAGTGTGGGAGAGTCTGGTGGAGTGTGGGAGAGTCTGGTGGAGTGTGTGAGAGTCTTGTGGAGTGTGGGAGAGTCTGGTGGAGTGTGGGAGTGTCTGGTGGAGTGTGTGAGAGTCTGGTGGAGTGTGGGAGAGTCTGGTGGAGTGTGGGAGAGTGTGGTGGAGTGTGAGAGAATCTTGTGGAGTGTGGTAGGAATGGGAGGAGAGTTATGCCACCTAGATTAAAGTGGATACAACATTCACCTGCCACCCCTGATGAAGTCACCTACTGCCCCTGATGAAGTCACCTACTGCCCCTGATGAAGTCACCTACTGCCCCTGATGAAGTCACCTACTGCCCCTGATGAAGTCACCTGCCTTCCCTGATAGTTACCTGCCACCCCTGAAGTAACCTGCCACCCCTGAAGTAACCTGCCACCCCTGAAGTAACCTGCCACCCTGCCACCCCTGAAGTCACCTGCTACCCCTGAAGTCACCTGCCACCCCAGTTGAAGTCACCTACCACCCCTGATGAAATCACCTGCCACCCCTTTTGACGTCACCTGCTGCCTCTGATGAAGTCACCTGCTGCTCCTGATGAAGTTACCTGCCACTCCTGATGAAGTTACCTGCCACCCCTTTTGACGTCACCTGCTGCCTCTGATGAAGTCACCTGCTGCCCCTGATGAAGTCACCTGCCTCCCCTGATGAAGTTACCTGCCACCCCTGATAAAGTCAGGTGTAGTATGCGTGTTCTGAGGAAGGTATCGGTGTATGCTATAAGCCCAGACTGTACCTCAGTGCACGCAAAACATGTACTCAACAGTGTGGTCTAATATTTTCTCATTTAAATTTCGTTGTCGATTTCTTGATGATCTAAAAAGTCTTTTTCTCCAGTTACTGAACACAAACCCGTATCCCGATTTAGCTTAATAAAATGAGCAAACTGGGACGTAACCCTATGTAAATTTATGATTTTTTTCTTTTTTTGCAAAACAGACCTATGTACTGGACAGGAACCTGAAGTCAGTACCTGACCTGCCGAGCTGTGGTTCATACTTTAGTTTGCGTGCGACCAGCAGTAACAGTCTGGTTGATCAGACCCTGATCGACCACGAGGCCTGGTCTCAGACCGGGCCGTGGGGCATTGACCCCCGAAACCCTCTTCTGGTATACTCCAGGTAGGTATGTCAAGTTTGAAGCCGGAAATAAGTTACTCTGTCTGACTTTTCTGGGTTATCCTAGGTTCTCTACACATATGCTGCTATGTATGATAATTCTATGTAACTCTATTTGTGTATACCTGAATAAACTTACTTAATAAATATATCAGCAATTTCAAGTTTCCGTACTTAACCACTGCTTTATTTACAGGTAAAAGCTTGCAAACTGGCTCCCCTCCCAACTTTCCTCTTAAGTTTGATACGACAACGAAGGAAGTTTGAAGACAACAGGAGAGGCGTTCACTAGTTATTACCCAGTGCTGTATGACCCTTAAGAGTTTAGCGCATCGTTATGATTATAATCACTAGTCATTACACGGAAACCCAGAAAGAAGAAAAATTCTGACAAAGTATCCCCCTCTGAGGGATAATTAGAGGTATACACCTCTCAAAGGAGGTTCCTTGACAATGGTGAGGGGCTCTTGATCTAAGGAATTGGATCTATGCTCCAGTTCCTTGAATTAAGCCTGAATACCTTCCATTACCCCCATGTCCTCTGTATAATCCTACGGGTTTAGCGCTTCCAATGATTATAATAATAATATAGGTATCCCCTTTGAGGGATAATTATAGGTATCCCCATTGAGGGATAATGATAGGTATCCCCCTAAGGTATGATAGGTATTTCCTTTGAGGAATAATGATAGGTATTCCTTTTGAGGGATAATTATAGGTATCTTACAAAAAGTAGTGATAAACGGAATTAAGTGGGACGCGACCACAGTGAAGAGCTCTGTTCCACAAGCACAGTACTCGTCCCCATCCTGTTCCTTATCCTCGTATCAGACACAGAGATGTAAACCATAGCACCTTGTCTTCCTTTGCAGACGATACTGGGATCTGCATGAGACTGTCATCCACTGAGGACACGGTAAATCCCCAAGCAGATATAAACCAGGTTTTCCTGTGGGCAACGGAAAACAATACAGTGTTCAGTGAGGACAAATTTCAACTACGTTATAGAAAACTGGAGAAATAATAGCTAGAACTGAGTATACTACGAACTAATCAGCCACTGTATTTCTTTTGTACAGCTATTTATTATGTTCCAAATAAAAAAAAACAGACCGGAAAATTAGTGTGAAGAACCTGGGAGTGTTAATGTTAGAGGATCTCACCTTCAAGGGTCACAACAATGCCACTATCACATCTGCGAGAATAATAGGATGGATAATGAGAACATTCAAGATACGAGATGCCAAGCCACTGATGATTCTTTTTTTTTAATTATTCTTTTTAGGCTGAAATACTGCTGTACACTAACAACTCCCCTCAAGGCAGGTCAAATTGCAGATCTAGAGAATGTACAGAGAACCTTTACTGAACATATAAGTTCCGGACTCAAACACCTTAATTACTGGCAACGCTTGGAATCATTTGACCTGTACTTACCGGAACACAGGCGAGAGAGATATATAACCTACACATGGAATATCCTAGAGGGACTGGTCCCAAATCTGCACACACAAATCACTCCCTATGAAAACAAAAGACTGGGCAGACGGTGTAACATCCCACCAATGAAAAGTAGGGGCGCCATTAGTGCCCTAAGAGAAAACACAGTAAGTGTTCGAGGCCCAAGACTGTTCAACAGCCTCCCACCAGATATAAGGTGTATTACCAGTAGACCCCTGGTTGTCTTCAACACGGAACGGGACAGGTGCCTAAAGTCAGTACCCAATCAGCCGAACTGTGGTTTGTACGTTGGACTACTTGCGGACAGCAGTAACAGTCTGGTTGATCAGGCCCTGATCCACCGGGAGGACCGGTCAAGGACTGGGTCGCGGGGGCGTTGACCCCTGGCACTCGCTCCAGGTAGACTCCTGTCTCCAGGTAGGTAGGTATCCTCTCTGAGAGATAATTATAAATATCCCCTTTGAGGGATAAATAATGAAATATTGAAGGTGAGGAGTTCGTTGATGCAATTATAATAACAGAAAGATAAGTAGGTGTGTCTGCCAGCAGAGCCAGTGTTGGTAATTTAAGCAAGGTCGAGGTTAGCCCGACAGCCCAGCAGCCCGACAGCCCGACAGCATGACAGCCCGACAGCCCGGCAGTCGGCTTCCCAAACGTAAACAACTATTGAACCTCGTTGCCAGACGTATCACGGCCTTTTAGTGTTAATTTACCCCCCCTCCCGTTGCTTGATATTTTTATAGGCTCATGTTGCCTAACCTAAGCTATGGACTGGTCGCTGCTTTAATGACGTGTAAATAACTTGTCCAGGTGCTGCTACATTTTGTGTCTTTCAGAATATAAATGTGATATAAGAAGAGGGTAACAGTGAATATTATGAGGATGGACGACAGAGAGAAGAGTCTGTGTAGCAAGTTAGGAGAATATTAATAATGGTGTGCCGTAGCTCGGTTGGTAGAGCACTCAGCTCACACAGTGAGTTCCGTTGTTCGATCCCCGGTACGAGTGGCAACATTAGGGCTTGTTTCATTAAAACACCTGCAGTCCATGTTCACCTAGCAGTAAATAGGCACCTAGGTGTTAGCCTACCGGTGTGGGTCGCATCCTGGGGACAAAATTAACCTAATTTGCTCGAAATGCTCTACATAACAAGGGGGCTTTCAGTATAGTATGTTGTTCTTTGTTATGATTATAATAATATATAGTATGTCAATGATGTCAGGTATATATAGGTCTGTATACGTTATACATGTAATTATAGAAATAAAAATTATTATTATTATTATTATTATTATTATTATTATTATTGTTGTTGTTGTTGTTGTTGTTGTTATTGAGTCAGTGGTCAAAGGAGGTTGCTCTCTGTGTCAGCTGTCAAAAGAAGTTACGTACCTGTCAGCCAGCAGTGTTACTGGGGGAAGGGGGGGGTGAGGTGGGGTGTTATAGTTTGTAACATGACTTGCTCTGTGAGAGTTACTGGGGGAAGGTGGGGGTGAGGTGGTGTGTTATAGTTTGTAACATGACTTGCTCTGTGAGTGTTACTGGGGGAAGGTGGGGGTGAGGTGGGGTGTTATAGTTTGTAACATGACTTGGTCTGTGAGTGTTACTGGGGGAAGGGGGGTGAGGTGGGGTGTTATAGTTTGTAACATGACTTGGTCTGTGAGTGTTACTGGGGGAATGTGGGGGTGAGGTGGGGTGTTATAGTTTGTAACATGACTTGGTCTGTGAGAGTTACTGGGGGAAGGGGGGTGAGGTGGGGTGTTATAGTTTGTAACATGACTTGCTCTGTGAGAGTTACTGGGGGAAGGGGGGTGAGGTGGGGTGTTATAGTTTGTAACATGACTTGCTCTGTGAGAGTTACTGGGGGAAGGGGGGGTGAGGTGGGGTGTTATAGTTTGTAACATGACTTGCTCTGTGAGTGTTACTGGAGGAAGGGGGGTGAGGTGGGGTGTTATAGTTTGTAACATGACTTGCTCTGTGAGAGTTACTGGGGGAAGGGGGGTGAGGTGGGGTGTTATAGTTTGTAACATGACTTGCTCTGTGAGTGTTACTGGGGGAAGGGGGGTGAGGTGGGGTGTTATAGTTTGTAACATGACTTGCTCTGTGAGTGTTACTGGGGGAAGGGGGGTGAGGTGGGGTGTTATAGTTTGTAACATGACTTGCTCTGTGAGAGTTACTGGGGGAAGGGGGGTTAGGTGGGGTGTTATAGTTTGTAACATGACTTGCTCTGTGAGTGTTACTGGGGGAATGTGGGGGTGAGGTGGGGTGTTATAGTTTGTAACATGACTTGCTCTGTGAGTGTTACTGGGGGAAGGTGGGGGTGAGGTGGGGTGTTATAGTTTGTAACATGACTTGCTCTGTGAGAGTTACTGGGGGAAGGTGGGGGTGAGGTGGGGTGTTATAGTTTGTAACATGACTTGCTCTGTGAGAGTTACTGGGGGACGGGGGGTGAGGTGGGGTGTTATAGTTTGTAACATGACTTGCTCTGTGAGAGTTACTGGGGGAAGGGGGGTGAGGTGGGGTGTTATAGTTTGTAACATGACTTGCTCTGTGAGAGTTACTGGGGGAAGGGGGGTGAGGTGGGGTGTTATAGTTTGTAACATGACTTGCTCTGTGAGAGTTACTGGGGGAAGGGGGGTGAGGTGGGGTGTTATAGTTTGTAACATGACTTGCTCTGTGAGTGTTACTGGGGGAAGGTGGGGTGAGGTGGGGTGCTATAGCTTGTAACATGACTTGCTCTGTGAGTGTTACTGGGGGAAGGTGGGGGTGAGGTGGGGTTTTATAGTTTGTAACTTGACTTGCTCTGTGAGTGTTACTGGGGGATGGGGGGGTGAGGTGGGGTGTTATAGTTTGTAACATGACTTGCTCTGTGAGTGTTACTGGGGGAAGGGGGGTGAGGTGGGGTGTTATAGTTTGTAACATGACTTGCTCTGTGAGAGTTACTGGGGGAAGGGGGGTGAGGTGGGGTGTTATAGTTTGTAACATGACTTGCTCTGTGAGTGTTACTGGGGGAAGGGGGGTGAGGTGGGGTGTTATAGTTTGTAACATGACTTGCTCTGTGAGAGTTACTGGGGGAAGGGGGGTGAGGTGGGGTGTTATAGTTTGTAACATGACTTGCTCTGTGAGAGTTACTGGGGGCCGGGGGGTGAGGTGGGGTGTTATAGTTTGTAACATGACTTGCTCTGTGAGAGTTACTGGGGGAAGGGGGGTGAGGTGGGGTGTTATAGTTCGTAACATGACTTGCTCTGTGAGAGTTACTGGGGGAAGGGGGGTGAGGTGGGGTGTTATAGTTTGTAACATGACTTGCTCTGTGAGTGTTACTGGGGGAAGGGGGGTGTTATAGTTTGTAACATGACTTGCTCTGTGAGAGTTACTGGGGGAAGGGGGGTGAGGTGGGGTGTTATAGTTTGTAACATGACTTGCTCTGTGAGAGTTACTGGGGGAAGGTGGGGGTGAGGTGGGGTGTTATAGTTTGTAACATGACTTGCTCTGTGAGAGTTACTGGGGGAAGGGGGGTGAGGTGGGGTGTTATAGTTTGTAACATGACTTGCTCTGTGAGAGTTACTGGGGGAAGGGGGGTGAGGTGGGGTGTTATAGTTTGTAACATGACTTGCTCTGTGAGTGTTACTGGGGGAAGGGGGGTGAGGTGGGGTGTTATAGTTTGTAACATGACTTGCTCTGTGAGAGTTACTGGGGGAAGGGGGGTGAGGTGGGGTGTTATAGTTTGTAACATGACTTGCTCTGTGAGAGTTACTGGGGGAAGGGGGGTGAGGTGGGGTGTTATAGTTTGTAACATGACTTGCTCTGTGAGAGTTACTGGGGGAAGGGGGGTAAGGTGGGGTGTTATAGTTTGTAACATGACTTGCTCTGTGAGTGTTATTGGGGGAAGGGGGGTGAGGTGGGGTGTTATAGTTTGTAACATGACTTGCTCTGTGAGAGTTACTGGGGGAAGGGGGGTGAGGTGGGGTGTTATAGTTTGTAACATAACTTGCTCTGTGAGAGTTACTGGGGGAAGGGGGGTGAGGTGGGGTGTTATAGTTTGTAACATGACTTGCTCTGTGAGAGTTACTGGGGGAAGGGGGGTGAGGTGGGGTGTTATAGTTTGTAACATGACTTGCTCTGTGAGAGTTACTGGGGGAAGGTGGGGGTGAGGTGGGGTGTTATAGTTTGTAACATGACTTGCTCTGTGAGAGTTACTGGGGGAAGGGGGTGAGGTGGGGTGTTATAGTTTGTAACATGACTTGCTCTGTGAGTGTTACTGGGGGAAGGGGGGTGAGGTGGGGTGTTATAGTTTGTAACATGACTTGCTCTGTGAGAGTTACTGGGGGAAGGGGGGTGAGGTGGGGTGTTATAGTTTGTAACATGACTTGCTCTGTGAGAGTTACTGGGGGAAGGGGGGTGAGGTGGGGTGTTATAGTTTGTAACATGACTTGCTCTGTGAGAGTTACTGGGGGAAGGGGGGGTGAGGTGGGGTGTTATAGTTTGTAACATGACTTGCTCTGTGAGTGTTACTGGGGGAAGGGGGGTGAGGTGGGGTGTTATAGTTTGTAACATGACTTGCTCTGTGAGTGTTACTGGGGGAAGGGGGGTGAGGTGGGGTGTTATAGTTTGTAACATGACTTGCTCTGTGAGAGTTACTGGGGGAAGGGGGGTGAGGTGGGGTGTTATAGTTTGTAACATCACTTGCTCTGTGAGAGTTACTGGGGGAAGGGGGGTGAGGTGGGATGTTATAGTTTGTAACATGACTTGCTCTGTGAGAGTTACTGGGGGAAGGGGGGTGAGGTGGGGTGTTATAGTTTGTAACATGACTTGCTCTGTGAGAGTTACTGGGGGAAGGTGGGGGTGAGGTGGGGTGTTATAGTTTGTAACATGACTTGCTCTGTTAGAGTTACTGGGGGAAGGGGGGTGAGGTGGGGTGTTATAGTTTGTAACATGACTTGCTCTGTGAGTGTTACTGGGCTAAGGGGGGTGAGGTGGGGTGTTATAGTTTGTAACATGACTTGCTCTGTGAGAGTTACTGGGGGAAGGGGGGTGAGGTGGGGTGTTATAGTTTGTAACATGACTTGCTCTGTGAGAGTTACTGGGGGAAGGGGGGTGAGGTGGGGTGTTATAGTTTGTAACATGACTTGCTCTGTGAGTGTTACTGGGGGAAGGGGGGTGAGGTGGGGTGTTATAGTTTGTAACATGACTTGCTCTGTGAGAGTTACTGGGGGAAGGGGGGTGAGGTGGGGTGTTATAGTTTGTAACATGACTTGCTCTGTGAGAGTTACTGGGGGAAGGTGGGGGTGAGGTGGGGTGTTATAGTTTGTAAC
Source organism: Cherax quadricarinatus (assembly GCF_038502225.1). Taxonomy (NCBI): domain Eukaryota; kingdom Metazoa; phylum Arthropoda; class Malacostraca; order Decapoda; family Parastacidae; genus Cherax; species Cherax quadricarinatus. Next base: position 32,926,847 of record NC_091301.1, on the reverse strand, counting down.
ATGACTTGCTCTGTGAGAGTTACTGGGGGAAGGGGGGTGAGGTGGGGTGTTATAGTTTGTAACATGACTTGCTCTGTGAGAGTTACTGGGGGAAGGTGGGGGTGAGGTGGGGTGTTATAGTTTGTAACATGACTTGCTCTGTGAGAGTTACTCGGGGAAGGGGGGTGAGGTGGGGTGTTATAGTTTGTAACATGACTTGCTCTGTGAGTGTTACTGGGGGAAGAGGGGTGAGGTGGGGTGTTATAGTTTGTAACATGACTTGCTCTGTGAGAGTTACTGGGGGAAGGGGGGTGAGGTGGGGTGTTATAGTTTGTAACATGACTTGCTCTGTGAGAGTTACTGGGGGAAGGGGGGTGAGGTGGGGTGTTATAGTTTGTAACATGACTTGCTCTGTGAGAGTTACTGGGGGACGGGGGGTGAGGTGGGGTGTTATAGTTTGTAACATGACTTGCTCTGTGAGAGTTACTGGGGGAAGGGGGGTGAGGTGGGGTGTTATAGTTTGTAACATGACTTGCTCTGTGAGAGTTACTGGGGGAAGGTGGGGGTGAGGTGGGGTGTTATAGTTTGTAACATTACTTGCTCTGTGAGAGTTACTGGGGGAAGGGGGGTGAGGTGGGGTGTTATAGTTTGTAACATGACTTGCTCTGTGAGTGTTACTGGGGGACGGGGGGTGAGGTGGGGTGTTATAGTTTGTAACATGACTTGCTCTGTGAGAGTTACTGGGGGAATGGGGGTGAGGTGGGGTGTTATAGTTTGTAACATGACTTGCTCTGTGAGAGTTACGGGGGGAAGGGGGGTGAGGTGGGGTGTTATAGTTTGTAACATGACTTGCTCTGTGAGAGTTACTGGGGGCCGGGGGGTGAGGTGGGGTGTTATAGTTTGTAACATGACTTGCTCTGTGAGAGTTACTGGGGGAAGGGGGGTGAGGTGGGGTGTTATAGTTTGTAACATGACTTGCTCTGTGAGAGTTACTGGGGGAAGGGGGGTGAGGTGGGGTGTTATAGTTTGTAACATGACTTGCTCTGTGAGAGTTACTGGGGGAAGGTGGGGGTGAGGTGGGGTGTTATAGTTTGTAACATGACTTGCTCTGTGAGAGTTACTGGGGGAAGGGGGGTGAGGTGGGGTGTTATAGTTTGTAACATGACTTGCTCTGTGAGAGTTACTGGGGGAAGGGGGGTGAGGTGGGGTGTTATAGTTTGTAACATGACTTGCTCTGTGAGTGTTACTGGGGGAAGGGGGGTGTGGTGGGGTGTTATAGTTTGTAACATGACTTGCTCTGTGAGAGTTACTGGGGGAAGGGGGGTGAGGTGGGGTGTTATAGTTTGTAACATGACTTGCTCTGTGAGAGTTACTGGGGGAAGGGGGGTGAGGTGGGGTGTTATAGTTTGTAACATGACTTGCTCTGTGAGTGTTACTGGAGGAAGGGGGGTGAGGTGGGGTGTTATAGTTTGTAACATGACTTGCTCTGTGAGAGTTACTGGGGGAAGGGGGGTGAGGTGGGGTGTTATAGTTTGTAACATGACTTGCTCTGTGAGAGTTACTGGGGGAAGGGGGGTGAGGTGGGGTGTTATAGTTTGAAACATGACTTGCTCTGTGAGAGTTACTGGGGGAAGGGGGGTGAGGTGGGGTGTTATAGTTTGTAACATGACTTGCTCTGTGAGAGTTACTGGGGGAAGGGGGGTGAGGTGGGGTGTTATAGTTTGTAACATAACTTGCTCTGTGAGAGTTACTGGGGGAAGGGGGGTGAGGTGGGGTGTTATAGTTTGTAACATGACTTGCTCTGTGAGAGTTACTGGGGGAAGGGGGGTGAGGTGGGGTGTTATAGTTTGTAACATGACTTGGTCTGTGAGTGTTACTGGGGGAAGGGGGGTGAGGTGGGGTGCTATAGTTTGTAACATGACTTGCTCTGTGAGTGTTACTGGGGGAAGGGGGGAAGGGGGGAAGGGGGAAGGGGGGGGAGGGGGGGTAGGAGGGAAGGGGGGAAGGGGGGTGCTATAGTTTGTAACATGACTTGCTCTGTGAGTGGTGCTGGGGGAAGGGGGGGGGAAGGGGGGGTGCTATAGCTTGTAACATGACTTGCTCTGTGAGTGTTGCTGGGGGAAGGGGGGGTAAGGTGGGGTGCTATAGTTTGTATCATGACTTGCTCTGTGAGTGTTGCTGGGGGAAGGGGGGGGTAAGGTGGGGTGCTATAACTTAAGAACATAAGAACATAAGAACGAAGGAACACTGCAGAAGGCCTACTGGCCCATGCGAGGCAGGTCCAAGTCTCCTACCGGCTTAAGCCAATGCACCCAACCTAGTCAGGTCAGGTCACATTGACTTAAGGGAGGAACACGGCAACCGACCTGGTAGCACAAGCTATCAGGTCTAACTCACACCCACCCACATCCACTCATGTATTTATCCAACCTATTTTTAAAGCTACACAACGTTCTGGCCTCTATAACGGTACTTGGGAGTTTGTTCCACTCATCCACAACTCTATTACCAAACCAGTACTTTCCTATATCCTTCCTGAATCTGAATTTTTCCAACTTAAAACCATTGCTGCGAGTCCTGTCTAGGCTAGATATTTTCAGCACACTATTTACATCCCCTTTATTTATTCCTGTCTTCCATTTATACACCTCAATCATATCCCCCCTAATTCTACGTCTTTCTAGAGAGTGCAGATTCAGGGCCCTTAGTCTATCCTCATAGGGAAGGTTTCTGATACATGGGATCAACTTTGTCATCCTCCTTTGTACATTTTCCAGAGAATTTATATCCATTCTGTAATAAGGTGACCAAAACTGTGCGTTGTGTAGCTTTAAAAATAGGTTGGATAAATACATGAGTGGATGTGGGTGGGTGTGAGTTAGACCTGATAGCTTGTGCTACCAGGTCGGTTGCCGTGTTCCTCCCTTAAGTCAATGTGACCTGACCTGACTAGGTTGGGTGCATTGGCTTAAGCCGGTAGGAGACTTGGACCTGCCTCGCATGGGCCAGTAGGCCTTCTGCAGTGTTCCTTCGTTCTTATGTTCTTATGTTCTTATGAGGCCTAACCAAGGATGTATAGAGTTGAAGAACAACCTGAGGACTCCTATTATTTATGCTTCTTGATATGAAGCCAAGGATTCTATTAGCTTTATTGCGAACACTTATGCACTGTTGTCTTGGTTTCAGATTACTGCTAACCAGAACTCCTAAATCTTTTTCGCAATCCGTAATATTAAGATCTACATTATTTAGTTTATATGTGGCATGGTTATTGTCCTGTCCAACATTTAGAACTTTGCATTTGTCTATATTAAACTGCATCTGCCACTTCTCCGACCACTGCATCAGTCTATTCAAATCTTCCTGGAGTGCTCGAATGTCCTCGTCAGAATGAATTCGACGGCCTATTTTGGTGTCATCGGCAAACTTGCCGATGTCGCTCTTTATGCCCTCATCTATGTCGTTTATGTAGATTGTGAACAGCAGGGGGCCCAACACTGACCCCTGTGGAACACCGCTCGTGACACTTCCCCACTCTGATTTCTCCCCATTTATGCAAACTCTCTGCTGCCTATTTGTCAACCATGCCTCTATCCAGGAAAAAATTTCTCCTCCTATTCCATGTGCTTTAATTTTCCTCAATAGTCTCTGATGTGGGACCCTGTCAAAAGCCTTACTGAAGTCCATATACACAATATCATATTCATTACCATGATCTACCTCCTCAAATACCTTAGTGAAAAAAGTTAATAAATTCGTAAGGCAGGAACGCCCCTTTGTAAAACCATGCTGAGATTCGTTGATTAATTTATGCTTTTCAAGGTGGCTACGAACTGCCTCGGCAATTATTGATTCCATAAATTTTCCCACTATGGAGGTTAGGCTTATTGGTCTATAGTTCGAAGCTAAGGACCTGTCACCTGTTTTGAAAATAGGTATCACATTTGCCATTTTCCACTTATCTGGCACCATGCCAGTTTGTAGTGATATGTTGAAAAGATTAGCCAAAGGTGTGCTAAGCTCCTCTTTACATTCCTTTAGAACCCTTGCATACAGTTCATCAGGGCTTGGGGGATTTGTTAGGTTTTAATTTATCTATTTGCCTAAGGACCATGTCACTTGTGACCCTAATAGTACACAGTTTATTATCGTCCTGTTCTACATAATTTATCATTACTGGAATATCGCTGGTATCCTCCTGTGTAAAAACTGAGAGGAAGTATGTGTTAAAAATTCTACACATTTCCTTATCACTGTCAGTGAGCTGACCCGAGGAACTTTTGAGTGGGCCTATCTTGTCCCTGATCTTACTTCTGTATACCTGAAAGAATCCTTTTGGGTTAGTCTTCGATTCTCTTGCAACTTTAACCTCATAATCTCTTTTTGCTTTTCTAATTCCCTTTTTTATTTCTCTCTTTAACTGAATATATCGATTTCTCAATTGCCCCTCTCCTCTTTTGATTTGCCTATATATGCCTCTCTTTTGACCAATCAGATATTTTAATCTATTGTTCATCCATTTAGGATCATTTTTGTTTGATCTGATTTCCCTATTTGGAACATAATTTGACTGAGCAGCTAGAACTATGCCCTGGAAAGCATCATATCGGCAACCATCACCACCTACCTGACCCTTAGTCAGGTCATTCCAGTTCAGCCCACCTAAGTAATTTTTCAGTCCTATGAAATCAGCCAAGCGAAAGTCAGGGACGGAGACTTGATTGCCATTATTAGGGGAATTCCATGATATATTAAAACTGAGTGATTTGTGATCACTTTCCCCAAGCTCATCATTAACCTCAAGATTATTAATTAGTGTTTCCCTACTGGCAAGAACCAAGTCAAGGAGGTTATTTCCCCTAGTTGGCTCTGTCACAAACTGTTTTAAAAAACAATCCTGGATCGTATCAAGAAAGTCACCTGACTCTAAATTTCCTGTCAAATTGCTCCAGTCAATCTGTCTATAGTTGAAATCTCCCATTAGCACAACATTTTCGTATGTAGATGCCTTACGAATTTCGTCCCATAGAAGTTTACTGCACTCCCTATCAAGATTTGGGGCCCTGTAAATCACACCCAAAATTAGTTTTTCTCGGCCCTCGAGAAGCTGTAACCAAACAGATTCAGTGGCTGACGCTTCTAATTTAATATCTTGTCTAACACAACAATTTAAATTGTCTCTGACATACATCGCTACTCCACCACCTTTCCTGTTGACCCTGTCAGTGTGGAATAATTTATAGCCTTGTATGTGACATTCAGAGGGCATCTCTCTATCTTTCAGATTGAGCCAGGTCTCTGTTATAGCAATAATATCTATGTCTCCTGCACTTGCAATTAATCCTAGCTCATCTATCTTATTTCTTACACTCCTGCTATTAGTATAGTAAACCTTAAGGGAGCTAGTCCCTTGCTGCCCTCTGCTGTCCCCCTTTGTTTGCTGACCTGATCTATTGTCTTTATTTATAACTTCATGCTGAATGCCTTTTATACATTTACTGTTTCCAACCCAAGTGTTGCAACCTGCTTGTTTCCCACACACACCCATACCTCTATCTTCCATCAGTTTAAAATCATAGGCATTTCACCAATGGCCTTCTCAATCGAGTCTGCAAGTGCTACCACCCCAGCCCCAGAGAGATGTACCCCATCCCTTGCATACATATCATGTTTGCCATAAAAGTTGTTCCAGTTGTCAATGAATGGGATTGCAAGTTCCTTGCAGTATCTGTCTAGCCAGCAATTTACACCAATTGCCCTAGACAACCATTCATTTCCTACTCCCCTTCTAGGCAAGATGCTACATATGATTGGGATCCCTCCCTTAGACTTAATGAAATCTATAGCTGACCTGTACTTATCTAGCAGCTCTTCTCTCCTACCCTTCCCAATATCATTTCCACCAGCACTGAGACAGATAATGGGCTTGCTCCCATTACCTGACATGATATTATCCAGCCTGTTGACAATGTCCCCAACACCAGCTCCAGGGAAGCACACTCTATCTCTCATCTTCTTATTCCTATTACAAAAAGCACGGTCAATGTATCTTACCTGAGAGTCACCAACCACAAGAATGCGCTTACCTCCATTAGCAGGGGCAGTAGTACCCTTACCTTCACTGGCCACTGAAGTACATTCATCCTGAAGAACAGAGAAGCGATTTCCTACCTTCAGATCTTCACTCTTAACTTTCCTTACTCTGATGCGCCTTCCATTACTGTGAACTACTCGCCACTTGTAGCAGGTGCTGGGCTGCACCTCACTGCTGGTAGCCGTTGCTGCCTCCCCAACTACAGCCTCCTCACAGCGAGAGACAGACTGCACCTCGCTGCTAGAAGCCTCATTCCCCACAACTCCAGCCACCTCACACTCTCTCCCAGACCCATTGAGGTGGACCTTCAGCCTCCTAATCTCCTCCTGGAGAAGCAAGACCTCCTCCTTCAACTCTCCAACCTCAATTTTTAAAACACTGCAGAAGCAAGCCATGCTTTGTAACCGTCCACACTAATCCCCAAGGCAGCTCAGGGTCTGTGACCTCACGTGACGACTGACCACTGAGTGCTCTGTGAGTGTTGCTGGGGGAAGGGGGGGTGAGGTGGGGTGCTATAGCTTGTAACATGACTTGCTCTGTGAGCCTTGAGAGACGATGTAGTGATTTATAAACAGAACTAAGAATGATATAGAAGAAGGTTCCACTTCACAAGGAGGGGAAAAGCAAAGTGGAAATTCGCTTGAAAAAGTGTAACAAGGAGGGCGAAGTGGTTGAGTAGTGATGGGGAAACAAGAGGAAATATGAGGGTGAGAAATGTGCGAGGAAAAATATGAAGATGAAAGATGTGAAAAGGGAAATATGAAGGTGAGAAATGTTAGCAGTAATGAGTGGAAATGGTTTTCAGAAAATGGAGAAAGATGAGAGTGGGGAAGATTGAAGAGGTAGTCTTTAAAAACTGAAATCACTGCTGTACCCCATGAAGACTATACGGTAACCTGCGAGAAGTACCACTGACCCTCAAGTAACAAAGGTGAGGATATACTCATTGTTGGTTATTTGCAAATTAGATACATGAACAGAGCATTCTGTAGCAGAGAGAGGAGGGTGAGACAGGGTGTTTCTTCACAACTGTTATCAAAAATATAGTTAGCAGGTAAAAAAAAAACGTCATATTAGGTTATGGAACAACACCCAAAATCTGCCCCAGTGCTGAAGGCAGTGATTCTGACAAACATATGAGAGAGAAGAATTTCTTGCCAAATACGTGAAAACTACTGAATGAAGTCACAGAGATCCCGACCACATGCAGTACTGGACATGGAAAAGGAGTGGCCAGTTAATGGATGTTTAGGACAGTAACTATAAATTACTGGTCAGACAAATATTCTAAAGAATTTACATCATCGTTGATTAACAATTAGGATAATTTCCATGGCAAACAATATGTATGCAAGTGGTGGGGTGCATCTCTCTGAGGCAGTGGTGGCAGCGGTTTACATCTCAGTCGGTGGTCTATTTTTGAACTGTCAAGGCAGCAGTAACAGCCTGGTTCATCAGGCCCTGATCCACTGCGAGGTCTGGTCACAGGCCGGGCCGAGGGGGCGTTGACCCCCGAAAAGCCCTTCCAGGTATATTTAAATGTTGGGCATGTCTGAGAAATGTAAGGGTTACAGTGCTAGGGAAGGAAACGACCGAATTAGTGTACGAACAAAGAGAGTGATGAGAGGAGGGGCAGTAATTTCTTTTAGCGTCTATTATGCAAAGAACTATAGACGAGCTAAAATTAATTGCATGTGCTGGAAACAATTATGAGACCTTGTTCCATCTGAGTAACAGGGACAAATAAATGATTCCACACTGATAGTTAATAGGAAAGGGAGTGAAGTTGCTATGTCAGGTGGAAATGTAAAGGTAGAAGGGGAAGACACGGAATCTGTTTGGCTACAGTTTCTCCAAGTACATGAAAAGCTAATAATCTTAGGTGCGATCTACAGACTCCTAGACCTAGGTAGTGTCCACAATAAACTTATTTGGGATGAAGCTTACATGGCAGTTTATATGGCGAGTAAGATATGAAAATTGTACTTTCAGTGGGAGATTTTTACCTTAGTTAAATTAATTCTATTATTATTCTTATTCTTATTATTATTATTATTATTATTATTATTATTATTATTATTATTATTATTATTATTATTATTATCATTATTATTATTATTATTATTCCTCTTCAAGGGGGGCTCCTTGGCACGGTGAAGAGGCTTTTTGTCTGAGGAATTGGACCTTTTGGTCTCCTTCCTCAAACCGAACCTAATTACCACCCAATCCCCCTTTCCCTATCCCATTCTCCCCATCCTCCCTTTTCCCTTTTTTCCTCCCTCCAACCCTCCCCTTTCCCCGCCCTGTTTGTAGCCTCTGAGGTCCTCCCCTCTGGCATTACGGTGTCTAGGTAGGGGAAGTGTGTCGGGGTTCATCCTGCTCCGTGGGGTTCCTCGGGAGTGGTGTAGTTTACCGTGGAATCTGGATCATCTGGAGGCGCCCTGCTCCCTTCCCGGATTTCCAGGTGGGGTGGGGTGTCCTGCAGGTGATACGTGTATCTCCCGAGGCTGCCTGTTGGTTCTGGGAGGTGGCAGCCGAAGGAGGTATGCTTTTGTCCACCAAGGTGGCTCGGTGGATGTGAGGCTGCTATCCCGGAGAGCTGGTTTACTAGCATGAAGGGTAGGGTATGGCATGGGTTCCACTCTGCATCTGCACTGCTGGCAGTGTCGAGGTCCTCTTAAATGAGGGGAGGAACTTACTGCCCTTCCATGTCTTCTAGTAACTGTCCCTCCCCTGTCCCTCTTCCTTTTTTTTCTTTCCTTCATTCTTTTTTTCCTTAAAATAATAATAAGAAAGAAGTACCACCATCATGGAGTCTTTGTTTTGTGACCCCCCTCCTCTCAGGCCCCTTTTTGTTACTGCACCCTGTTCTGACCCACCTTCATTATTGTACTATTCTCCAGACTTTTTCTCAAACCCCTGTACTTCCAGCTGGTGACACCTACTCCAGGTACCAAGGCTCCACCCATTTCTTCTAGTGCTTCTGCCCTTGCACATCTTTAACTATGAGTCCGGCTTCCCCAAATATGGCGTGATGGTTTTCGGATCGCCCACCTGTCTCAGGTTGGGTTGCCTCCAGTCCTACACCTAAACGTTCCAGAGCATTTGCTGACGACGGTCCATCGATTTCTGCTCATTCCACCGAGAAGTGACCTACACGACACCTACTTCCTTTACTCATCATGTTTACAAGTACAGTGGACAAAATTCATGTCCAACTCACTTCTCCAACTGATTATCTTTCAGACCACAGTATCGGTAAAGCTCTTTTATGACACGTTGGCCAAAATATATCCTTTAACGCTCTTTAGAGTGGTGCAAGCATCGTTACAGTTCAAAATGCAGACCAAGCTCATGATCTTTCCCATCTTACTTCCATTGATAATGTTCCTATCACAGTTCACAAGCATGCTACTCTCAATTCTTGCAGTGGTACAGTGGTCTTATCGCGTATCATTGTACAGTGTGATTGTCTGTCTTGTGGTCATGATATTTTAGAGTAATTAGCCCTTCAGTACCTTTCGATTTTCAAAGTGGATGTGTCCTGCCCGCTCACGGGCAGAGGGGCTTTCCCAGTAACATCCACGGCTTAACCTTTGACTGTCGTGAACTCCCGTCCTCTGTTTATATCACAGGACATCACCTAGAGGTTCGTATAGTGGTCCCTACACCCCAACAGTGTCGAAATTGTTGGCGCTTCAGACATCCAGTGCCTAGTCTGCTGTGCCGCAGATCATGCAGATACATCTTGCAGTCTTCCCCACTTGTCTTAATTGCAACAAAGCTCACCCTCCTTATTCCTGCCGATGTCAGGTCTATCTTAATGAACGTGAAATCCATACTCGCATTACCCATGGGTATCTCATGGAACGACACCCTATTCCTCTCTGTGAGGTTTGTCGGGTCCCTATTTCGGTAATTAACTTTCTTGTGGATTGTCTGGTTTACCAGCTCGCAGGATTGACCTCCAACGACGCCGCCGCTCTACAGCTCTTACTTTATCTTCCCTTCTTGCAGACGGTCCTGCCTTTGACTTACTATCACTTTTTGACTTTTTGTCAGCAACTGCTTCACTATATGAACTTTGACGTATAGCCCCAGTGTTTCTTCCAGCCCTTTTCTCCTCTCACCTCTGATAACCCCTCCACCTAGCTGTTTCAAGCCTCGGCGCTATTTTCTGCCCCGCAGCACTGCATGACCCTTATCGGTTTAGCGCTTTATTTGATTATAATAATATATTATTATTATTGGAAGGGCTAAACCCGTAGGGATTATACAGCGCCTGTCGGGGGGGGGGTATGGAAGGCAATCAGGCTCAATTCAGGGATCCAGAGCACAAATCCAATTCCCTTGATCAAGAGCCTCTCAACACATTCAAGGAACCTTCATTGAGGGGTAAACTGATTCAAGCTATCTGACAGGAAATCCAATATCTATAAACTTTCTGGAAATAATCCAGGACTGCCTTTTAAAACAGTATTACCAGAGCCAACTAGAAGATTCGGTTCTGGCAGCTACTTATTTATTGATAAATGACAGAGTTAAGGAAGAGCTTTGAGAAAGTGATCACAAATCACTTAGTTTCAATATCTAAAAGTTAATAAGAAAGTTATGTCTCATGATTTTCGCGTTGTAGATTCCACGCGATTAAGGGACAACCTGGCGGCTGATGAGCTGCCTGACTAGCAATGATCCTGAAACCTGATAACTGGTGCTGAAGCTGGTTGCCAGGACTACGGTCTTGGCGAACATTATACATACATCTGTATGTTAGAAGTGATCAAGGTCCCAGGACCGAAACGTTTTCTAATAAATATGTCATAGTGTTTGCTTACATCAGAACTTATTTCTTGGGTAGCATTGAAAATTGGGTTGGGTAAATGTTTTGTTAGTGGGATGAATTGTGAAAGAACCTGCCTAGTATGGGCCAACAGGCCTGTTGCAGTGTTCCTCATTTCTTATGTTCTTATAACATTTTCTAAACTGATACAAACTTCCTAAGCCACATACATTGCTAACAGAGAAATTAGTTCAAATAAAAGTTACTATATGAAGGAGCAACAAACTTAAGGTCTCTGATATAAAGAGAAACACTGGACCAATATGATCAATTTAAGAGAGAAGTAAAAAAAACGAGTAGCCATAAAGAAAATATGCATTAAAATTTGAGAGGGAATCGATAGACCTGCCCAAAGGGTTTCTTTTATGAATATAGAAACATAATCAGGGAAAAAAATTAGTACCATTCATTGTTACTGGGGTCAGCTTGCGGTTAGTGACGAAGAAATGTGCACTGTTTCTCTGCACTTGTTTCCTCTCTGTGTTTGCACAAGACGGTGCAAATGACATCCCTGGAATCAATTATTCTGGTCAGAAGGAAAACCAATCAAGTCATCAGACTCTGATGAACTGTTTTGAAGACTTGTGAAGGAATGTGGAGGAGGTAAGAACATTCACAACCCACACCTGCCTCGTATGGGCCAGTAGGCCTTCTGCAGTGTTCCTTCATTCTTATGTTCTTATGTTCTTATGTACACCATCACAACCCACACCATCGCAACCCACACCATCACAACCCACACCATCACAACCCACACCGTCACAACTCACACCATCACTACCCACACCGTCACAGCCCACATCACAATTTATACCATCACAACCCACACCATCGCAACCCACACCATCACAACCCATACCATCACTACCCACAACATCACAACCCACACCATCACAACCCACACCATCACAACCCACACCATCACTACCCACACCATCACAACCCACACCATCACAACCCACACCATCACAACTCACACCATCACTACCCACACCATCACAACCCACACCGTCACAGCCCACATCACAATTTATACCATCACAACCCACACCATCGCAACCCACACCATCACAACCCATACCATCACTACCCACAACATCACAACCCACACCATCACAACCCACACCATCACAACCCACACCATCACTACCCACACCATCACAACCCACACCATCGCAATCCACGCCCACACCATCACAACCCACGCCCACATCACAACCCACACCATCACTACCCACACCATCACACCCACACATCACAATTTATACCATCACAACTACCCACACCATCGCAACCCACACCATCACAACCCATACCATCACAACCCACACCATCGCAACCCACACCATCACAACATACCATCACGACCCACACCATCACAACCCACACCATCACAACCCACACCATCACAACCCACACCATCACTACCCACACCATCACAACCCACACCATCACAACCCACACCATCACAACCCACGCCATCACAACCCACACCATCACTACCCACACCATCACAACCCACACCATCACAACCCACACCATCACAACCCACACCATCACTACCCACACCATCACAACCCACACCGTCACAGCCCACATCACAATTTATACCATCACAACCCACACCATCGCAACCCACACCATCACAACCCATACCATCACTACCCACAACATCACAACCCACACCATCACAACCCACACCATCACAACCCACACCATCACTACCCACACCATCACAACCCACACCATCACAACCCACACCATCACAACCCACGCCATCACAACCCACACCATTACTACCCACACCATCACAACCCACACCATCACAACCCACACCATCACAACCCACACCATCACTACCCACACCATCACAACCCACACCATCACAACACAGACCATCACAACTCACGCCATCACAACCCACACCATCACAACCCAGACCATCACAACTCACACCATCACAACCCACACCACAACCCACACCATCACAACCCACACCATTAAAACTCACACCATCACAATCCACACTACAACCCACACCATTACAACCTACACAATCACAACCCACACTATCACGACCCACACCATCACTACCCACACCATCACAACCCACACTATCACAACCCACACCATCACAACCCACGCCATCACAACCAACACCATCACAACCAACACCATCATAACCCACACAATCACAACCCACACCATCAGAACCCACGCCATCAGAACCAGCACCATCACAACCCACACCATCAGAACCCACGCCATCACAACCCACACCATCACAACCCACACCATCACAACCCACGCCATCATAACCCACACCATCAAAACCCACACCACAACCCACACCATCACAACCCACACCATTACAACCCCCACCATCACAACCCACACAATCACAACCCACACTGTGATGAATGGTTTGAAAAACCGACAAGTTGAAGATTGAGACACTTATGCAGCATATGGGAATCTTTATTCAGGAAACGTTTCGCCACACAGTGGCTTCATCAGTCCAATACAAAGAGGAAGGCGTAAGGAGAGGAGGAGTATGAGGTAATCAGTCCCTCAACCTGGAGTCGATGTGTTCAGTCCATCAATCTTGTAGAATGTACAGCATAGGGCCGTAGACGTGGCTTATATACTGTAGTGAGGTGACGTGAAGCAGATGGAGGCGGGGTCATAGTGGTACCATCCACTAGTCGAAGTAGGTCTTCGTCCAAAGGTTGAACACTTGTTCAATTGATGGACTGATCACATCGACTCAAGGTTGAGGGACTGATTACCTCATTCTCCTCCTGTTCTTCAAGATTCTCCTTTGTATGGACTGATGAAGCCACTGTGTGGCGAAACGTTTCCTCAATAAAGATACCCAAGAGTTGCACATGTGTCTAATTTATCAACATGTCGGTTCTCTGAACCATTCATCTACAAACCTACAACGTCACAACCCACAACATCACAACCCACAACATCACAACCCACAACATCACAACCCACACCATTACAACCCACAACATCACAACCCACAACATCACAACCCACACCATCACAACCCACACCATCACAACCCACATCATCACAACCCACACTATCACAACCTCAAGATCACAACCCACACCATCACAACCCACGCTATTGCAACCCACACCATCACAACCCACATCACAACCCACACCATCACAACCCACACCATCACAACCCACACCTTCACAACCCACACCATCACAACACACATCATCACAACCCACACCATTACAACCCACATCACAACCCACACCACAACCCACACCATTACAACCCACACCATCACAACCCACATCACAACCCACACCATCACAACCCACACAATCACAACCCACACTATCACGACCCACACCATCACAACCCACACCATCACAACCCACACTATCACAACCCACACCATCACAACCAACACTATCACAACCCACACCATCGCAACCCACACCATCACAACCCACACTATCACAACCCACACCATCACAACTCACACCATCACAACCAACACCATCACAACCCACACTATCACAACCCACACCATCACCATCCACACTATCACAACTCACACCATCACAACCCACAACATCACAACCCACACTATCACAACCCACACTATCACAACCCACACCATCACAACCCACAACATCACAACCCACAACATCACAACCCACAAAATCACAACCAACAACATCACAACCCACACCATCACAAGCCACACTATCACAACCCACATCATAACCCACAACATCACAACCCACATCACGACCCACACCATCACAACCCACACTATCCCAACCCACACTATCACAACCCACACCGTCACAACCCACGCTATCCCTGTCGTAGGGGTTCGGAAGGAGATATAATGGTTGAAGGTAAACACACTTGTTGGATGGTAACGCTTTGTATTGTCAGACTGTGGTAAGGAAAGGGGCCCAGCCTGCCGTGTTACTGCCTGCTTGTATGTCTAAGCGCGGAGTGAGGGCGAGGTAGCAGGTCCCACTAACTCATGCGCATCCCGTGACATCATACAGTCACTGGGCCTAAGGGTCTTCTATATAAAACACATGTAAAGGAGGATCAGATACTATGCTGACAGCTCGGTCATGTTACGTATGTCGTCTCGACATACACTACTATACTATAGGCTGAACAGCCAGGTGGTTTTGGGCTGATTCTATACAATAACAAATTCATATGTAACTTAAAACTAATGGATGGTATCATAATGGATGTTAACATAATGAGTTTTAACGTAATGGGTGTTAGCGTAATGAGTTTTAACGTAATGAGTTTCATTGTAATGCATTACGACTTATAAGAACAAATCGTTGTGCATTATGGATGGAATTGATCGATCGATCTGTTTTCATGCACTCTACGGATTCTGAGGAAGAATAAATATATATATACAAGGTGAAATTAACAGCAAAGGCAATCTGGTGCACACAGATCAGTATTGCTAAATTCTCAGAATTCAGAGGGAATGTGAACATGAAAATTTCTGACAAACTGATCAGCTAATAACAAGACACACAGTTGACACTTTCATTCATCTCGGACATCTAATTATACAGGCTGTTTACATTTAAACCCAATTCTGCAAGGGTAAGGTTTACGTATGCAGAATGGTTATCATCAAACTCTTCTGCGATGGCTAACACATGCCTTGACTGAGGACGATCTGGTCGAGTATCTACAAAAGATACAGCTACATTCACTAGTGACTGTGGAATTACTAACTGGTATACTCTTCTGCTTGGAGTACCCAACTCGGCTGTTCAATACAGTAATTCTTGGCTCATTACAAAGTCACTAATGGGTGCTGGTGGCTTCACAGTCAGAATAAGATCTTCCTGGAGCAGGAATCGAATCACACCAGAACACAAGGGATTGGTTCTTTCTTACTGGAGGAATGAACAAACTCGGTGGAGTGGATGACTCTCCCCGGTTGAAAAAAATAACGCTGTAACACGCAATATGAGCAAGGGAGAATGGATCTACTATCTCTCACTGCAAGCACAGGGGAAAAGAAATGAACACGGTCAACAGTACTGATATTCAATCTGAGTCGCACACAGTGACATGAGGTATCATCTATAAAGAAACTACACTTACAAACGTTAACAACATGTGAAAGTTACTTGAGAAATAACTTTTTACAATGCACGAATTACTGTGAACTAGGATGGGATCACAATCTGGAACACAAGGGACAACAACAACACTCAAGTGAGTACACTAGCCACAGAAACGTCTTTCTGCAACGGCTTGTGGCATCAGCAAGAGATGGCATAACTCGTTGCAAGTAAAGTTCTTCTCTAAGCGTCCCCTGGGAAGGAACGAGTACTTGAACAAGTCGCCATCACAAGGATAGTAGTCTCAGCACCCAGGGTTGTCTGAGGTTCCTCTGAAACCCAAGGTAACTGTACACTATCCTGCGTGCACGATATTGTGGCTGGAGTCCAGACAGTAGTGATAGTATTACTAGTGCCTGACCACTCGGCTACATTAATAAGTAATTCATGGATCTATAGGAACTTAATCTGAACTTCACATTTTGCAGCACTTTAACAAATCTCAGATGCAAGCTGTGAGAACAAACACATTGCTCAAGGGCTAGGTATTGTCTTCCGGTCAGTAAGGGAATATTGGTACTGTGGACTGATTCATATCGACTTTGACTGGCATTATACACTAAGTGAACATTCAAAAGTGACTGGGACATCTTCTCAGGGAACTTACTCAAGGACATAAAGGCAAAAAAAAAAAAAAAAAAATAGAGAGAATGACACAATAAGCTTAAATGGGAAGAAATTACTTAACTATTCTGCATAAGTAAATAAAAATTGACAGGTCACACTGTAAGCAAGGAAACTCACACTCGCAAAAAAAAAAAAATACTCAACTGAATAAGCAACACTTTGAAATTCAAGAGAAACTGTACTTTACTCAAATCTAATTTGCTCAACTTTACTTTAAAATGAGTTAATGGCACAGTGAGTTGTCTTTACTCTCAATGCAATAGGGAAATTCAACAATAAATGATGAATCAATCAAAAATGTTAAAATGGACTCAATAAAGCTTGTGCAAAATTAAAACAAACTGGGAAACAATTCACTAAAAATAAAATAAAATGGCACACAAAGAATAAAATATTATGCACAGAAAAGAGCATATGAAACTGCACTGAAATGAACTGTAGCAATATTGCAAATAATTACTAATCAAAAGTACTACACAATACTACATAAAATTTCTGCAAGAAAATTTTAAATGGCAACACAATGTTTGCACAAGAATTATTGCAAAATGAGTCAATGATGCAATGATAAAAAAATTACACACACAAGAAAATACAGTTCACAAGAAAAGAAAATATATCAAGGAATGAACTTATTGAACACTTTAACTCTTAATTGCAGCTTAAGCAACACTGACTGAACAAGCAAAAGAATGAATTACTTTAAAAGAAGAACAAAAAATTGCACTAAGAGTGAATTTGTTGAATGAAACAAAAAAATAATAGATGCAAAAACACAGAACAAAAGGTTTGAACACTTACAGTGATGCAGAACACAACACATCAATATAAACACATTTCTAGAATTTTCTTGCAATGAAACTTGATGTGTGAAAAATTTAGAAAATAATTGTCTTGCTTGCACAAAACAATGGCACTATTGTCTGTGGAGATAAGACAAATTAGACACAGGTTAAATGAAGAGAATTAACACAAGAAAGATCAACACACAGAGAAAAATAAAATATAATGGCAAAAGAATACACAAATGCTGGGAGAAAAATTATAACAGACAACACTGAGTTGTGATGCAGAATATAAGGTAATAAATTACTGAATTACTTCACTGCGATACTGTGAACACAAGGTAATTCTGAAGTGTAAACACAAGTTCTATACTGCTTATATGTTGCACACAACAAGGAAAAACACTAAGGTACTTACTTCAAGTATATAAAAAAAAGAACACAACACAACAGACATAAATTAATGCACGAAAATTAACACTGAATGAAGAAGAGAAAAAAAATATTTCAAACAGTATATAATAAACACTGAGTCTAATCGAGTCACTGAATGTCACTAAGAAATCACTGGAAACACAGAAAGAAATGTCTCAACACTCGCAAATGTCTCCATGAAAAATATTATCGCTGAAGTGGCGTTGTTGACTGAAGTGGGGTGGAGGATGGTTATGTCGTCTCGTGGCTGGCTGACTGCGTTTGCTGCTACTCTCCACGTGATTGTAGAATTTTGCGCTTAAATCGACGATGGACCCACACAGGAGGCTTTTAACTATGGCGCCACTGATGGAAAAACACACTCTGGCTCTTGACCCCCTATGTGGTCCTTAAAATATGGTGCTAGAACCCGTAATAAGGGTACAAAACAGTGGTAGTGAGTGAGTGAGGCAGGGCGGTGGTGAGACACCGCGTGGTGACTGGGCCTATGGGATGAATGGCGTAAGCCTCACTGGGGACACCCTCACTAGGCATGAAAATATTCTAAGCGGTGCTGGCTTAAAACAAACCCATGAAATACCACAACACCACAGGGATGATAAAACACACAGAATGGCTAGAACTTGAAGCACAAAGCAATGAAGAAGACTGTACCCACGTGGCTTGCTTGGGTACTGGGTTAGTCACCTGGGTTAGTTGCTGGCTGGCTTTGCTTAACCCTTCATACAGAATGACTTGATAACTTCTAACGATGAGCACAGCAGGGGTGGAAAGCTGGCTTTGCAGGCAAGGCTGGATGGTGTAAGGCAAGGCTGGACTGGACTTGGTCTGACTCCCCCACCACAGACTATCGTGCTGGTTTGGCTTACTTTGCAAACTCGGGTCAACCCCTCGGGAGTGATGCAAATAAGCAGATAAACACTAATACAAGGGGATTGACCAGTGAATAATGTAGAGGCTGGTAGATGCTTGAGGGGGTAGCTGGATTGGGGTAGGTCGAGCGTTACCCTTCTTGGCAGGCCTAGCGTCACAGGATGGCGACTGGCTCAGTAGAAATTTATCTCCAGAAATCCCTGTAATCGTCAGAATTACAGGCCCTCCGCTGGCACCAATTTGTCGTAGGGGTTGGGAAGGAGATATGATGGTTGAAGGTAACACACTTGTTGGATAGTAACGCTATGTATTGTCAGACTGTGGTAAGGAAAGGGGCCCAGCCTGCCATGTTACTGCCTGCTTGTATGCCTAAGTGCGGAGTGAGGGCGAGGTAGTGGGTCCCACTAACTCATGTGCATCCCATGTTGTCATACAGTCACTGGGCCTAAGGATCTTCTATATAAAACACATGTAAAGGAGGATCAGCAACTATGCTGACATCCCAACCCACAATACCACAACCCACACCATCACAACCCACATCACAACCCACACCACAAACACCATCACAACCCACACCATCACAACCCATACCTTCACAATCCACATCACAACCCCAACCATCACAACCCACACCATCACTACCCACACCATCACAACCCACACTATCACAACCCACGCTATCACAACCCACGCTATCACAACCCACACACCCACAACCCACACCATCACAACCCACAATGTCACAATCCACAACATCACAACCCACAACATCACAATCCACAACATCACAATCCACAATGTCACACTCCTCATCACAACCCACATCACAACCCACAACATCACAACCCACACCACCACAACCCACACCACCACAACCCACACCACAACGCACACCATCACAACCCACAACGTCACAACCAACAACATCACAACCCACAACATCACAACCCACATCACAACACACAACATCACAACCCACACCATCACAACCCACAACATCACAACCCACAACATCACAATCCACAACATCACAACCCACAACATCACAACCCACAACATCACAACCCACAACATCACAACCCACAACATCACAACCCACAACATCAGAACTCACAGCATCACAACCCACAACATCACAACCCACATCACAACCCACAACATCACAACCCACATCACAACCCACAACATCACAACCCACAACATCACAACCCACAACATCACAATCCACAAC
The DNA here is from genome assembly GCF_038502225.1 of Cherax quadricarinatus. NCBI lineage: Eukaryota > Metazoa > Arthropoda > Malacostraca > Decapoda > Parastacidae > Cherax > Cherax quadricarinatus. The sequence continues at coordinate 32,906,818 of NC_091301.1, read as the reverse complement.
ATCACAACCCACAACATCACAACCCACAACATCACAACCCACATCACAACCCACAACATCACAACCCACAACATCACAACCCACAACATCACAACTCACAACATCACAACCCACAACATCACAACCCACATCACAACCCACAACATCACAACCCACATCACAACCCACAACATCACAACCCACAACATCACAACCCACAACATCGCAACCCACAACATCACAACCCACATCACAACCAACAACATCACAACCCACAACATCACAACCCACAACATCACAACTCACATCACAACTCACAACATCACAACCCACAACATCACAACCCACAACATCACAACCCACAACATCACAACCCACAACATCACAACTCACAACATCACAACCCACAACATCACAACCCACAACATCGCAACCCACAACATCGCAACCCACAACATCACAACCCACAACATCACAACTCACAACATCACAACCCACAACATCACAACCTACATCACAACCCACAACATCACAACCCACAACATCGCAACCCACAACATCACAACCCACAACATCACAACCCACAACATCACAACCCACAACATCACAACCCATAACATCACAACATCACAACTCACAACATCACAACCCACAACATCACAACTCACAACATCACAACCCACAACATCACAACTCACAACATCACAACCCACAACATCACAACCCACAACATCACAACCCACAACATCACAACTCACAACATCACAACCCACAACATCACAACCCACAACATCACAACATCACAACTCACATCACAACCCACAACTCACATCACAACCCACAACCTCACAACCCACAACATCACAACTCACAACATCACAACCCACAACATCACAACACACAACATCACAACCCACAACATCACAACCCTCACAACTCACAACCCACAACATCACAACCCACAACATCACAACTCACATCACAACCCACAACATCACAACCCACAACATCACAACTCACAACATCACAACCCACAACATCACAACCCACAACATCACAACTCACAACATCACAACTCACAACATCACAACCCTCAACATCACAACTCACAACATCACAACCCACAACATCACAACCCACAACATCACAACTCACAACATCACAACCCACAACATCACAACCCACAACATCACAACTCACAACATCACAACCCACAACATCACAACCCACAACATCACAACATCACAACAACTCACAACATCACAACTCACAACATCACAACCCACAACATCACAACCCAAAACATCACAACTCACAACATCACAACATCACAACCCACAACATCACAACCCACAACATCACATCACAACTCACAACAACTCACAACATCACAACTCACAACAACAAAACATCACAACACAACATCACAACCCATAACATCACAACATCACAACTCACAACATCACAACCCACAACATCACAACCCACAACATCACAACCCACAACATCACAACCCACAACATCACAACCCACAACATCACAACCCACAACATCACAACCCACAACATCACAACCCACAACATCACAACCCACAACATCACAACTCACAACATCACAACTCACAACATCACAACCCACAACATCACAACCCAAAACATCACAACTCACAACATCACAACCCACAACATCACAACTCACAACATCACAACCCACAACATCACAACTCACAACATCACAACCCACAACATCACAACCCACAACATCACAACCCACAACATCACAACTCACAACATCACAACCCACAACATCACAACCCACAACATCACAACCCACAACATCACAACCCACAACATCACAACTCACAACATCACAACCCACAACATCACAACCCATAACATCACAACTCACAACATCACAACCCACAACATCACAACCCACAACATCACAACTCACAACATCACAACTCACAACATCACAACCCTCAACATCACAACTCACAACATCACAACCCACAACATCACAACCCACAACATCACAACTCACAACATCACAACCCACAACATCACAACCCACAACATCACAACTCACAACATCACAACCCACAACATCACAACCCACAACATCACAACAGTGTTACGACACACTTGTAGCTACAACAACAGTGTTACGACACACTTGTAGCTACAACAACAGTGTTACGACACACTTGTAGCTACAACAACAGTGTTACGACACACTTGTAGCTACAACAACAGTGTTACGACACACTTGTAGCTACAACAACAGTGTTATGACACACTTGTAGCTACAACAACAGTGTTATGACACACTTGTAGCTACAACAACAGTGTTATGACACACTTGTAGCTACAACAACAGTGTTACGACACACTTGTAGCTACAACAACAGTGTTATGACACACTTGTAGCTACAACAACAGTGTTACGACACACTTGTAGCTACAACAATAGTAGTGTTACGACACACTTGTAGCTACAACAACAGTGTTGCGACACACTTGTAGCTACAACAGTGTTACGACACACTTGTAGCTACAACAACAGTGTTACGACACACTTGTAGCTACAACAACAGTGTTATGACACACTTGTAGCTACAACAACAGTGTTATGACACACTTGTAGCTACAACAACAGTGTTATGACACACTTGTAGCTAGAATAATAGCGTGCCAGCGTGTCAGCGTGCCTCGTTGTGCTCCCGGTTTTCGTGTTTTCACGGTCGCTCTTACGTGCTAGAACTTTAATTTGTGTCATCAATCCTATACGATACATCCCTCTAGCGCCTGGAACCAATCTTGGGCGGAAAACATTATATACTGAGTCAAAAAAGGAGAATTAGTGTGCACTGCGTAGCAGAGTTTACTGCCAGAGGGGAATCATAGGCCTATGTACCGTGTGGAAAAAAATAATAATAATTGAACTTTTCATGTCAGAGGAAAGAAAGTCTCCCTGATATCATTGAGTATACATAGTGTATAGTGTATACTACAGTGGCTCCCTAGTATATTGATGATAAAGGCTAAAGTGTCATTTGAAAACAGGTGAATTTGTAAATGAAGGGATAAGCCTATAGAGGAAGGTGCCAGAAGTCGCCAGAAACTTACCACATGTCAGCTGTTTTTAATAATCTTCCTGGCCTGCTAGTGTACTCGCATATAATCTAGTGATACCAGTGAATAGCAGAATACAGTGTTGTAGTAGCAACTAACCAGTATTATAATGGTACTTAGTGGAGTGGAGTGACTTTCATTAGTTTCTTTTCTTGAAATACGAGACGTTACTGTGAATTTCATATAACCTGTAGTTACCAGCGGTCGCAATATACACAACGAGAAGCAATTATTACTACAGAAAAAGCGTCCTTCCTCCAAAATTTGCACCAGTCAACTATAGTGATAATATAGCATTTATTGCGGTGGAGACGGAAAAAAAAAATAGAAAAGCCAGATACAGCGATTGATAAACAAGGAGGTGACCGTTCGTCATTGTAGGAGCTGCCAGATATCACCGGCTCTTCAACACGCAAGTTATACTTTTGTATCAGTCAAATCACATATTACTCGGGTAGATAATTTCCAGTAGATCCTTCATGTGTTAGCTCAAATCACCGACCAGTATGTTTTAAATAAGTGACCCACTGATCAGAGCAGATCGACTGGTCCAAACCCTTGACTGGTCCGAACCCTTGACTGGTCCGAACCCTTGACTGGTCCGAACCCTTGACTGGTCCGAACCCTTGACTGGTCCGAACCCTTGACTGGTCCGAACCCGGGACTGGTTTCAAACAGTTTCGTTGGACAATAAAGCAGACTGTAAACGGATGGGGTTGTGGGCGCCCTTATAAACACAAACATTAAAAATCAGGAACGTGACGGTAAGCTGTCCAGTATACAAAAAGAGTTAGAAACAGAAATACAAATAGCTAGAGCTTCATTTAAGGTTATTAATATAATATTCAAGAGGTTGCTAGTAGAATTGCAGTAAATCAACCATTCAAATCATTATGAAGCTGTGTGTAGTCTGTGGTCAGTCAAACAAACGGGCCTCCACATGGATAAATTGTCATTTTTGTGGAAATTGGTGTCACGCCCCTTGTGCAGATATCCCAGAACTAGCTACAAGCAGTATTAAAACAGAGAAGTGTTTCTGGGTATGCCCAAATGAGGAAAATCTGTGGACTAAAATCACAAGGGTATTAAAAGAGGACAACATCAAAGCTGCTTTCATAGAAAACCTGGAAGCTTTCTACAACAGATGGGAACATAAAAAGTCTGGGCTGAATGGTACTGCCCTTGATACTGGCCATGTAGTCACAAACTGTAAGGCTGGAGGTGATGTCCTGGGAGACAGTAATAGTAAAGCTGGAGGTTCTGTCCTGGGAGACAGTAATGGTGAAGCTGGAGGTGCTGTCCTGGGAGACAGTAATGGTGAAGCTGGAGGTGCTGTCCTGGGAGACAGAAATGGTGAAGCTGGAGATACTGTCCTGGGAGACAGTAATGGTGAAGCTGGAGATTTTGTCCAGGTAGTCGGGAATTATACGCAGGAAGGAATACATATAAATGACCTCATAGGGGATAGGAGCCATAGTAGGGAAACAAGTGTAGTCAAAGATAAGATAAAACCAATATTGCAAACTAGAAATACCGCAGGAAATAGCAAACAAGAGGACTCCAATAGCAATAGTGAGGATAAATTACCAAAAACAACTGGTGGGAGCTCCATTGTTGGTGCTAGGGAGGATAGAAGTAAGACAGGGAAACATGCACCAACAGGGAATAGTCACAGAAACCCAAGGCAAGCAGAAACCAAGCCTGTGCACATACTATGCACTTGGTATCTGCTGGCATGGGAAATCTGGAAAAACAGATGGGACGTGCAACTATGACCACCCTAGAAAATGCCATGCCTATATGACAACAGGAAAATGCAAACTCCCTTCCTGTAAGCTTTTTCACCCTGAAATGTGTACCTCTTCAGTACAGGAAAGACTGTGCTATAACTTAAATTGCCAGGCATACCATCTAAAGGGGACAAAAAGATACAAAACATCCAGGCCATGGGAAAACCTGGGTAGCCACAGCCACTCAAGAGGGAGAGGTTTTTTAGTGCCAGGAAGGAAAAAAAACTGGCAGGAAATGGCAGAAATCGTACACCAAATCCAGTCATTCCTGGAGTGGAACCACAGTCGATGGCCTCCACTCCAAACCAACAGATACAGATACTAATGCCGGAAAAAAAATCCCCCCCCCAGTACCAACAATACCACCAGTCCGATAGCATTCTTCTTTGCAAATATACAGGGTCTAAAGCCAGCAACAAACAACAAAATACCTTTCATCCGTGGACTGCTTGCAGAGGCAAAGGCAATGTTCGCGGCTTTCACTGAGACCCACATAAAGGATCACTTGGACAATGAAATATAGATCCCAGGTTACAACCTATACAGATGTGACAGAGTGAACAGGCAAAAGAGGGGGGGGGGGGTTGGCCTGTACATTGCAGAGTCACTTGTTTGCACAGAACTGCTTAATGCCTCAAATGACGTAGTGGAAGTTTTAGCAGTAAAGGTCGAGAACCAAAACCTAGTCATTGTGGTAGTCTACAAGCCTCCGGATGCAACATCCCAGCAATTCCAGGAACAGCTGTTAAAAATTGACCACTGTCTGGAAAATCTTCCAGCTCCTGCACCCAACATCTTGCTCCTGGGGGATTTCAACTTAAGGCACCTAAAATGGAGGAATATAGCAAATAATATTGTTGCAGTAATAACACCAGGAGGCAGCTCTGATGAAAACTCACACTCACACGAGCTTTTAAATCTCTGCACAAAATTCAATTTAAACCAGCAAATAATAGAGCCTACTAGACTGGAGAATACACTAGACCTCATATTCACTAACAATGATGATCTGATAAGAAATGTCACCATATCAAAAACAATATACTCAGATCACAACATAATTGAGGTTCAGACATGTATGCGAGGAGCCCCAGACCGACAAAATGAGACTAGTCACGAGGGAGCATTCACCAAATTCAACTTCAATAACAAAAACATAAAGTGGGACCAAGTAAACCAAGTCCTAACCGATATAAGCTGGGAAGATATACTAAGCAACACAGACCCAAACTTATGCCTAGAACAGATTAACTCGGTGGCACTCGATGTATGCACAAGGCTTATTCCTCTAAGAAAAAGGAGGAGTAGATGTAAAATAGAAAGAGACAGGCGCTCCCTTTACAGGCGACGGAAAAGAATAACAGAGCGGCTAAAAGAGGTCAATATATCTGAAATGCGCAGGGAGACACTGGTCAGAGAAATAGCAAGCATCGAACTTAAGCTAAAAGAATCCTTTAGGAGTCAGGAATCGCGGGAAGAACTAAAAGCTATAAATGAAATCGAAAGAAACCCAAAGTATTTCTTCTCCTATGCCAAATCAAAATCGAGAACAACGCCCAGTATTGGGCCCCTACTTAAACAAGATGGGTCCTACACAGATGACAGCAAGGAAATGAGTGAGCTACTCAAGTCCCAATATGACTCAGTTTTTAGCAAGCCGCTAACCAGACTGAGAGTCGAAGATCAAAATGAATTTTTTATGAGAGAGCCACAAAATTTGATTAACACAAGCCTATCCGATGTTATCCTGACGCCAAATGACTTCGAACAGGCGATAAATGACATGCCCATGCACTCTGCCCCAGGGCCAGACTCATGGAACTCTGTGTTCATCAAGAACTGCAAGAAGCCCCTATCACGAGCCTTTTCCATCCTATGGAGAGGGAGCATGGACACGGGGGTCGTCCCTCAGTTACTAAAAACAACAGACATAGCCCCACTCCACAAAGGGGGCAGTAAAGCAACAGCAAAGAACTACAGACCAATAGCACTAACATCCCATATCATAAAAATCTTTGAAAGGGTCCTAAGAAGCAAGATCACCACCCATCTAGAAACCCATCAGTTACACAACCCAGGGCAACATGGGTTTAGAACAGGTCGCTCCTGTCTGTCTCAGCTACTGGATCACTACGACAAGGTCCTAAATGCACTAGAAGACAAAAAGAATGCAGATGTAATATATACAGACTTTGCAAAAGCCTTCGACAAGTGTGACCATGGCGTAATAGCGCACAAAATGCGCGCTAAAGGAATAACAGGAAAAGTCGGTCGATGGATCTATAATTTCCTCACTAACAGAACACAGAGAGTAGTCGTCAACAGAGTAAAGTCCGAGGCAGCTACGGTGAAAAGCTCTGTTCCACAAGGCACAGTACTAGCTCCCATCTTGTTCCTCATCCTCATATCCGACATAGACAAGGATGTCAGCCACAGCACCGTGTCTTCCTTTGCAGATGACACCCGAATCTGCATGACAGTGTCTTCCATTGCAGACACTGCAAGGCTCCAGGCGGACATCAACCAAATCTTTCAGTGGGCTGCAGAAAACAATATGAAGTTCAACGATGAGAAATTTCAATTACTCAGATATGGTAAACATGAGGAAATTAAATCTTCATCAGAGTACAAAACAAATTCTGGCCACGAAATAGAGCGAAACACCAACGTCAAAGACCTGGGAGTGATTATGTCGGAGGATCTCACCTTCAAGGACCATAACATTGTATCAATCGCATCTGCTAGAAAAATGACTGGATGGATAATGAGAACCTTCAAAACTAGGGAGGCCAAGCCCATGATGACACTCTTCAGGTCACTTGTTCTATCTAGGCTGGAATATTGCTGCACTCTAACAGCACCTTTCAAGGCAGGTGAAATTGCCGACCTAGAAAATGTACAGAGAACTTTCACGGCGCGCATAACGGAGATAAAACACCTCAATTACTGGGAGCGCTTGAGGTTTCTAAACCTGTATTCCCTGGAACGCAGGAGGGAGAGATACATGATTATATACACCTGGAAAACCCTAGAGGGACTAGTACCGAACTTGCACACGAAAATCACTCACTACGAAAGCAAAAGACTTGGCAGACGATGCACCATCCCCCCAATGAAAAGCAGGGGTGTCACTAGCACGTTAAGAGACCATACAATAAGTGTCAGGGGCCCGAGACTGTTCAACTGCCTCCCAGCACACATAAGGGGGATTACCAACAGACCCCTGGCAGTCTTCAAGCTGGCACTGGACAAGCACCTAAAGTCAGTTCCTGATCAGCCGGGCTGTGGCTCGTACGTTGGTTTGCGTGCAGCCAGCAGCAACAGCCTGGTTGATCAGGCGCTGATCCACCAGGAGGCCTGGTCACAGACCGGGCCGCGGGGGCGTTGACCCCCGAAACTCTCTCCAGGTAAACTCCAGGTAAACAACAACAGTGTTACGACACACTTGTAGCTACAACAACAGTGTTATGACACACTTGTAGCTACAACAACAGTGTTATGACACACTTGTAGCTACAACAACATTGTTATGACACACTTGTAGCTACAACAACAGTGTTATGACACACTTGTAGCTACAACATCAGTGTTACGACACACTTGTAGCTACAACAACAGTGTTACGACACACTTGTAGCTACAACAACAGTGTTATGACACACTTGTAGCTACAACAACAGTGTTATGACACACTTGTAGCTACAACAACAGTGTTACGACACACTTGTAGCTACAACAACAGTGTTACGACACACTTGTAGCTACAACAACAGTGTTACGACACACTTGTAGCTACAACATCAGTGTTACGACACACTTGTAGCTACAACAACAGTGTTACGACACACTTGTAGCTACAACAACAGTGTTACGACACACTTGTAGCTACAACAACAGTGTTATGACACACTTGTAGCTACAACAACAGTGTTATGACACACTTGTAGCTACAACATCAGTGTTACGACAGACTTGTAGCTACAACAACAGTGTTATGACACACTTGTAGCTACAACAACAGTGTTATGACACACTTGTAGCTACAACAACAGTGTTATAACACAGTTGTAGCTACAACAACAGTGTTACGACACACTTGTAGCTACAACAACAGTGTTATGACACACTTGTAGCTACAACAACAGTGTTATGACACACTTGTAGCTACAACAACAGTGTTATGACACACTTGTAGCTACAACAACAGTGTTATGACACACTTGTAGCTACAACAACAGTGTTACGACACACTTGTAGCTACAACAACAGTGTTACGACACACTTGTAGCTACAACAACAGTGTTACGACACACTTGTAGCTACAACAACAGTGTTATGACACACTTGTAGCTACAACAACAGTGTTACGACACACTTGTAGCTACAACAACAGTGTTACGACACACTTGTAGCTACAACAACAGTGTTATGACACACTTGTAGCTACAACAACAGTGTTATGACACACTTGTAGCTACAACAACAGTGTTACGACACACTTGTAGCTACAACAACAGTGTTATGACACACTTGTAGCTACAACAACAGTGTTATGACACACTTGTAGCTACAACAACAGTGTTACGACACACTTGTAGCTACAACAACAGTGTTACGACACACTTGTAGCTACAACAACAGTGTTACGACACACTTGTAGCTACAACAACAGTGTTACGACACACTTGTAGCTACAACAACAGTGTTATGACACACTTGTAGCTACAACATCAGTGTTACGACACACTTGTAGATACAACAACAGTGTTACGACACACTTGTAGCTACAACAACAGTGTTACGACACACTTGTAGCAACAACAACAGTGTTATGACACACTTGTAGCTACAACAACAGTGTTACGACACACTTGTAGCTACAACAACAGTGTTATGACACACTTGTAGCTACAACAACAGTGTTACGACACACTTGTAGCTACAACAACAGTGTTATGACACACTTGTAGCTACAACAACAGTGTTATGACACACTTGTAGCTACAACAACAGTGTTACGACACACTTGTAGCTACAACAACAGTGTTACGACACACTTGTAGCTACAACAACAGTGTTACGACACACTTGTAGCTACAACGACAGTGTTATGACACACTTGTAGCTACAACAACAGTGTTACGACACACTTGTAGCTACAACAACAGTGTTATGACACACTTGTAGCTACAACATCAGTGTTATGACACACTTGTAGCTACAACAACAGTGTTATGACACACTTGTAGCTACAACAACAGTGTTACGACACACTTGTAGCTACAACAACAGTGTTATGACACACTTGTAGCTACAACAACAGTGTTATGACACACTTGTAGCTACAACAACAGTGTTATGACACACTTGTAGCTACAACAACAGTGTTACGACACACTTGTAGCTACAACAACAGTGTTACGACACACTTGTAGCTACAACAACAGTGTTACGACACACTTGTAGCTACAACAACAGTGTTACGACACACTTGTAGCTACAACAACAGTGTTACGACACACTTGTAGCTACAACAACAGTGTTATGACACACTTGTAGCTACAACAACAGTGTTATGACACACTTGTAGTTACAACAACAGTGTTACGACACACTTGTAGCTACAACAACAGTGTTATGACACACTTTTAGCTACAACAACAGTGTTACGACACACTTGTAGCTACAACAACAGTGTTACGACACACTTGTAGCTACAACAACAGTGTTATGACACACTTGTAGCTACAACAACAGTGTTACGACACACTTGTAGCTACAACAACATTGTTATGACACACTTGTAGCTACAACAACAGTGTTATGACACACTTGTAGCTACAACAACAGTGTTACGACACACTTGTAGCTACAACAACAGTGTTACGACACACTTGTAGCTACAACAACAGTGTTATGACACACTTGTAGCTACAACAACAGTGTTATGACACACTTGTAGCTACAACAACATTGTTATGACACACTTGTAGCTACAACAACAGTGTTATGACACACTTGTAGCTACAACAACAGTGTTATGACACACTTGTAGCTACAACAACAGTGTTATGACACACTTGTAGCTACAACAACAGTGTTATGACACACTTGTAGCTACAACAATAGTGTTACGACACACTTGTAGCTACAACAACAGTGTTATGACACACTTGTAGCTACAACAACAGTGTTACGACACACTTGTAGCTACAACAACAGTGTTATGACACACTTGTAGCTACAACAACAGTGTTATGACACACTTGTAGCTACAACAACAGTGTTATGACACACTTGTAGCTACAACAACATTGTTATGACACACTTGTAGCTACAACAACAGTGTTATGACACACTTGTAGCTACAACAACAGTGTTATGACACACTTGTAGCTACAACAACAGTGTTACGACACACTTGTAGCTACAACAACAGTGTTATGACACACTTGTAGCTACAACAACAGTGTTACGACACACTTGTAGCTACAACAACAGTGTTATGACACACTTGTAGCTACAACAACAGTGTTACGACACACTTGTAGCTACAACAACAGTGTTACGACACACTTGTAGCTACAACAACAGTGTTATGACACACTTGTAGCTACAACAACAGTGTTATGACACACTTGTAGCTACAACAACAGTGTTATGACACACTTGTAGCTACAACAATAGTGTTACGACACACTTGTAGCTACAACAACAGTGTTATGACACACTTGTAGCTACAACAACAGTGTTACGACACACTTGTAGCTACAACAACAGTGTTATGACACACTTGTAGCTACAACAACAGTGTTATGACACACTTGTAGCTACAACAACAGTGTTATGACACACTTGTAGCTACAACAATAGTGTTACGACACACTTGTAGCTACAACAACAGTGTTATGACACACTTGTAGCTACAACAACAGTGTTATGACACACTTGTAGCTACAACAACAGTGTTACGACACACTTGTAGCTACAACAACAGTGTTATGACACACTTGTAGCTACAACAACAGTGTTATGACACACTTGTAGCTACAACAACAGTGTTATGACACACTTGTAGCTACAACAACAGTGTTACGACACACTTGTAGCTACAACAACAGTGTTATGACACACTTGTAGCTACAACAACAGTGTTACGACACACTTGTAGCTACAACAACAGTGTTATGACACACTTGTAGCTACAACAATAGTGTTATGACACACTTGTAGCTACAACAACAGTGTTATGACACACTTGTAGCTACAACAACATTGTTATGACACACTTGTAGCTACAACAACAGTGTTATGACACACTTGTAGCTACAACAACAGTGTTATGACACACTTGTAGCTACAACAACAGTGTTACGACACACTTGTAGCTACAACATCAGTGTTACGACACACTTGTAGCTACAACAACAGTGTTACGACACACTTGTAGCTACAACAACAGTGTTATGACACACTTGTAGCTACAACAACGGTGTTACGACACACTTGTAGCTACAACAACAGTGTTACGACACACTTGTAGCTACAACAACAGTGTTATGACACACTTGTAGCTACAACAACAGTGTTAGGACACACTTGTAGCTACAACAACAGTGTTACGACACACTTGTAGCTACAACAACAGTGTTACGACACACTTGTAGCTACAACAACAGTGTTATGACACACTTGTAGCTACAACAACAGTGTTACGACACACTTGTAGCTACAACAACAGTGTTACGACACACTTGTAGCTACAACAACAGTGTTATGACACACTTGTAGCTACAACAACAGTGTTATGACACACTTGTAGCTACAACAACAGTGTTACGACACACTTGTAGCTACAACAACAGTGTTATGACACACTTGTAGCTACAACAACAGTGTTATGACACACTTGTAGCTACAACAACAGTGTTACGACACACTTGTAGCTACAACAACAGTGTTACGACACACTTGTAGCTACAACAACAGTGTTACGACACACTTGTAGCTACAACAACAGTGTTACGACACACTTGTAGCTACAACAACAGTGTTATGACACACTTGTAGCTACAACAACAGTGTTACGACACACTTGTAGCTACAACAACAGTGTTACGACACACTTGTAGCTACAACAACAGTGTTACGACACACTTGTAGCTACAACAACAGTGTTATGACACACTTGTAGCTACAACAACAGTGTTACGACACACTTGTAGCTACAACAACAGTGTTACGACACACTTGTAGCTACAACAACAGTGTTACGACACACTTGTAGCTACAACAACAGTGTTACGACACACTTGTAGCTACAACAACAGTGTTACGACACACTTGTAGCTACAACAACAGTGTTACGACACACTTGTAGCTACAACAACAGTGTTACGACACACTTGTAGCTACAACAACAGTGTTATGACACACTTGTAGCTACAACAACAGTGTTACGACACACTTGTAGCTACAACAACAGTGTTACGACACACTTGTAGCTACAACAACAGTGTTACGACACACTTGTAGCTACAACAACAGTGTTACGACACACTTGTAGCTACAACAACAGTGTTACGACACACTTGTAGCTACAACAACAGTGTTATGACACACTTGTAGCTACAACAACAGTGTTATGACACACTTGTAGCTACAACAACAGTGTTACGACACACTTGTAGCTACAACAACAGTGTTATGACACACTTGTAGCTACAACAACAGTGTTATGACACACTTGTAGCTACAACAACAGTGTTATGACACACTTGTAGCTACAACAACAGTGTTACGACACACTTGTAGCTACAACAACAGTGTTATGACACACTTGTAGCTACAACAACAGTGTTACGACACACTTGTAGCTACAACAACAGTGTTATGACACACTTGTAGCTACAACAATAGTGTTATGACACACTTGTAGCTACAACAACAGTGTTATGACACACTTGTAGCTACAACAACAGTGTTATGACACACTTGTAGCTACAACAACAGTGTTATGACACACTTGTAGCTACAACAACAGTGTTATGACACACTTGTAGCTACAACAACAGTGTTACGACACACTTGTAGCTACAACAACAGTGTTACGACACACTTGTAGCTACAACAACAGTGTTACGACACACTTGTAGCTACAACAACAGTGTTATGACACACTTGTAGCTACAACAACAGTGTTACGACACACTTGTAGCTACAACAACAGTGTTACGACACACTTGTAGCTACAACAACAGTGTTATGACACACTTGTAGCTACAACAACAGTGTTACGACACACTTGTAGCTACAACAACAGTGTTACGACACACTTGTAGCTACAACAACAGTGTTACGACACACTTGTAGCTACAACAACAGTGTTATGACACACTTGTAGCTACAACAACAGTGTTACGACACACTTGTAGCTACAACAACAGTGTTACGACACACTTGTAGCTACAACAACAGTGTTATGACACACTTGTAGCTACAACAACAGTGTTATGACACACTTGTAGCTACAACAACAGTGTTATGACACACTTGTAGCTACAACAACAGTGTTATGACACACTTGTAGCTACAACAACAGTGTTATGACACACTTGTAGCTACAACAACAGTGTTACGACACACTTGTAGCTACAACAACAGTGTTATGACACACTTGTAGCTACAACAACAGTGTTACGACACACTTGTAGCTACAACAACAGTGTTACGACACACTTGTAGCTACAACAACAGTGTTACGACACACTTGTAGCTACAACAACAGTGTTACGACACACTTGTAGCTACAACAACAGTGTTACGACACACTTGTAGCTACAACAACAGTGTTACGACACACTTGTAGCTACAACAACAGTGTTATGACACACTTGTAGCTACAACAACAGTGTTACGACACACTTGTAGCTACAACAACAGTGTTACGACACACTTGTAGCTACAACAACAGTGTTACGACACACTTGTAGCTACAACAACAGTGTTACGACACACTTGTAGCTACAACAACAGTGTTACGACACACTTGTAGCTACAACAACAGTGTTACGACACACTTGTAGCTACAACAACAGTGTTATGACACACTTGTAGCTACAACAACAGTGTTACGACACACTTGTAGCTACAACAACAGTGTTATGACACACTTGTAGCTACAACAACAGTGTTATGACACACTTGTAGCTACAACAACAGTGTTACGACACACTTGTAGCTACAACAATAGTGTTACGACACACTTGTAGCTACAACAACAGTGTTACGACACACTTGTAGCTACAACAACAGTGTTATGACACACTTGTAGCTACAACAACAGTGTTACGACACACTTGTAGCTACAACAACAGTGTTATGACACACTTGTAGCTACAACAACAGTGCCATGTTCGTTTTCTCTTTTCTTTACTTTGTTCATTATTTATTTTTTATAAATTTCAATAGTTTTATTACTTTCCTCAAACACTCGCAGCAGAAAATTCCATTATTCCTTCGCTTCAAGTTTTCCTTTTGTTTTTCCTGTTTCTGGTAGTAAGAAGTCCTCTTTATCTTTTCTTTATCTCTTCTTTATCTCTTCTTTATTTGGCTGTTACAAACACATCTTTGGCTCTCTCAGTTTATTTTAGTAGTTTATACTGTTCATGTCTGGCAGTCATGTTCTTGCTCTTCTTTGAACATTTTCTAACTGATCTTTGTTAACAAATGAGACACTTGTTCAACATTTGTGAGTCTTTATTCTGGAAACATTTCGCCAGCCAGTGGCTTCTACGGTCCACTGCAGAGAAAGGTGGAAGGTGAAGAGAGAGTTTGAGGTGGTCAGTCCCTCAGCTCCATGGAACTGAACTCTTCTCCAAACTGAGGGACTGACCACCTCAAATACTTTTTCTCCAAGGTTGATGGACTGATTCCATTATCTTTATTTTATTTCTACTGCTCCCTTTGTATTTGACTGAAGAAGCCTACTGTGTAGGCGAAATGTTTCCTCAATAAAGATATCCAACTGTTGGACATGTGTCTTAAGCTACACAAGTCCTTGCTTCGGTACCTCAGGTACAAATCAGACTGAGCGTCTCTCTCCTCTCACTTTGCCTGGTCCTTGATTTCAATAATTCTGTCATAATAACTTAATGTATTCCATGTAAGATAATTTGTTGTCTCAAAAAATAGCAAACTATTTACCAGTTAGGAAGTTTTTATTCTCTAATGTTGAACCCTCGTTTCTCTAATGGCTTTTTCCAATATTTTTGCAGCACGGTGTGTGTGTGTGTGTGTACTCACCTAATTGTACTCACCTAATTGTGGTTGCAGGGGTCGATACTCAGCTCCTGGCCCCGCCTCTTCACTGATCGCTACTGGATCCTCTCTCTCTCTGCTTCCTGAGCTTTGTCATACCTCTTCTTAAAACTATGTATGGTTCCTGCCTCCACTGCTTCACTTGCTAGGCTATTCCACTTGCTGACAACTCTATGGCTGAAGAAATACTTCCTAACGTCCCTGTGACTCGTCTGAGTCTTCAGCTTCCAGTTGTGACCCCTTGTCCCTGTGTCCCCTCTCTGGAACATCCTATCTCAGTCCACCTTGTCTATTCCCCGCAGAATCTTGTATGTCGTTATCATGTCTCCCCTGACCCTTCTGTCCTCCAGTGTCGTCAGTCCGATTTCCCTTAACCTTTCCTCGTACGACATTCCCTTGAGCTCTGGGACTAGCCTTGTTGCAAACCTTTGTATTTTCTCTAACTTCTTGACGTGCCCCGCCTCTTCACTGATTGCTACTAGGTCCTCTCTCTCCCTGCTCCATGAGCTTTATCAAACCTCATCTTAAAACTATGTATAGTTCCTGCCTCCACTACGTCACTCTCTACGCTATTCCACTGCCTGACAACTCTATGAAGAAATACTTCGTAACATCCCTTTGACGCATCTGAGTCCAGCTTCCAATTGTGACCTCTTGTTTCTGTGTCCCATCTCTGGAACATCCTGTCTTTGTCTACCTTGTCTATTCCGTGCAGTATTTTACATGTCGTTATCATGTCTCCCCTGACCCTCATGTTCTCCAGAGTTGTCAGGCCAATTTCCCTTAACCTTTCTTCGTAGGATAATCCCTTTAGCTCTGGGACTAGTCTCGTTGCAAACCTTTGCGCTTTCTCTAATTTCTTGACGTGCTTGACTAGGTGTGGATTCCAAACTGATGCTGCATACTTAAGTATGGACCTGACGTAAATGGTGTACAGGGTCTTGAACGATCCCTTACTGAGGTATCGGAACGATATCCTTAGGTTTGCCAGACGCCCGTACGCTGCAGCAGTTATCTGATTGATGTGCGCCTCAGGAGATATGCTCGGTATTATACTCACCCCAAGATCTTTTTCCTTGAGTGAGGTTTGCAGTCTTTGGCCACTTAGACTATACTGTGTTTGCGGTCTTCTTTTCCCTTCCCCGATCTTCATGACTTTGCATTTGGCAGGGTTAAATTCAAGAAGCCAGTGACTGGACCAGGCTTGTAGCCTGTCCAGGTCTCTTTGTATTCCTGCCTGATCCTCGACCGATTTGATTGTCCTCATTAACTTCACATCTGCAAACAAGGACACTTCTGAGTCTATCCCTTCCGTTATGTCATTCACATATACCAAGAACAGCACAGGTCCTAGGACTGACCCCTGTGGAACCCCGCTTGTCACAGTCGCCCACTCTCACACCTGATCCATTGCAGTGCCTTTCCTGTTATGTGTGCCTGATCCTTTAGCTTTTGCAATAACCTCTTGTGAGGAACTGTGTCGAAGGCCTTCTTGCAGTCCAAGAAAATGCAGTCTAACCACCCCTCTCTCTCTTGTCTTACGTCTGTCACCCTATCATAAAACTCCAGTAGGTTTGTGACACAGGATTTTCCTTCCCTGAAACCGTACTAGTTATTGATTATACACTTGTTTCTTTCCAGGTGCTCCACCACTTTCCTCCTGATAATTTTCTCCATGACTTTGCATACTATACACGTTAGTGACACAGGTCTGTAGTTTAATGACTCGTGTCTGTCTCCTTTTTTAAAAACTGGGCCTACATTTGCCATCTTCCATACCTCAGGGAGTTGCCCAGTTTCAATGGATATGTTGAAGATCTTTGTTAGTGGTACACACTGCATCTCTGCTCCCTCTCTAAGGACCCACGGAGAGATGTTGTCTGATCCCACTGCCTTTGAAGTATCAAGTTCACATAGCAGCTCCTTCACCTCCTCCTTGGTTATGTGTACCTCAGCCAGCAATTGTTGGTGTACCTCCCTGTTCTGATTTCCTGGAGTCCTACCGGTTTCCATTGTAAATACTTCTGTAAGTCTCGTGTTGAACTCCTCACATACCTCTTGATCATCCTTCCTCAGTCTGATTACCTGGTCCCTGACTGCTATTTTCCTCCTGATGTGACTGTACAACAGCTTCGGGTCAGACTTGACTTTCGATGCTATGTCATTTTCATATTGTCGCTGAGCCTCCCTTCTTATCTGTGCATATTCGTTTCTGTCTCTTCGTCTGATCTCTTTATTTCCCTGGGTCCTTTGCCTTCTGTACCTTTTCCATTCTCTAGTACACCTAGTTTTTGCCTACCTACACCTCCGGGTGAGCCAAGGACTCGTTCTGGTCTTCCCATTATTTCTGTTTCCCTTGGGAACAAACCTCTCCTCTGCTTCCTTGCATTTTGTTGCCACATAGTCCATCATTTCTTTTACTGGTTTTCCTGCCAGTTCCCTCTCCCACTGAACCTCTTGCAGAAAGTTTCTCATGCGTGTGTAGTTCACCCCTTTTGTAGTTTGGTTTTCCAATCCTGTTCCTGCTACTCTCTCCACTTGTAGCTCAACTATGTAGTCAATGCAAACACGAGGAAATTAAATCTTCATCAGAGTACAAAACAAATTCTGGCCACAAAATAGAGCGAAACACGAACGTCAAAGACCTGGGAGTGATCATGTCGGAGGATCTCACCTTCAAGGACCATAACATTGTATCAATCGCATCTGCTCGAAAAATGACAGGATGGATAATGAGAACCTTCAAAACTAGGGAGGCCAAGCCCATGATGACACTCTTCAGGTCACTTGTTCTATCTAGGCTGGAATATTGCTGCACACTAACAGCACCTTTCAAGGCAGGTGAAATTGCTGACCTAGAAAATGTACAGAGAACCTTCACGGCGAGCATAACGGAGATAAAACACCTCAATTACTGGGAGCGCTTGAGGTTCCTGAACCTGTATTCCCTGGAACGCAGGCGGGAGAGATACATGATTATATACACCTGGAAAATCCTAGAGGGACTAGTACCGAACTTGCACACGAAAATCACTCACTACGAAAGCAAAAGACTTGGCAGACGATGCAACATCCCCCCAATGAAAAGCAGGGGTGTCACTAGCACGTTAAGAGACCATACAATAAGTGTCAGGGGCCCGAGACTGTTCAACTGCCTCCCAGCATACATAAGGGGGATTACCAACAGACCCCTGGCAGTCTTCAAGCTGGCGCTGGACAAACACCTAAAGTCGGTTCCTGACCAGCCGGGCTGTGGCTCGTACGTTGGTTTGCGTGCAGCCAGCAGCAACAGCCTGGTTGATCAGGCTCTGATCCACCAGGAGGCCTGTTCACAGACCGGGCCGCGGGGGCGTTGACCCCCGGAACTCTCTCCAGGAACTCCAGGAACTCCAGGAACACATGTGTGTGTGTGTGTGTGTGTGTGTGTGTGTGTGTGTGTGTGTGTGTGTGTGTGTGTGTGTGTGTGTGTATGTATGTGTGTGTATGTGTACTCACCTTTATGTGGATGCAGAGGTCGATTCATAGCTCCTGGCCCCGCCTCTTCACTGGTCGATACTAATTCACTCTCTCCCTGCTCCATGATCTTTGTCATACCTCTTCTTAAAGCTATTTATGGAACGTGCTTCCACTATTTCACTCTCCAGATTATTCCACTTCCTGACAACTATAAGGATAAAGAAATACTTTCTAACATCCCTATGACTCATCTGGGTTTTCAGCTCCCAATTGAGTCCCCTTGTTCCTGTTTCCCATCTCTGAAACATTCGATCCTTGTCCACCTTGTCAATGCCTCTCAGTATTTTATACGTTGTTATCATGTCCCCTCTATCCCTCCTATCCTCTAGTGTCATCAGGTTGAGTTCCCTTAACCTCTCCTCATAAGACATACCCCTCAGTTACGGGACTAATCGTGTTGCAAATTATTGCACTTTCTCCAATTTCATGACGTGTTTGACTAAGTGAGGGTTCCATACTGGCGCTGCATACTCCAGTATAGGCCTTACGTACACTGTGTACAATGTCGTGAATGACTCCTTAATCAGATGTCTAAACGCCAATCTCTGGTGTGCCAATCTCCCATATGCTGCAGCAGTTATTTGATTGATGTGTGCCTCAGGGGACATGTTCGTTATAATGCGTACCCCAAGATCTTTTTCTTTAATTGACATTTGCAGCTCTTCATTTCCTAACCTGTACGCTGTCTGCGGTCTTCTGTGTCCTTCCCTAATCTTCATGACCTTACAATTACTGAGGTTAAACTCCAGGAGGCGTTTGCCAGACCATGCTTGTAGTTTGTCCAGATCCCCTTGTAATCTTAACTGATCCTCGCCCACTTGTATTCTCCTCATCAGTTTCACATCATCAGCGAACAGTGACACAACTGAATCTATTCCTTCCACCATGTCATTCACGTATACAAGAAACAGCACCGGGCCTAGGACTGAACCTTGTGGAACCCCACTCGACACATGCGCCCACTCCGACACTTCAGCACGTTCCAACACTCGTTGTTTCCTCCCTGCCAGGTATTCCCTGATCCATTGTAGTACTTTCCCTGTTATTCCTGCCTGCTCCTCTAATTTTTGCACCAGTTTCTTGTGTGGTACTGTGTCAAAAGCCTTCTTGCAGTCTAAAAAGATGCAATCTACCCATCCCTCTCTCTCCTGTTTTACTTGTGTTACCTTATCGTAGAACTCAAGTAGATTTGTGACACAGGATTTCCCATTTCTGAAGCCGTGCTGATCGTCATACATGAGCCCAATCTTTCCAATGTGTTCCACCACTCTTCTCTTGATAAACTTTTCCATGATTTTACATACTATACAAGTTAGTGACACTGGTCTGTAGTTTAACACTGCCTGTCTGTCTCTCTTCTTAAAAATTGGAACTACATGTGCTGTCTTCCACGCCTCAGTCAACTGCCCAGTTTCGATAGATTTACTGAAGATTGCCGTTAGCGGCACACACAGTTCCTCTGCTCCCTCTCTCAGTATCCATAGAGATATGTTATCTGGGCCCACCGCCTTTGAGGTATCTAGTTCGTCTAGCAGTTTCTTCACCTCTTCCCTGGTTATGTGTATTGTGTCCAGCACCTGCTGGTGCACCCTACCTCCACAGTTTGCTGGAAGCATTCCTGACTCTGTTGTGAATACTTCTCTAAATCTTTTGTTTAGTTCATCACATACTTCTTGGTCACTCTTCGTGAGCTCCCCTCCTTCTTTCCTCAGCCTGATTACCTGGTCCTTGACTGTTGTTTTTCTCCTAATGTGAGTGTATAACAACTTTGGTTCAGATTTGGCTTTTGATGCTATGTCGTTCTCGTATTGCCTCTGGGCCTCTCTCCTTATCCTTGCATATTCGTTTCTGGTTCTTCTGCTCAGCTCCTTGTTCTCTTGAGTCCTTTGCCTTCTGTACCTTTTCCATGCTCTAGCACACTTGGCTTTGGCCTCTTTACACCTCCAATTAAACCATGGGCTCACTCTGGTCTTACCATTTTTCTGTTGCCCTTTGGTATGAACCTTTCCTCTGCCTCCCTGCACTTAGTGGTCACTATTTCCATCATTTCATTTACTGTCTTTCCATCTAGTTCTCTTTCCCACTGCACTTCATGCAGGAAACTTCTCATTCCTATGTAGTCCCCTTTTTTGAAGTTCAGTTTCTCTCTTTGTTCTCGTGCTGCTTCATTCTCCACTGTTAACTCTACAAGATATTCAAAACTCAGAACATCATGATCACTAGCGCCAAGGGGTCTTTGGTGGGTGATATCCCCTATGTCTGAACTATTCAAGGTGAAAATGAGATCCATCCTTGCTGCAACATCCTCTCCTCTCTCTCTGGTTGTATCCCTAACATGTTGATGCATGAAGTTCTCCAATACAGTCTCCAACATCTTAGCCCTCCATGTTTCTGGTCCCCCATGTGGCTCTAGGTTTTCCCAGTCAGTCTCTTTACGATTGAAATCCCCCATTATAAGCAATTTTGTCCTACCCATATGAGCGCTCCTGGCCACTTCAGCTAGTGCATCCACCACTGCCCTGTTGCGCACATCATACTCTTCTCTTGTGTGTGTGTGTGTGTGTGTGTGTGTGTGTGTGTGTGTGTGTGTGTGTGTGTGTGTGTGCGTGTGTGTGTGTGTGTCTGTGTATATGTCTGTGTCTGTGTGTCTGTGTGTGTACAACTATTTGTGGTTGCAGGGGTCGAGTCACAGCTCTTGGTCCTGCCTCTTCACTGATCGCTACTAGGTCGTCTCTCTCCCTGCTCCATGAGGTTATCAAACTTCATCTTAAAACTATGTATGGTTCCTGCCTCCACTACGTCACTTTCTAGGCTATTCCACTGACAACTCTTGACTGAAGAAATACTTCCTAACATCCCTTCGACTTATCGGATTCTTCCAATTGTGACCCCTTGTTTCTGTATATCATCTCTGGAACATCCTGTCTTTGTCCACCTTGTCAATTCCTCGCAGTATTTTATATGTCGTTATCATGTCTCCCCTGACCCCACTGTCCTCCAGTGTCGTCAGGCCAATTTCCCCTTAACCTTTCTTCGTTGGACATTCTCCTTAGCTCTGGAACTAGTCTTGTTGCAAACCTTTGCACTTTTTCTAATTTCTTGACCTGTCTGACCAGGTGTGGGTTCCAAATTAGTGCTGCATACTCCACTATGGGCGTGACGTACACGGTGTACAGTGCCTTGAACAATTCCTTACTGAGGTATCGGAACGCTATTCTATGCTGCAGCATATGTGCGCCTGGTAGTTGCAGGGATCGATTCACAGCTCCTGGTCCCGCTTCTCCACTGAGCACTACTATTTCACTCCCTTTTCCGTGAGCTTTATCATACCTCTTCTTAAAGCTATGTATGGATCCTGCTTGCACCAAACTATTCTACTCCCTGACAACTCTGTGACTGAAGAAATACTTCCTAACATCTCTGTGACTCATCTGAGTCATCAACTTCCAATTGTGACTCCTTGTTTCTGTGTACCATCTCTGGAACATTTTATCTCTGTCCACCTTGTCGATTCCTCTCAGTATTTTATATTTTGTTATTATGCCCTCCTTGTCTCTTCTGTCCTCCAGTGTTGTCAGGTCAGTTTCTCTTAACCTTTCTTCGTAAGACATTTCCTTTAGCTTCGGGAATAGTCACGTTGCAAACCTTTGTTACTTACTCTAATTTTTTGACGTGCTTGCCCAGGTGTGGGTTCCAAACTGGTGCTGCATACTCCAATATAATGCTTGACGTACATGATGTAAAGATTCCTGAACGACTTCTTGCTGAGATGTCGGAGTGCTGTTCTTAGGTTTGCTAGTCGCCCATATGCTACATCAGTTATTTGGTTGATGTGCGCCTCAGGAGACATCCTTTTCCTTGAGTGAGGTTTGTAGTCTTTGGCCCTCTAGGCTGTATTCTGTCTATGGTCTTCTTAGCCATTCCCCAATCTTCAGGAGCTAGTTGCTAGACGAGGCCTGTAGCCTGTCTAGATCGTTTTGTAATCCTGAGTGGTCTTCCTCCAATTGAATTCTCCTCATGAACTTCACATCGTCTGCAAACAGAAACACTTCTGAGTCTGTTCCTTCCGTCATGTCATTCATATATACCAGAAACAGTACCGGTTCTAGAACTGACCCATGTGACACCTCGTCACGTACAATGACTCGTTGTTGCTTTCCTGTCAGGTATTCTCTGATCCATTGCAGTGCTATCGCTATTATACCTGCCTGGTCCTCCAGCTTTTGCACTAATCTCTTGTGTGGGACTGTGTCAGAAGCCTTCTTACAGTCCAAGAAAACGCAATCTACCCCCCCTTCTTCTCGCCTTCCTGCGTGTGTGCGTGTCAGTGTACTCACCTAATTGTGGTTGCAGTGGTCGATTCATAGCTCCTGGCCCCGCCTCTTCACTGATCGCTATTAGGTCTCCCAGCTCCTTGAGCCAGTTTTGCTGGCTCATCCTCTCCCCTCTCTCTGGTAGTGTCCCTTACGTGTTGGTACATGAAGTTTTCCAGTACCACCTCCATCATCTTAGCCTTCCATGTTTCTGGGCCCCCGTGTCGCTCCAGGTTCTCCCAGTCGATTTCCTTGTGACTGAAGTCTCCCATAATCAGCAGCTTTGCCCTGCTCGCATGAGCCCTTCTGGCCACTGCAGCCAGTATGTCAACTGTCGCTCTATTACTCTCATCATACTCTTGCCTTGGCCTCCTACTGTTCTGTGGAGGGGTATACATCACTGCAATAACCATCTTGGGACCTCCAGACTGAAGTGTTCCTATTATGTAGTCTCTTACTTCTCCTCTGTCTCCTCTCTCCAGCTCATCAAAATCCCATCGGTTTTTGATGAGCAGTGCCACTCCTCCACCCCCACTGTTCCTGCTTTCTTTCCTCAGGATCTGATATCCCGATGGAAATATGGCATCTGTTATCATTCCTGTGAGCCTGGTTTCTGTGAAACATACTCATGTCACTCGTAATCCCTTCATCAAGGTCATTAATGTAAATTATGAACAAGAGAGGGCCTAAAACTGATCCTTGTGGAACCCCACTAGTGACTAATCCCCATTCAGATTTCACTCCATTAATGGTAACTCTCTGCTTTCTATTGGTAAGCCATGCCTCTAACCATGCTAGAACTTTACCTCCTATACCATGAGCTGCCACTTTTTTCAAGAGTCTCATGTGAGGTACTCTATCGAAGGCTTTACTAAAATCCAAATAAACAATATCATATTCCTTATCACTGTCAACTGCCTCAAATGTTCTACTGAAGAACGCCAGCAAGTTTGTCAGGCAGGAACGACCTATCGTGAATCCATGCTGAGATTCATTTATCAAGTTATGCTCTTCAAGGTGACCTCTAATAATGTTACCTATAATTGATTCTAATAACTTGCCCACTATAGATGTGAGGCAATTATTGGACGGTAATTTGAAGGAGCGGACTTATCCCCTGATTTGAATATAGGAACCACATCCTACCACATCCCAGAAAGACAACAATATCCTACCACATCCCAGGAAGACAACAACATCCTACCACATCCCAGGAAGACAACATCCTACCACATCCCAGGAAGACAACAACATCCTACCACATCCCAGGAAGACAACAACATCCTACCACATCCCAGGAAGACAACAACATCCTACCACATCCCAGGAAGACAACAACATCCTACCACATCCCAGGAAGACAACAACATCCTACCACATCCCAGGAAGACAACAACATCCTACCACATCCCAGGAAGACAACAACATCCTACCACATCCCAGGAAGACAACAACATCCTACCACATCCCAGGAAGACAACAACATCCTACCACATCCCAGGAAGACAACAACATCCTACCACATCCCAGGAAGACAACATCCTACCACATCCCAGGAAGGCAACAACATCCTATCACATCCCAGGAAGACAACAACATCCTACCACATCCCAGGAAGACAACAACATCCTACCACATCCCAGGAAGACAACAACATCCTACCACATCCCAGGAAGACAACAACATCCTACCACATCCCAGGAAGACAACAGTATCCTACCACATCCCAGGAAGACAACAACATTCTACCACATCTCAGGAAGACAACCCCATCCTACCACATCCCAGGAAGACAACAACATCTTACCACATCCCAGGAAGACAACAACATCCTACCACATCCCAGGAAGACAACAACATTCTACCACATCCCAGGAAGACAACCCCATCCTACCACATCCCAGGAAGGCAACAACATCCTACCACATCCCAGGAAGACAACAACATCCTTCCACATCCCAGGAAGAAAACAACATCCTACCATATCCCAGGAAGACAACAACTTCATCATCTTACCACAACCCAGGAAGACAACAACATCCTACCACATCCCAGGAAGACAACAACATCCTACCACATCCCAGGAAGGCAACAACATCCTATCACATCCCAGGAAGACAACAACATCCTACCACATCCCAGGAAGACAACAACATCCTACCACATCCCAGGAAGACTACAACATCCTACCACATCCCAGGAAGACTACAACATCCTACCACATCCCAGGAAGACAACAACATCCTACCACATCCCAGGAAGACAACAACATTCTACCACATCCCAGGAAGACAACCCCATCCTACCACATCCCAGGAAGGCAACAACATCCTACCACATCCTAGGAAGACAACAACATCCTTCTACATCCCAGGAAGACAACAACATCCTACCACATCCCAGGAAGACAACATCATCATCTTACCACATCCCAGGAAGACAACAACATCCTACCACATCCCAGGAAGACAACAACATCCTACCACATCCCAGGAAGACAACCCTATCCTACCACATCCCAGGAAGACAACAACATCCTACCACATCCCAGGAAGACAACAACATCCTACCACATCCCAGGAAGACAACCCTATCCTACCACATCCCAGGAAGACAACATCCTACCACATCCCAGGAAGACAACAACATCCTACCACATCCCAGGAAGACAACCCTATCCTACCACATCCCAGGAAGACAACAACATCGTACCACATCCCAGGAAGACAACAACATCCTACCACATCCCAGGAAGACAACAACATTCTACCACATCCCAGGAAGGCAACAACATCCTATCACATCCCAGGAAGATAACCCCATCCTACCACATCCAAGGAAGACAACAACATCCTACCACATCCCAGGAAGACAACAACATTCTACCACATCCCAGGAAGACAACCCCAACCTACCACATCCCAGGAAGACAACAACATCATACCACATCCCAGGAAGACAACATCATCATCTTACCACATCCCAGGAAGACAACAACATCCTACCACATCCCAGGAAGCCAACAACATCCTACCACATCCCAGGAAGGCAATAACATCCTATCACATCCCAGGAAGACAACAACATCCTACCACATCCCAGGAAGACAACAACATCCTACCACATCCCAGGAAGACAACAACATCCCACCACATCCCAGGAAGACAACAACATCCTACCACATCCCAGGAAGACAACAACATCCTACCACATCCCAGGAAGACAACAACATTCTACCACATCCCAGGAAGACAACCCCATCCTACCACATCCCATGAAGACAACAACATCCTACGACATCCCAAGAATACAACAACATCCTTCCACATCCCAGGAAGACAACAACATCCTACCACATCCCAGGAAGACAACAACATCATCATCTTACCACATCCCAGGAAGACAACAACATCCTACCACATCCCAGGAAGACAACAACATCCTACCACATCCCAGGAAGACAACCCTATCCTACCACATCCCAGGAAGACAAAAACATCCTACCACATCCCAGGGAGACAGCAGCATCCTACCACATCCCAGGAAGACAACAAAATCCTACCACATCCCAGGAAGACAACAACATCCTACCACATCCCTGGAAGACAACAACATCCTACCACATCCCTTGAAGACAACAACATCCTACCACATCCCAGGAAGACAACAACATCCTACCACATACAAGGAAGACAATCACATCCTACCACATCCCAGGAAGTCAACAACATCCTACCACATCCCAGGAAGACAACAACATCCTACCACATCCCAGGAAGACAACAACATCCTACCACACCCCAGGAAGACAACAACATCCTTCCACATCCCAGGAAGACAACAACATCCTACCACATTCCAGGAAGACAACAACATTCTACCACATCCCAGGAAGACAACCCCATCCTACCACATCCCAGGAAGACAACAACATCCTACCACATCCCAGGAAGACAACAACATCATTCCACATCCCAGGAAGACAACAACATCCTACCACATCCCAGGAAGACAACAACATCCTACCACATCCCAGGAAGACAACCCTATCCTACCACATCCCAGGAAGACAACAATATCCTACCACATCCCAGGAAGACAACAACAACATCCTACCACATCCCAGGAAGACAACCCTACAACAATCCCAGGAAGACAACAACATCCTATCCCAGGAAGACAACAACCTACCACCTCCCAGGAAGACAACAACAACATCCTACCACATCCCAGGAAGACAACCCTATCCTACCACATCCCAGGAACACAACAACATCGTACCACATCCTATCACATCCCAAGAAGACAACCCCATCCTACCACATCCCAGGAAGACAACAACATCCTACCACATCCCAGGAAGACAACAACATCCTACCACATCCGAGGAAGCCAACATCATCTTACCACATCCCGGGAAGACAACAACATCCTACCACATCCCAGAAAGACAACAACATTCTACCACATCCCAGGAAGACAACCCCATCCTACCACATCCCAGGAAGACAACAACATCCTACCACATCCCAGGAAGACAACAACATCCTACCACATCCCAGGAAGACAACAACGTCCTACCATATCCCAGGAAGACAACATCATCATCTTACCACATCCCAGGAAGACAACAACATCCTACCACATCCCAGGAAGACAACAACATCCTACCACATCCCAGGAAGGTAACAACATCCTATCACATCCCAGGAAGACAACAACATCCTACCACATCCCAGGAAGACAACAACATCCTACCACATTCCAGGACGACAACAACATCCTACCACATCCCAGGAAGACAACAACATCCTACCACATCCCAGGAAGACAACAACATCCTACCACATCCCAGGAAGACAACAACATTCTACCACATCCCAGGAAGACAACATCCTACCACATCCCAGGAAGACAACAACATCCTACCACATCCCAGGAAGACAACAACATCCTTCCACATCCCAGGAAGACAACAACATCCTACCACATCCCAGGAAGACAACATCATCATCTTACCACATCCCAGGAAGACAACAACATCCTACCACATCCCAGGAAGACAACAACATCCTACCACATCCCAGGAAGACAACAACATCCTACCACATCCCAGGAAGACAACAACATTCTACCACATCCCAGGAAGACAACCCCATCCTACCACATCCCAGGAAGACAACAACATCCTACCACATCCCAGGAAGACAACAACATCCTTCCACATCCCAGGAAGACAACAACATCCTACCACATCCCAGGAAGACAACAACATCATCATCTTACCACATCCAAGGAAGACAACATCCTACCACATCCCAGGAAGACAACAACATCCTACCACATCCCAGGAAGACAACAACATCCTACCACATCCGAGGAAGACAACATCATCTTACCACATCCCGGGAAGACAACAACATCCTACCACATCCCAGGAAGACAACAACATCATCATCTTACCACATCCCAGGAAGACAACAACATCCTACCACATCCCAGGAAGACAACAACATTCTACCACATCCAAGGAAGACAACATCATCTTACCACATCCCGGGAAGACAACAACATCCTACCACATCCCAGGAAGACAACAACATTCTACCACATCCCAGGAAGACAACCCCATCCTACCACATCCCAGGAAGACAACAACATCCTACCACATCCCAGGAAGACAACAACATCCTACCACATCCCAGGAAGACAACAACATCCTACCATATCCCAGGAAGACAACATCATCATCTTACCACATCCCAGGAAGACAACAACATCCTACCACATCCCAGGAAGACAACAACATCCTACCACATCCCAGGAAGGTAACAACATCCTATCACATCCCAGGAAGACAACAACATCCTACCACATCCCAGGAAGACAACAACATCGTACCACATCCCAGGAAGACAACAACATCCTACCACATCCCAGGAAGACAACAACATCCTACCACATCCCAGGAAGACAACAACATCCTACCACATCCCAGGAAGCCAACAACATTCTACCACATCCCAGGAAGACAACACCATCCTACCACATCCCAGGAAGACAACAACATCCTACCACATCCCAGGAAGACAACAACATCCTTCCACATCCCAGGAAGACAACAACATCCTACCACATCCCAGGAAGACAACAACATCATCATCTTACCACATCCCAGGAAGACAACAACATCCTACCACATCCCAGGAAGACAACAACATCCTACCACATCCCAGGAAGACAACCCTATCCTACCACATCCCAGGAAGACAACAACATCGTACCACATCCCAGGAAGACAACAACATCCTACCACATCCCAGGAAGACAACAACATTCTACCACATCCCAGGAAGGCAACAACATCCTATCACATCCTAGGAAGACAACCCCATCCTACCACATCCCAGGAAGACAACAACATCCTACCACATCCCAGGAAGACAACAACATCCTACCACATCCGAGGAAGACAACATCATCTTACCACATCCCAGGAAGGTAACAACATCCTACCACATCCCAGGAAGACAACAACATTCTACCACATCCCAGGAAGACAACCCCATCCTACCACATCCCAGGAAGACAACAACATCCTACCACATCCCAGGAAGACAACAACATCCTACCACATCCCAGGAAGACAACAACATCCTACCATATCCCAGGAAGACAACATCATCATCTTACCACATCCCAGGAAGACAACAACATCCTACCACATCCCAGGAAGACAACAACATCCTACCACATCCCAGGAAGACAACAACATCCTACCATATCCCAGGAAGACAACATCATCATCTTACCACATCCCAGGAAGACAACAACATCCTACCACATCCCAGGAAGACAACAACATCCTACCACATCCCAGGAAGGTAACAACATCCTATCACATCCCAGGAAGACAACAACATCCTACCACATCCCAGGAAGACAACAACATCCTACCACATCCCAGGAAGACAATAACATCCTACCACATCCCAGGAAGACAACAACATCCTACCACATCCCAGGAAGACAACAACATCCTACCACATCCCAGGAAGCCAACAACATTCTACCACATCCCAGGAAGACAACCCCATCCTACCACATCCCAGGAAGACAACAACATCCTACCACATCCCAGGAAGACAACAACATCCTTCCACATCCCAGGAAGACAACAACATCCTACCACATCCCAGGAAGACAACAACATCATCATCCTACCACATCCCAGGAAGACAACAACATCCTACCACATCCCAGGAAGACAACAACATCCTACCACATCCCAGGAAGACAACCCTATCCTACCACATCCCAGGAAGACAACAACATCCTACCACATCCCAGGAAGACAACAACATCCTACCACATCCCAGGAAGACAACAACATTCTACCACATCCCAGGAAGGCAACAACATCCTATCACATCCCAGGAAGACAACCCCATCCTACCACATCCCAGGAAGACAACAACATCCTACCACATCCCAGGAAGACAACAACATCCTACCACATCCCAGGAAGACAACAACATCCTACCACATCCGAGGAAGACAACATCATCTTACCACATCCCAGGAAGGTAACAACATCCTACCACATCCCAGGAAGACAACAACATTCTACCACATCCCAGGAAGACAACCCCATCCTACCACATCCCAGGAAGACAACAACATCCTACCACATCCCAGGAAGACAACAACATCCTACCACATCCCAGGAAGACAACAACATCCTACCATATCCCAGGAAGACAACATCATCATCTTACCACATCCCAGGAAGACAACATCCTACCACATCCCAGGAAGACAACAACATCCTACCACATCCCAGGAAGACAACAACATCCTACCATATCCCAGGAAGACAACATCATCATCTTACCACATCCCAGGAAGACAACAACATCCTACCACATCCCAGGAAGACAACAACATCCTACCACATCCCAGGAAGGTAACAACATCCTATCACATCCCAGGAAGACAACAACATCCTACCACATCCCAGGAAGACAACAACATCCTACCACATCCCAGGAAGACAATAACATCCTACCACATCCCAGGAAGACAACAACATCCTACCACATCCCAGGAAGACAACAACATCCTACCACATCCCAGGAAGCCAACAACATTCTACCACATCCCAGGAAGACAACCCCATCCTACCACATCCCTGGAAGACAACAACATCCTACCACTTCCCAGGAAGACAACAACATCCTTCCACATCCCAGGAAGACAGCAACATCCTACCACATCCCAGGAAGACAACAACATCATCATCTTACCACATCCCAGGAAGACAACAACATCCTACCACATCCCAGGAAGACAACAACATCCTACCACATCCCAGGAAGACAACCCTATCCTACCACATCCCAGGAAGACAACAACATCGTACCACATCCCAGGAAGACAACAACATCCTACCACATCCCAGGAAGACAACAACATTCTACCACATCCCAGGAAGGCAACAACATCCTATCACATCCTAGGAAGACAACCCCATCCTAACACATCCCAGGAAGACAACAACATCCTACCACATCCCAGGAAGACAACAACATCCTACCACATCCGAGGAAGACAACATCATCTTACCACATCCCAGGAAGGTAACAACATCCTACCACATCCCAGGAAGACAACAACATTCTACCACATCCCAGGAAGACAACCCCATCCTACCACATCCCAGGAAGACAACAACATCCTACCACATCCCAGGAAGACAACAACATCCTACCACATCCCAGGAAGACAACAACATCCTACCATATCCCAGGAAGACAACATCATCATCTTACCACATCCCAGGAAGACAACAACATCCTACTACATCCCAGGAAGACAACAACATCCTACCACATCCCAGGAAGGTAACAACATCCTATCACATCCCAGGAAGACAACAACATCCTACCACATCCCAGGAGGACAACAACATCCTACCACATCCCAGGAAGACAACAACATCCTACCACATCCCAGGAAGACAACAACATTCTACCACATCCCAGGAAGACAACCCCATCCTACCACATCCCAGGAAGACAACAACATCCTACCACATCCCAGGAAGACAACAACATCCTACCACATCCCAGGAAGACAACAACATCCTACCACATCCCAGGAAGACAACAACATCCTACCACATCCCAGGAAGACAACAACATCCTACCACATCCCAGGAAGACAACAACATCCTACCACATCCCAGGAAGACAACAACATCCTACCACATCCCAGGAAGACAACAACATCCTACCACACCCCAGGAAGACAACAACATCCTTCCACATCCCAGGAAGACAACAACATCCTACCACATCCCAGGAAGACAACAACATAAGAACATAAGAATGTAGGAACACTGCAGAAGGCCTACTGGCCCATGCGAGGCAGGTCCTTATCAAAATGACCTCTACCTAAAGCTACACAAGAAATAACTCCCGTACCCATTGACACCATTCATACCCAGCCCCTCCCATAAGAACATAAGAACGGTGGAAATAAATGGTATCAAATACCGACACAGTGGAAATATAAACACAAATGCAGTATAATGTGATCCTTTATTGGCAACGTTTCACCCACACAGTGGGTTTTTTCAAGTATCACACAGATCTACCTGGGGTGGAAGGTACGGGAGTATTTATAGTCATGTTCAGAATGTTGAGGTCAGGTGGAGAATGCTGCATCTGATGATCTACCGGGAGGAGTTATAGAGTCTTGGGTAGCTTGGCAGGGGTATTGGACAAGTTGTGAGTAGACCTTTTGTAGTGTTCTATGTTCTTAGAACATAGAACACTATGTTCCAGGAAGACAAGCGCATCCCACCACATCCCAGAAAGACAAGTACATCCATCCACATCCCACCACATCTTAGGAAAACAAGCACATCGATCCACATCCCACCACATCTTAGGAAAACAAGCTCATCCCACCACATCCCAGGAAGACAAGCACATCCCAACACATCCCAGAAAGACAAGCACATTCATACACATCCCAGGAAGACAAGGACATCCAACCACATCCCTAGAAGACAAGCTCATCCCACCACATCCCTGGATGACAAGTACATCCCACCACATCCAAGTAAGACAAGCACATCCCGCCACATCCCAGGAAGTCAAGCACATCCCACCACATCCCTGGAAGACAAGCACATCCCACTCTCTTCCAGGAAGACAAGAACAACCCAAGAAGACAAACGCATCCCACCACATGTCAGGAAGACAAGCACATCCCACCACATCCCAGGAAGACAAGCACATCTCACCACATCTCAAGAAGACAAGCACATTACACCACATCCCAGGAAGAGAAGCACATCCCACCACATCCCAGGAAGACAAGCACATCTCACCACATCCCAGGAAGACAAGCACATCCAACCACATCAGAAGAAAACAAGAACATCCCTACACATCCCAGGAAGACTAGCACATCTCACCACATCAAATGAAAACAAGCACATCCCTACACATCCCAGGAAGACAAGCACATCCCACCACATCCCAGGAAGACAAGCACATCCCACCACATACCAGGAAGACAAACACATCCATCCACATCCCAGGAAGACTAGCACATCCTACCACGTCCCAGGAAGACAAGAACATCGTACCACATCCCAGGAAGACAAGCACATCCCACCACATCCCTGGAAGACAATCTCATCCCACCACATCCCAGGATGACAAGCACATCCCACCACATCTCTGGAAGACAAGCACATCCCACAACATCTCTGGAAGACAAGCACATTCCACCACTTCCAAATAATACAAACACATCCCACCACATCCCAGGAAGAGAAGCACATTCCACCACATCCCAGGAAGACAAGCACATCCCACCACTTCCAAATAATACAAACACATCCCACCACATCCCAGGAAGACAAGCACATCCCACCACATCCCAGGAAGACAAGCACATCCCACCACAACCCGCCGCATCCCTGGAAGACAAGCACATCAAACCACATATCAGAAAGACAAGCACATCCAAGGAAGACAAAGACATCCCACAACATCCCTGGAAGACAAGCACATCCCACCATATCGCAGAAAGACAAGCACATCCTACCACTTCCAATGAAGACAAGCACATCCCACCACATCCCAGGAGGACAAGTACATCCCACCACATCCCAGGACGACAAGCACATCCTACCACATCCAAGGAAGACAAACACATCCCACCGCATCCCAGGAAGACAAGCACATCCCACCATATCGCAGGAAGACAAGCACATCCTACCACTTCCTAGGAAAACAAGCACATCTTACCACATCCCAGGGAGACAAGGACATCCCACATCCCAAGAAGACAAGCACATCCCACCACATCCCAGGAGGACGATTATATCAAACCACATCCCAGGAAGACAAACACATCCCATCACATCCCAGGAAGACGAGCACATCCCACCACATTAACACCAGCTGACTGAATAAAGTGCATCCTCTGCCAAATAGTGAGAGTGGAAAAGTTAGTGTGGTCAGCGCTAGGTACTCACGATCACAAAGGTGAACGAGAGCTGAAGATCCATAATGTATAACGTTTGTCAGGAAACAGGACAAGTTGAAGATTGAGACACTTATGCAGCATATGGGAATCTTTATTCAGGAAACGTTTCGCCACACAGTGGCTTCATCAGTCCAATACAAAGAGGAAGGCGTAAGGAGAGGAGGAGAATGAGGTAATCAGTCCCTCAACCTGGAGTCGATGTGTTCAGTCCATCAATCTTGTAGAATGTACAGCATAGGGCCGTAGACGTGGCTTATATACTGTAGTGAGGTGACGTGAAGCAGATGGAGGCGGGGTCATAGTGGTACCATCCACTAGTCGAAGTAGGTCTTCGTCCAAAGGTTGAACAAGTGTTGAAGAATTCTTTGTAACAAGATCCCATGATGCTGCAGTGTCTGACGGTTGTGATGAATGGTTTGAAAAACCGACAAGTTGAAGATTGAGACACTTATGCAGCATATGGGAATCTTTATTCAGGAAACGTTTCGCCACACAGTGGCTTCATCAGTCCAATACAAAGAGGAAGGCGTAAGGAGAGGAGGAGAATGAGGTAATCAGTCCCTCAACCTGGAGTCGATGTGTTCAGTCCATCAATCTTGTAGAATGTACAGCATAGGGCCGTAGACGTGGCTTATATACTGTAGTGAGGTGACGTGAAGCAGATGGAGGCGGGGTCATAGTGGTACCATCCACTAGTCGAAGTAGGTCTTCGTCCAAAGGTTGAACAGGTGTTGAAGAATTCTTTGTAACAAGATCCCATGATGCTGCAGTGTCTGACGGTTGTGATGAATGGTTTGAAAAACCGACAAGTTGAAGATTGAGACACTTATGCAGCATATGGGAGATTGAGACACTTATGCAGCATATGGGAATCTTTATTCAGGAAACGTTTCGCCACACAGTGGCTTCATCAGTCCAATACAAAGAGGAAGGCTTCACGTCACCTCACTACAGTATATAAGCCACGTCTACGGCCCTATGCTGTACATTCTACAAGATTGATGGACTGAACACATCGACTCCAGGTTGAGGGACTGATTACCTCATTCTCCTCCTCTCCTTACGCCTTCCTCTTTGTATTGGACTGATGAAGCCACTGTGTGGCGAAACGTTTCCTGAATATAGATTCCCATATGCTGCATAAGTGTCTCAATCTTCATCTTGTCGGTTTTTCAAACCATTCATCACAACTGTCAGACACGGCAGCATCATGGGGTCTTGTTACAAAGAATTCTTCAACACTTGTTCAACCTTTGGACGAAGACCTACTTCGACTAGTGGATGGTACCACTATGACCCCGCCTCCTTCTGCTTCACGTCACCTCACTACAGTATATAAGCCACGTCTACGGCCCTATGCTGTACATTCTACAAGACTGATGGACTGAACACATCGACTCCAGGTTGAGGGACTGATTACCTCATTCTCCTCCTCTCCTTACGCCTTCCTCTTTGTATTGGACTGATGAAGCCACTGTGTGGCGAAACGTTTCCTGAATATAGATTCCCATATGCTGCATAAGTGTCTCAATCTTCAACTTGTCGGTTTTTCAAACCATTCATCACAACTGTCAGACACGGCAGCATCATGGGGTCTTGTTACAAAGAATTCTTCAACACTTGTTCAACCTTTGGACGAAGACCTACTTCGACTAGATGATGGTACCACTATGACCCCGCCTCCTTCTGCTTCACGTCACCTCACTACAGTATATAAGCCACGTCTACGGCCCTATGCTGTGGTAGAACACTTCGACAGTGAGAAGCGATCAAGCGACTTAGCTCGAGTGGTGACGTGTGCTTACCTAACACATCGACGATCTCGCCTCTCTCGAAATTACCCCGTGTTGAGTAGTGCTTTGAGTAGTGCTTGCTGGACCTTCGTCTTCCTCTCCACCATCATGATTGGTGCGTCGGTGGTTGCCGACCGAAGGGCAGGAAGCCTCTTTCTGCCTGAATTCTCTTCGCCTGTTGACTGCACGCCATACAGCCAGTCTCGCCACCACTCAGGATATACAGTGCTCCATCAAGCTACAGTTCACCTCCTCAGTGTCCTGCGCCAGACAAGTACGTGTGTCTACTTACACGTACTTGCCTAGCTGAGTACTCTCACTTTTTGGCCGATTGTCACCTCCAATTACATCTTTTCGTAATTAGACGATGCCTTCGTTGCCTTCCACCTCCCACCCCCCTTCCACTCTCCCCCAACCTCCCACACCTGCCTCTGCTTCTACTAAATCCAATTCCTTCTCGCTAAACCTCAAATTTTCTAATCCTGATGCCACTATCTGTCCGGAAAATTTATTATATCAGATCACTGGTGCACCTCAACTTAAAGTCTTCAAAACCAACTCAGGCTTCAAACTCCTTCTTGACAAACATTCCTACGAAGCGTACACCTCAAGCGATACCAGACAAAAACTTCTCAACGCAGGCTTCACCATTATTTGGACTCCTGAGCACCGTGCCAAAAGCACAGTCATTGCTAAACACGTAGACTACTCTCTCCTGACAGCCTATGACACAGACAAAGAAGACTTAATAAAAGATATCAGTACTAAGAACAATGTCTCTGTTGACGATATTTACAGACCAGAAAACTCTACCATTCTCAAAATACGCTGTTCTACTCCTGCTGACGCCTCTACACTCTTCAGTCAAGGAATCTTTGCCAAGACCATCCGCATTCCTCCAAACGCTCTCTTCACTCCGAACTTCCACCCAATCACACAATGTCTTAAATGCTACAAATTCGGCCACGACAAAAACACATGCACATCTACACAAGTCTGCTCCAGATGTTCAGCAACTGGCCACTTCTGGAATACTTGCAACCTCCCCCTTAAATGTTCTAACTGCGGCGGGTCACACACTGCAGTTGCAAATTCCTGCCCTTCTAGAAAGCACATTCTCTCCTCCCTCAGAGCAAACCAACCTCCCTCCCTACCCAACCCCTTCCCTGCTCCTCCCTCCCCTTCCTTACCTCCCTCCCCTTCCACACCTCCCTCCCCTACACCCAATGCCTGGGCCTCCCCACGCACTTGGTCTACCTCTTCTACTCTACACACATCAAACACCAACACACAGACTACAAGCACTTCTCCTTCTACACCCACACTAGACTACAAAACTAACTGTCAACTTGCCACTGCTGCCCACTCTGCGATGGTAATCTCACAAGCTTACCAATCAGACTACTCACATGTCCTTAACCTAATCTTGTCTGCTAACAATCTTCCCTCTTTAATTATCCCTCCTTCCTGCTTCTCTTCCAAGCCTCCTACAACCTCTCCCTCCTTCCTCTCTCCCACCCCCCCACTTCCTACTCCCACCAGCTCTCCTCCTCCACTACCTCTCTTCACTACTTCTACACCTCCCACCAACACCCCTACTGCTACTGCTACGACCACCCCTCCCCCCACTTCCTTACCCACTTCATCCCCTTCCAAAGCTTCCACTTCCTCACAGCTTACCAAAACTTCCACTTCCTCTGCATCCACCTTCGCCCACTCCACCACAACCAAAACCTCATCCAGGTCCAACTCCACCTCCTCCAGACAAAATCCACTCAAACCTAAACCTGCCCCAACTTCTAACGGACAGACCAAAGAACATAAAAACAGATCCATCTCTTCCTCCCCCTCCAGGAAACGGGTCCGTAGCACCTACAAACACACATCCACTGATGGCACCACTATCACGGGCTTTAATCCAAACTCCTCCCCCGACATTAACTTTGCTAAGACGAAACCATTAAATCACGTTTAAGGCGATTCAGTTCAACGTACGTTCTTACTTTACAATTAGACACCTACTGGCCGAGCTCCTTGAAGCAGAGAGGCCAGATATTGTTCTGCTAAACAGTACCTGCCTCAAAGCCCCTCAATGTATCCGCCATTATGGTTATACTGCACTACAGTCCCCCTATGATCCCCACGATGGGGTTGCCATCCTTGTCAATTCCAACATAAAACATGAATTTCTCCCAATCCCTTTTATTCACCAACACTGTCTTGCGGTCAGAATACACACCCACCTTGGCCCCTTTATCTTTTTCACCACCTATGCTCGCCCAAACACTACTCTCAACATACACGACCTCTCCTTAGTCTTCAACTACACCAACACACCAACTTACCTACTAGCTGACATGAATGCCAAACACACTGCCTTTCATCACACCAGTAACAACCAACTTGGTCACCAATTACTCAACTTCACAAACCATAAACACCTAATTCATCTTGGCCCAGACTTCAATACCTTCTTCAACCACACGGGCCAAGGCAAACCAGACATCATTCTGGCAAACCGAGCCAGCTCTCTGTTTCAACATTACATCTCACCTGGCCCTATTACAGGCTCTGATCACATCCCAGTCATCTTACACATCTCCTCCAACCCTATCCTCATTCCAACCACACCTTCATTCTCCTACAAGAACGCTGACTGGGATGCTTTCAAACAACACATAGACAATATTAACCTCACCTATGACTACAACAACAAACCTATCTCTGACATCGATACTCAACTTGATCTCATCCAGGACACCATTACACAAGCAGCCAACATCGCAATACCAAAGAAAACTCACACCACTCGTTATTCCTTCAAACCGTCACTCAGAACAAGAAGACTAATTATCTGCTACCACAACCGCTTCCTCTACAACACACATAGATTTAATCAAGTCCGATTAGATCTCACTTACCTTAGAAACAACATTTTACACTGCCTAGACCAAGACCACAACAATCACTGGTCACGACTAATACAACAAGCGGACAGGCAGCGTGTTAAAAACACTAAAGCCTTCTGGAACTTTATCAAAAAAATCAGAGGCACTACTCCCACCAACAAATTCAAACACATCACCCACAACAACACACACATCTCAGACCCACAGGCTGCTACCAACATCTTCAAACACATCTGGGAGAACATCTTCCACGCTCACCCACCTCACCCTAACGTTATTCAACACATTCAGAACATAGAACACTGGAACACTGCACACACACAAGAAACAACACCAGACAGCCACATACATCTAGACACTCTTACCTCCTCCCAAGAACTCGACACTCCTTTCACCAACACAGACATTAAAACTCTCCTCAGACACCTTCCTCCAAAGGCTCCTGGTGCCTCTGGCCTAAACCATATTATCCTGAAACACCTTCCTGACTCTATCATTACTGCCTACACAAACCTCCTCAATGCCTCCCTTGCCTCTGGATACTTCCCTTCCCTCTTCAAAGCTGCTACTGCTATCCTCCTTCCTAAACCCAATAAAGACCACTCTGACCCTAAAAACTATCGCCCTATCAGCCTCCTCGAAACTTTAGGAAAACTCTTTGAAAAACTCATTAATCATCGCCTTCGCAGATACCTGGAACATAATTCTCTACTTTCAGATGGCCAGTTTGGCTTCAGAACACACAGATCCACACAGGATGCCATTAACATCATTCTCAACTACATCCACATAAACACAAAACAAAGAAACAGGACAGCCCTGGTTGCAAAAGACGTTGAAAAAGCTTTTGACACTGTGTGGCACGAGGGGCTCAAGTACAAACTCTGCACTAACTTCAACCTGCCTCTCAATACTCGTAAACTCCTCTGCAACTTCCTAGACGGCCGTACCATGAGAATCAAATTCCAAGGCTGTTACTCTGACTACTTCACACTAAATGCTGGAGTACCCCAGGGATCTGTCCTTTCCCCTACCCTCTACATTTTATACACTAACGACATTCCAACACCTATATACCACAACTCCATCACACTAGCCTATGCAGACGACATTACACAACTTATCACTCATGCCAATATAGATACACTCACACACAAAACACAAAATGAGGTTGACAGGATAGCCATCTGGGAACAAAAATGGAGGATCAAAACCAATGCAGCAAAATCCAGCATTACGTATTTTAACTACAGGAAACGTGATCCTCCATTACCTGTCGAACTCAGAACAGCTGACACCCGCACTTACTTCCCTATCACACAATCTGTCACTGTCCTTGGCGTTAATCTTGACTACCTTCTTCGTTTACACGGACACATTCACTCAAGGCATGCAATAGCTAGTAAGGCCCTTGCGGGCCTCTACAAGCTGAAACATGCCTCTCAACGCACCAAACTACACCTCTACAAATCCCTAATACGTCCTCTGATAACTTACTCTCCTCTAGCCCTCTCTCTTGCAGCAAAAACAAACTTACTTAAGCTGCAGCGTGTCCAGAACAAGGCGCTGCGCTGGGTGCTTGATGTCAGATGGGAGGACTTCGCCACAAGCGAGTCTCTCCATGCCCAGTTAGACGTCCCTGCGCTGAATCTGTACTGGAAGAGGCTCAGTGACAGACAGATAGACAAACTTGAGACACGACATGACTACTGGACCTCTCTCCTTGACGAAGACATTCGCAGACCCACAAACCAACACAACCTTTTCTACTCCTTGCATGATCCTGCTCCTAACCCTACTTACAAATAACCTTGGATCCGCTGACAGGTACCTTCTAAGACAGGTACCATTCTCTGACCCACGTTCGCCTTAGCATTTTTGGGTTAAGACATGACTCAGTTCTGCACTCCTCTCTAGCTCTAAAGGTCGCAAGTCCCTTACTCCCAGCTCACCCCACCGGAGTCCCAACAGAAGAACCGGAATTTCTCTTTTCAATATCTGTCCCACGATAGCCTTTGCTGCTGGGTTAAGCCCTGGCTCTATTTCTACGACTAAGAACACTCCT
Organism: Cherax quadricarinatus; assembly: GCF_038502225.1. NCBI lineage: Eukaryota > Metazoa > Arthropoda > Malacostraca > Decapoda > Parastacidae > Cherax > Cherax quadricarinatus. The sequence continues at coordinate 32,864,432 of NC_091301.1, read as the reverse complement.
CTCCAGCACTATTCTTCGTCTGTCCCGTCTTCCCCGCTCATCCCATTTGGGATCTTACCTGAACTTTCGTTCGTTCGTTCACCTATGCTGTACATTCTACAAGATTGATGGACTGAACACATCGACTCCAGGTTGAGGGACTGATTACCTCATTCTCCTCCTCTCCTTACGCCTTCCTCTTTGTATTGGACTGATGAAGCCACTGTGTGGCGAAACGTTTCCTGAATATAGATTCCCATATGCTGCATAAGTGTCTCAATCTTCAACTTGTCGGTTTTTCAAACCATTCATCACAAACCATTCATCACAGCATATGGGAATCTTTATTCAGGAAACGTTTCGCCACACAGTGGCTTCATCAGTCCAATACAAAGAGGAAGGCGTAAGGAGAGGAGGAGTATGAGGTAATCAGTCCCTCAACCTGGAGTCGATGTGTTCAGTCCATCAATCTTGTTACAAAGAATTCTTCAACACTTGTTCAACCTTTGGACGAAGACCTACTTCGACTAGTGGATGGTACCACTATGACCCCTCCTCCATCTGCTTCACGTCACCTCACTACAGTATATAAGCCACGTCTACGGCCCTATGCTGTACATTCTACAAGATTGATGGACTGAACACATCGACTCCAGGTTGAGGGACTGATTACCTCATTCTCCTCCTCTCCTTACGCCTTCCTCTTTGTATTGGACTGATGAAGCCACTGTGTTGCGAAACGTTTCCTGAATAAAGATTCCCATATGCTGCATAAGTGTCTCAATCTTCAACTTGTCGGTTTTTCAAACCATTCGTCACAACTGTCAGACACTGCAGCATCACGGGATCTTGTTACAAAGAATTCTTCAACACTTGTTCAACCTTTGGACGAAGACCTACTTCGACTAGTGGATGGTACCACTGTGACCCCGCCTCCATCTGCTTCACGTCACCTCACTACAGTATATGAGCCACGTCTACGGCCCTATGCTGTACTTTCTACAAGATTGATGGACTGAACACATCGACTCCAGGTTGAGGGACTGATTACCTCATTCTCCTCCTCTCCTTACGCCTTCCTCTTTGTATTGGACTGATGAAGCCACTGTGTGGCGAAACGTTTCCTGAATAAAGATTCCCATATGCTGCATAAGTGTCTCAATCTTCAACTTGTCGGTTTTTCAAACCATTCATCACAACCGTCAGACACTGCAGCATCATGGGATCTTGTTACAAAGAATTCTTCAACACTTGTTCAACCTTTGGACGAAGACCTACTTCGACTAGTGGATGGTACCACTATGACCCCGCCTCCATCTGCTTCACGTCACCTCACTACAGTATATAAGCCACGTCTACGGCCCTATGCTGTACATTCTACAAGATTGATGGACTGAACACATCGACTCCAGGTTGAGGGACTGATTACCTCATTCTCCTCCTCTCCTTACGCCTTCCTCTTTGTATTGGACTGATGAAGCCACTGTGTGGCGAAACGTTTCCTGAATAAAGATTCCCATATGCTGCATAAGTGTCTCAATCTTCAACTTGTCGGTTTTTCAAACCATTCATCACAACCGTCAGACACTGCAGCATCATGGGATCTTGTTACAAAGAATTCTTCAACACTTGTTCAACCTTTGGACGAAGACCTACTTCGACTAGTGGATGGTACCACTATGACCCCGCCTCCATCTGCTTCACGTCACCTCACTACAGTATATAAGCCACGTCTACGGCCCTATGCTGTACATTCTACAAGATTGATGGACAGAACACATCGACTCCAGGTTGAGGGACTGATTACCTCATTCTCCTCCTCTCCTTACGCCTTCCTCTTTGTATTGGACTGATGAAGCCACTGTGTGGCGAAACGTTTCCTGAATAAAGATTTCCATATGCTGCATAAGTGTCTCAATCTTCAACTTGTCGGTTTTTCAAACCATTCATCACAACCGTCAGACACTGCAGCATCATGGGATCTTGTTACAAAGAATTCTTCAACACTTGTTCAACCTTTGGACGAAGACCTACTTCGACTAGTGGATGGTACCACTATGACCCCGCCTCCATCTGCTTCACGTCACCTCACTACAGTATATAAGCCACGTCTACGGCCCTATGCTGTACATTCTACAAGATTGATGGACTGAACACATCGACTCCAGGTTGAGGGACTGATTACCTCATTCTCCTCCTCTCCTTACGCCTTCCTCTTTGTATTGGACTGATGAGGCCACTGTGTGGCGAAACGTTTCCTGAATAAAGATTCCCATATGCTGCATAAGTGTCTCAATCTTCAACTTGTCGGTTTTTCAAACCATTCATCACAACAGGACAAGTGTTTTCTGACGCCGGTCTTAGTCATATGATAACCCACAACTGGAGCTTTTGATCATCTGACCGAGGTCTTCCGCTGGTTTACCGGTCCACCTCCTTAGAAATCATGGTTATGATTATAACCATTAAATATACCGAAGTTCCACAATGTAAACTCGCTGCCTTTACCTGAAGACAACTGCAGACTCAACGATGACCTGGTGTAGCGGCCACTCTGAAGCCACACCAAGCTAAGTGGATTAATCGTGCTGTATCAAGTTCAACAACATTGAGGTGAAGAGTGCAAAGAAGTCAACAGTGGTAGATCAACATCACGTAAAAAAAAGTACACTGAATGAAGTATGTTATCTTGCTGATAGATCATCTGCTACATTACTCCACAATGTTATCACCTTCCACTAGGACAACTCTACTAGAAGGTTCACTTTACACTTGCAAGATGACAAGTTCATGGCTAAATGAAGATAAGAAACACATAAGAACATAAGAACATAAGAAAGGAGGAACACTGCAGCAGGCCTGTTGGCCCATACTAGGCAGGTCCTTTACAATTCATCCCACTAACAAACATTTGACCTACCCAATTTTCAATGCTACCCAAGAAATAAGCTCTGATGTGCAAGTCCCACTCAAATCCAACCCATCCCACTCATGTATTTATCCAACCTAAATTTGAAACTACCCAAAGTCCTAGCCTCAATAACCCAACTAGGTAGACTGTTCCACTCATCTACTACCCTATTTCCAAACCAATACTTTCCTATGTCCTTTCTAAATCTAAACTTATCTAATTTAAATCCATTACTGCGGGTTCTCTCTTGGAGAGATATCCTCAAGACCTTGTTAATATCCCCTTTATTAATACCTATCTTCCACTTATACACTTCGATCAGGTCTCCCCTCATTCTTCGTCTAACAAGTGAATGTAACTTAAGAGTCTTCAATCTTTCTTCATAAGGAAGATTTCTAATGCTATGTATTAATTTAGTCATCCTACGCTGAATGTTTTCTAACGAATTTATGTCCATTCTGTAATATGGCGACCAGAATTGAGCTGCATAATCTAGGTGAGGCCTTACTAATGATGTATAAAGCTGCAGTATGACCTCTGGACTTCTGTTGCTTACACTTCTTGATATAAATCCCAGTAATCTATTTGCCTTATTACGTACGCTTAGGCATTGCTGTCTTGGTTTAAGGTTGCTGCTTACCATAACCCCCAAGTCCTTTTCGCAATCTGTATGGTTAAGTTCTACATTATTTAACTTATAAGTGCTAGGGTTATGGACACTCCCGAGCTTCAGAACCTTGCATTTATCTACATTGAACTGCATCTGCCACTTTTCTGACCAAGAGTAGAGTTTGTCTAAATCCTCCTGAAGTTCCCTAACATCTACGTTTGAATCAATTATCCTACCTATCTTCGTGTCATCGGCGAATTTGCTCATATCACTAGTAATTCCTTCATCAAGATCATTGATATATATTATAAACAACAACGGGCCCAAGACTGATCCCTGTGGAACGCCACTTGTTACTGATCCCCACTCGGATTTAACCCCATTTATGGACACTCTTTGCTTCCTGTCTGTGAGCCATGATTCGATCCACGAGAGCACCCTTCCCCCAATGCCATGAGCTGCTACTTTCTTCAACAGTCTTTGGTGCGGAACTCTATCAAATGCCTTACTAAAATCTAAGTAAATAATATCAAATTCTTTATCGTGGTCAACAGCCTCAAAAGCTTTACTGAAGAAAGTTAATAAATTAGTTAGACAAGACCGGCCTCTTGTGAATCCATGCTGAGTATCATTAATCAAGCTATGCTTATCGAGATGGCTTCTTATAATCTCAGCTATAATTGACTCTAGTAATTTGCCTACAATTGACGTCAGGCTTATTGGGCGGTAATTTGACGGTAACGACTTGTCCCCTGTTTTAAAAATAGGAATTACATTAGCCATCTTCCACATATCAGACACTACACCTGTTTGAAGAGATAAATTAAAAATATTAGTTAATGGTTCACAGACTTCCATTTTGCATTCCTTAAGAACCCTTGAAAAAACCTCATCAGGACCCGGTGACTTGTTTTGCTTCAGTCGGTCTATCTGCTTCACAACCATTTCACTAGTGACTGTGATGTTACATAATTTATCTTCTTCTGATCCACTATAAAAATTAATTACCGGAATATTATTAGTGTCTTCCTGTGTAAAAACCGAGAGAAAATAATTATTTAAAATCGAGCACATTTCATTCTCTTTGTCAGTAAGATGCCCATAGTTATTTTTAAGGGGACCTATCTTATCTCTGACTTTTGTTCTATATACCTGGAAAAAACTTTTTGGATTAGTTTTAGAATCCCTAGCAACTTTAATTTCATAGTCCCTTTTAGCTTTTCTTATCCCCTTTTTAATGTCCCTCTTAATGTCAATATACTGATTCATAAGATGACCCTCGCCTCTTTTGATACGCCTATAAATTCCTTTCTTATGCCCTAGTAGATATTTCAGCCTATTATTCATCCATTTAGGGTCATTTCTATTTGATCTAATTTCCTTATAAGGGATAAACGTTCTTTGAGCAGCATGTATTGTGTTCAGAAAACTGTCATATTGATAGCTCTCTTCGTTACCCCAGTCAACAGATGATAAGTGTTCTCTAAGCCCATCGTAATCTGCTAAGCGAAAATCTGGGACTGTTACTGAGTTATCCCTACTATCATACTTCCATTCAATTCTAAATGTAATTGATTTGTGGTCGCTAGCACCCAGTTCCTCTGAAACTTCTAAATTATTAACAAGGGATTCATTGTTTGCCAGAACTAAGTCAAGCAGGTTATTTCCCCTTGTAGGTTCTGTCACAAACTGCTTCAAAAAACAATCCTGAACTACTTCTAAGAAATCGTATGATTCTAAATTCCCAGTCAAGAAATTCCAATCAATATGACTAAAGTTAAAGTCTCCTAGAATTACTACATTATCGTGCCTTGTGGCCCTTACAATTTCCTCCCATAGTAGTCTCCCTTGGTCCCTATCTAAATTTGGGGGACGGTATATCACACCTAAAATTAATTTTTCATGCCCCTCTGAAAATTCTATCCAAACAGACTCTGTATGTGTTACTTCAGACTTAATACCCGTTTTAATGCAACAGTTCAAGCGATCTCGGACATACAATGCCACCCCACCCCCCTTCCCGATACTTCTATCTACTTGGAACAATTTAAAACCCTGAATGTGACATTCTGCAGGCATGTCCCGACTTTTTGAATTAAACCACGTCTCAGTAATGGCAAATACATCTATGTTACCTGCACTAGCAACTAGTCTCAACTCGCCCATCTTATTCCTAGCACTGCGACTATTTGTGTAATAAACTTTTAATGACCCTCCTCTCTCTTTACCCTTCCTGCTTTTTTCCATTATTCCACTAAACCTATTACTGTCCTTGTCAATTAGTGCCACTGGCTTTCCAATATCCACCTCATTTTGCCTATTACTAGTTCTCCTAGTACTCATATTACTACCCTGCGACTTCACAGTTTTCCTGCAAAAACCCATACCTCTAACTAATCCTAGTTTAAAGTCCTAACAACCCCCTCAACTGAGTTAGCTAGAAAACCCACACCTGCCCTGGATAAGTGAACCCCATCCCTGGCATACATGTCATTTCGGCCATAGAAGTTGTCCCAGTTGTCAATGAATGGTACTGCATTATCCTTACAGTATTTATCCAGCCAACAATTAATACCAATTGCTCTGGACAACCATTCATTACCAACACCTCTTCTTGGCAAAATGCCACATATAACAGGGCGCCCCCCCTTCTTCCTAATCATGTCTATAGCTGTCCTGAACTTTCTAACTAAATCCTCACTTCTACGCTTGCCAACATCATTGCCTCCAGCACTGAGGCAAATAATAGGATTGATCCCATTACCGTTCATGATGTTGTCAAGCCGGCTAACAATGTCCTCCATCCCAGCCCCAGGAAAGCATACCCTTTGTCTCCTACTCCTGTCCTTCAAGCAGAATGCCCTATCCATGTATCTAACCTGGCTATCCCCAACAACAACAATATTCTTACCTTCCTTGTTGTCGTTCGTCGTGACGATCCCAGTAGTAGACTCACATTCGTCGGGTAGCACCGAGAATGCGTTGGAGGTTTCCACGGGAGTTTCCACAGCAGTCTCTTTCTTCTTCATCGTTTCTGGCTTTCCATTCGTCTTCTTGATCGTCAACTTCGTCGTCCCCTGCTGTCCAGCCACTGACCACGATCCCTTTTTGACCTGAGGACTCGAAACAGGAGGACTACTACGAATCCTCTTGTTTTCTTCGGTTAGTCGCCGTATCTCCATCTTCGCTGCCCTCAATTCTTCCTTAAGTTGCTGGTAAAGTTGCTCGATGGAGGGCATCTTGGTTCAGTCCACGGGAGCAAACAAACACTTCTTCACAGAGTTAAGTACAGGTCAGCACTCAAAGTACAGGTCACCACTCAAGAGCACACAAACAGGTCTTCACAGAGCTAAGTACACGTCACCACTGAGCTAAGTACACGTCACCACTGAGCTAAGTACACGTCACCACTGCTGATAAAAATGACACATGTTAGTCCACAAGACCCAAGTATAAGACAGCTACCAGCAACCGTCACACGCTGTTACAGCTAATATACACCCAGTACACAGTGTGGCACTAGGTCATCACCCCAGACAACGTAAGTAAGTTTAATTAGATACAGGTACACATAAATATACAAAATTATCATACATACTAACATATGCACTAACATATGTGTAAATTACCTAGGAAAAAACGAAAAAAAATCAATGACTGCTGTCCTCTGAAAGTCCCCAGATGTGTCTAATTCTTCATTTTCTAGTAATGTTCGGTACACGACTAATTCAGAAGACTAACTTTCTCTTAGGTACATCGAGGGTGTCCTGTTCAGTGTTGATGTGTTTTCCTCAAGGTAAACAATCTCTTGATGTCAGGTTGTGTAAGTTATCATGTGCCAGTTTTATTAATCAAACTGGTTTCTGTCAGATGATTGGAGAATGTCTCCTCTGATCAGTAATAAGTCACAGTGTTGAACTTTATTTGGTTATCTTAGGATAAGTAAACTTAGTGTTCTTTTATGTGTTTATAACATCTGTATCCGCAAGATCATTGCTAAACATTTGTACGTTACGTACACTAAACATACATAACACTTCATTTACCTACAGTTTTTATTTATTTTCTAATAAAGGGGAAAAATTTAAGTACCATTTGTCATGCGAAAATTTCTGTGTCGCATCTGATTACCCTCAAGACTTCCATAATGATAACTTAATAACGCAACTTGTGAGCGACTTAAAACTTTATGTCCTTGTGTATTTTAGGATATTGGTCTCTTTTAATCTTTGCGACCTGTAGAGAGTCGCGACCTGTAGAGAGTGCGACCTGCACCAAGGTACAGGTCGCACTCTCTACTATTACAATAGCGTGTACCAAGGTACAGGTCGCACTCTACTATTACAATAGCGTGCACCGTGGTACAGGTCGCACTCTACTATTACAATAGCGTGTACCGAGGTACAGGTCGCACTCTACTATTACAATAGCGTGTACCGAGGTACAGGTCGCACTCTACTATTACAATAGCGTGTACCGAGGTACAGGTCGCACTCTACTATTACAGTAGCTTGTACCGAGGTACAGGTCGCACTCTACTATTACAATAGCGTGTACCGAGGTACAGGTCGCACTCTACTATTACAATAGCGTGTACCGAGGTACAGGTCGCACTCTACTATTACAGTAGCGTGTACCGAGGTACAGGTCGCACTCTACTATTACAATAGCGTGTACCGAGGTACAGGTCGCACTCTACTATTACAATAGCGTGTACCGAGGTACAGGTCGCACTCTACTATTACAATAGCGTGTACCAAGGTACAGGTCGCACTCTACTATTACAATAGCGTGTACCGAGGTACAGGTCGCACTCTACTATTACAGTAGCGTGTACCGAGGTACAGGTCGCACTCTACTATTACAATAGCGTGTACCGAGGTACAGGTCGCACTCTACTATTACAGTAGCGTGTACCGAGGTACAGGTCGCACTCCACTATTACAATAGCGTGTACCGAGGTACAGGTCGCACTCTACTATTACAGTAGCTTGTACCGAGGTACAGGTCGCACTCTACTATTACAATAGCGTGTACCGAGGTACAGGTCGCACTCTACTATTACAATAGCGTGTACCGAGGTACAGGTCGCACTCTACTATTACAGTAGCGTGTACTGAGGTACAGGTCGCACTCTACTATTTCAATAGCGTGAACAGAGGTACAGGTCGCACTCTACTATTACAGTAGCGTGTACCGAGGTACAGGTCGCACTCTACTATTACAATAGCGTGTACCGAGGTACAGGTCGCACTCTACTATTACAGTAGCGTGTACTGAGGTACAGGTCGCACTCTACTATTACAGTAGCGTGTACTGAGGTACAGGTCGCACTCTACTATTACAGTAGCGTGTACTGAGGTACAGGTCGCACTCTACTATTACAGTAGCGTGTACTGAGGTACAGGTCGCACTCTACTATTACAATAGCGTGTACTGAGGTACAGGTCGCACTCTACTATTACAGTAGCGTGTACTGAGGTACAGGTCGCACTCTACTATTACAGTAGCGTGTACTGAGGTACAGGTCGCACTCTACTATTAAAGTAGCGTGTACTGAGGTACAGGTCGCACTCTACTATTACAGTAGCGTGTACTGAGGTACAGGTCGCACTCTACTATTACAATAGCGTGTACTGAGGTACAGGTCGCACTCTACTATTACAGTAGCGTGTACTGAGGTACAGGTCGCACTCTACTATTACAGTAGCGTGTACCGAGGTACAGGTCGCACTCTACTATTACAGTAGCGTGTACCGAGGTACAGGTCGCACTCTACTATTACAATAGCGTGTACCGAGGTACAGGTCGCACTCTACTATTACAGTAGCGTGTACCGAGGTACAGGTCGCACTCTACTATTACAGTAGCGTGTACCGAGGTATAGGTCGCACTCTACTATTACAATAACGTGTACCGAGGTACAGGTCGCACTCTACTATTACAGTAGCGTGTACCAAGGTACAGGTCGCACTCTACTATTACAGTAGCGTGTACCGAGGTACAGGTCGCACTCTACTATTACAGTAGCGTGTACCGAGGTATAGGTCGCACTCTACTATTACAGTAGCGTGTACCGAGGTACAGGTCGCACTCTACTATTACAGTAGCGTGTACCGAGGTATAGGTCGCACTCTACTATTACAGTAGCGTGTACCGAGGTATAGGTCGCACTCTACTATTACAGTAGCGTGTACCGAGGTATAGGTCGCACTCTACTATTACAGTAGCGTGTACCGAGGTATAGGTCGCACTCTACTATTACAATAACGTGTACCGAGGTATAGGTCGCACTCTACTATTACAGTAGCGTGTACCGAGGTATAGGTCGCACTCTACTATTACAGTAGCGTGTACCGAGGTACAGGTCGCACTCTACTATTACAATAACGTGTACCGAGGTACAGGTCGCACTCTACTATTACAATAACGTGTACCGAGGTACAGGTCGCACTCTACTATTACAATAACGTGTACCGAGGTACAGGTCGCACTCTACTATTACAATAACGTGTACCGAGGTACAGGTCGCACTCTACTATTACAGTAGCGTGTACCGAGGTACAGGTCGCACTCTACTATTACAATAACGTGTACCGAGGTACAGGTCGCACTCTACTATTACAGTAGCGTGTACCGAGGTATAGGTCGCACTCTACTATTACAGTAGCGTGTACCGAGGTATAGGTCGCACTCTACTATTACAGTAGCGTGTACCGAGGTATAGGTCGCACTCTACTATTACAGTAGCTTGTACCGAGGTATAGGTCGCACTCTACTATTACAATAACGTGTACCGAGGTATAGGTCGCACTCTACTATTACAGTAGCGTGTACCGAGGTATAGGTCGCACTCTACTATTACAGTAGCTTGTACCGAGGTATAGGTCGCACTCTACTATTACAGTAGCGTGTACCGAGGTATAGGTCGCACTCTACTATTACAGTAGCTTGTACCGAGGTATAGGTCGCACTCTACTATTACAGTAGCGTGTACCGAGGTACAGGTCGCACTCTACTATTACAATAACGTGTACCGAGGTATAGGTCGCACTCTACTATTACAATAACGTGTACCGAGGTATAGGTCGCACTCTACTATTACAGTAGCGTGTACCGAGGTATAGGTCGCACTCTACTATTACAGTAGCGTGTACCGAGGTACAGGTCGCACTCTACTATTACAGTAGCGTGTACCGAGGTATAGGTCGCACTCTACTATTACAATAACGTGTACCGAGGTACAGGTCGCACTCTACTATTACAATAACGTGTACCGAGGTACAGGTCGCACTCTACTATTACAATAACGTGTACCGAGGTACAGGTCGCACTCTACTATTACAATAACGTGTACCGAGGTACAGGTCGCACTCTACTATTACAATAACGTGTACCGAGGTACAGGTCGCACTCTACTATTACAATAACGTGTACCGAGGTACAGGTCGCACTCTACTATTACAGTAGCGTGTACCGAGGTACAGGTCGCACTCTACTATTACAATACGTGTACCGAGGTAGAGGTCGCACTCTACTATTACACTATCGTGTACCGAGGTAAAGGTCGCACTCTACTATTACAATAACGTGTACCGAGGTATAGGTCGCACTCTACTATTACAGTAGCGTGTACAGGTCGAGGTACAGGTCGCACTCTACTATTACAGTAGCGTGTACCGAGGTACAGGTCGCACTCTACTATTACAGGTATAGGTCGCACTCTACTATTACAATAACGTGTACCGAGGTACAGGTCGCACTCTACTATTACAATACGTGTACGAGGTATAGGTCGCACTCTACTATTACAATAACGTGTACCGAGGTACAGGTCGCACTCTACTATTACAGTAGCGTGTACCGAGGTACAGGTCGCACTCTACTATTACAATAACGTGTACCGAGGTACAGGTCGCACTCTACTATTACAATAACGTGTACCGAGGTACAGGTCGCACTCTACTATTACAATAACGTGTACCGAGGTACAGGTCGCACTCTACTATTACAATAACGTGTACCGAGGTACAGGTCGCACTCTACTATTACAGTAGCGTGTACCGAGGTACAGGTCGCACTCTACTATTACAATAACGTTTACCGAGGTACAGGTCGCACTCTACTATTACAATAACGTGTACCGAGGTACAGGTCGCACTCTACTATTACAGTAGCGTGTACCGAGGTACAGGTCGCACTCTACTATTACAATAACGTGTACCGAGGTACAGGTCGCACTCTACTATTACAGTAGCGTGTACCGAGGTATAGGTCGCACTCTACTATTACAGTAGCGTGTACCGAGGTATAGGTCGCACTCTACTATTACAGTAGCGTGTACCGAGGTATAGGTCGCACTCTACTATTACAGTAGCTTGTACCGAGGTATAGGTCGCACTCTACTATTACAATAACGTGTACCGAGGTATAGGTCGCACTCTACTATTACAGTAGCGTGTACCGAGGTATAGGTCGCACTCTACTATTACAGTAGCTTGTACCGAGGTATAGGTCGCACTCTACTATTACAGTAGCGTGTACCGAGGTATAGGTCGCACTCTACTATTACAGTAGCTTGTACCGAGGTATAGGTCGCACTCTACTATTACAGTAGCGTGTACCGAGGTACAGGTCGCACTCTACTATTACAATAACGTGTACCGAGGTATAGGTCGCACTCTACTATTACAATAACGTGTACCGAGGTATAGGTCGCACTCTACTATTACAGTAGCGTGTACCGAGGTACAGGTCGCACTCTACTATTACAGTAGCGTGTACCGAGGTATAGGTCGCACTCTACTATTACAATAACGTGTACCGAGGTACAGGTCGCACTCTACTATTACAATAACGTGTACCGAGGTACAGGTCGCACTCTACTATTACAATAACGTGTACCGAGGTACAGGTCGCACTCTACTATTACAATAACGTGTACCGAGGTACAGGTCGCACTCTACTATTACAATAACGTGTACCGAGGTACAGGTCGCACTCTACTATTACAGTAGCGTGTACCGAGGTACAGGTCGCACTCTACTATTACAATAACGTGTACCGAGGTACAGGTCGCACTCTACTATTACAGTAGCGTGTACCGAGGTATAGGTCGCACTCTACTATTACAATAACGTGTACCGAGGTACAGGTCGCACTCTACTATTACAATAACGTGTACCGAGGTACAGGTCGCACTCTACTATTACAGTAGCGTGTACCGAGGTACAGGTCGCACTCTACTATTACAATAACGTGTACCGAGGTACAGGTCGCACTCTACTATTACAGTAGCGTGTACTGAGGTACAGGTCGCACTCTACTATTACAGTAGCGTGTACTGAGGTACAGGTCGCACTCTACTATTACAGTAGCGTGTACTGAGGTACAGGTCGCACTCTACTATTACAGTAGCGTGTACTGAGGTACAGGTCGCACTCTACTATTACAGTAGCGTGTACTGAGGTACAGGTCGCACTCTACTATTACAGTAGCGTGTACCAAGGTACAGGTCGCACTCTACTATTACAATAGCGTGTACCGAGGTACAGGTCGCACTCTACTATTACAGTAGCGTGTACCAAGGTACAGGTCGCACTCTACTATTACAATAGCGTGTACCAAGGTACAGGTCGCACTCTACTATTACAGTAGCGTGTACCAAGGTACAGGTCGCACTCTACTATTACAGTAGCGTGTACCAAGGTACAGGTCGCACTCTACTATTACAATAGCGTGTACCGAGGTACAGGTCGCATCGTCATTAATATTTTGAAACCAGTCAGAAGAATTGATTAATTATCGAATAAAAGAGTAATTAAAGTAGTCAATAAAACTGGCAGATTGGGAGTTATAGCAGTCAGTGGCAGTGTGAGTCAGTGGCAGTGTGAGTCAGTGGCAGTGTGAGTCAGTGGCAGTGTGAGTCAGTGGCAGTGTGAGTCAGTGGCAGTGTGAGTCAGTGGCAGTGTGAGTCAGTGGCAGTGTGAGTCAGTGGCAGTGTGAGTCAGTGGCAGTGTGAGTCAGTGGCAGTGTGAGTCAGTGGCAGTGTGAGTCAGTGGCAGTGTGAGTCAGTGGCAGTGTGAGTCTTGTGTTAACAACACCACACCTGTGCTGAAAATTTAAAGTCGATCGGATGAATCATTCTCCATTTATGGCATAGATTCCAATGGTTCCAAGGTTTGTTTGCTTTTTTTTTACTATTCTACTGTATCAAGAAATATTGGTGCACCAGAGCAAACTTAAGAGTTAGTAGTATCCTGACGCTAAGTCGCATCAGCCATTAAATATTGAAGTTGTTAAAAAGAGGTAAACTGAAAATTATTTAACGTGGAGGAGCGGAAATATAAATTTCACAATATTTTACACATTAAATAGTGAAAGTTGTTGGTACACTGCTGACCTTCTCTCTCCTCCCTCCTCCTAGTTTACCATCTTTATCAACGTTTGAAGTTACTAGTTCAGGGATACCCAATAATGTGCTTAGAAATAACGAAGACAAAAACATGCAGGTAACTACCGTCCTGCCCTGGGAGACATCAACCACCCAGGGAGGTACTACTGTTCTGCCCTGAGAGACATCAACCACCCAGGGAGGTACTACTGTTCTGCCCTGAGAGACATCAACCACCCAGGGAGGTACTACTGTTCTGCCCTGAGAGACATCAACCACCCAGGGAGGTACTACCGTCTTGTCCTGGAAGATATCAACCACCCAGGGAGGTACTACAGTCTTGTCCTGGAAGATATCAACCACCCAGGGAGGTACTACCGTCTTGTCCTGGAAGATATCAACCACCCAGGGAGGTACTACCGTCTTGTCCTGGAAGATATCAACCACCCAGGGAGGTACTACAGTCTTGTCCTGGAAGATATCAACCACCCAGGGAGGTACTACCGTCTTGTCCTGGAAGATATCAACCACCCAGGGAGGTACTACCGTCTTGTCCTGGAAGATATCAACCACCCAGGGAGGTACTACCGTCTTGTCCTGGAAGATATCAACCACCCAGGGAGGTACTACCGTCTTGTCCTGGAAGATATCAACCACCCAGGGAGGTACTACCGTCTTGTCCTGGAAGATATCAACCACCCAGGGAGGTACTACCGTCTTGTCCTGGTAGATATCAACCACCCTGGGAGGTACTACCGTCCTGCCATGGGAGACGTCAACCTCCCAGGGAGGTACTACCGCCCTGCTCTGGGGGACATCAACCACTCAGGGAGGTTCTACCGACCAGCCCTTGGAGACATCAACCATCTAGGGAGGTACCACCGTCCTGCTCCGGGAGACATCAACCGCCCAAGGAGGTACCACCTTCCTGCCCTGAGGAGGTATCAACCACCAGAAGAGGTACCACCGTCATGCTTTGGGTGACATCAACCACCCAGGGAGGTACCACCGTCTTGTCCTGGTAGACATCAACCACCCAGGGAGGTACTACAGTCTTGCCCTGGAAGACGTCAACCACCCAGGGTGGTACTACCGTCCTACCCTGGGAGACATCAACCACCCAGGGACGTACTACCGTACTGTCCTGGGAGGCATCAACCCCCCAAGGAGGTACTACAGTCCTGCCCTTGGAGACATCAACCACCTAGGGAGATACCACCGACCTGCCCTGGGAGACATCAACCACCCAGGGAGGTACCACCGTCCTGCCCTGGGAGACATCTACCACCCAGGGAGGTACCAACGTCCTGCCCTGGGAGACATCAACCAACCAGGGAGGTACCACCGTTCTGCCCTGGGACACATCAACCACCCAGGGAGGTACCACCGTCCTACCGTGTGTGACATCAACCACCCAGGGAGGTACCACCGTCCTACCGTGCGTGACATCAACCACCCAGAGAGGTACCACCGTCCTACTCTGGGAAACATCAACCACCCAGGGAGGTATGCAAGTCCTGCCCAGGGAGACATCAACCATCCAGGAAGGTACAAACCTCCTGCCCTGGGAGACATCAACCACCCAGGGAGGTACCCACGTCCTTCCCTGGGAGACATCAACCACCCAGGGAGGTACTAACCTTCTGCCCTGGGAAACATCAACCACGCAAGGAGGTACCACCGTCCTGCTCTGGGTGATATCAACCACCCAGTGAGGTACTACAGTCTTGCCCTGGGAGACGTCAACCACCCTGGGAGGTACTACCGTCCTGCCCTGGGAGACATCAACCACTCAGGGAGGTACTACCGTTCAGTCCTGGGAGACATCAACCACCCAGTGAGGTACTACCGTTCTGCCCTGGGGGACATCAACCACCTAGGGAGGTACTACCGTCCTGCCCTGGGAGACATCAACCACCCAGTGAGGTACTACAGTCCTGCCCTGGGAGACATCAACCACCCAGGCAGGTACTACCGTCCTGCCCTGGGAGACATCAACAACCCAAGGAGGTGGAAATAAATGGTATAAAATACCGACACAATGGAAATATAAACACATATGCAGTATAATGTGATCCTTTATTGACTACGTTTCGCCCACACAG
This sequence comes from Cherax quadricarinatus, assembly GCF_038502225.1. Taxonomy (NCBI): domain Eukaryota; kingdom Metazoa; phylum Arthropoda; class Malacostraca; order Decapoda; family Parastacidae; genus Cherax; species Cherax quadricarinatus. Next base: position 32,848,434 of record NC_091301.1, on the reverse strand, counting down.
TGGGCTTTTTCAAGTCACAAACAGAACTACCTGGGGTGGAAGGAACGATCTTCTCCACTTTTACTCTCACCACGACACCAAAACCAAACGTGGTGTAATTATAGGCTTCTTCCTGCGTGCACTCAGAATCTGCAGCAATGAGTTTCTTGAAGGAGAATGCACGATGATTGAACAAGTATTTTCTAAACTCCACTATCCTCGTCACTTCATCAGAGACTGCAGACGACGGGCATTAAACATCTTCAACACACCCAGAGAAGACACTGCCGAGAAGAGATACATAGTCCTCCCCGCCAACTCCATTGCCAAACACGTTTCCAACATCTTTTCCAATACCTCATTTCAAGTATCTACCTCCACAACCACGACCATCAAGGACATTACCAGTGATAGACAGGACAAGCTTCCACCCTCTGCAGGGGTATACATAATCCCTTGTAATGACTGCAACAAGTTATACGTTGGCGAAACATCAAGGGACCTCCAAACACGTATTTCAGAACACCAATACGCAAGCAGGTCTGACGACACAAGGAATGCCTGCGTACAACACCGTAATTCACACAACCACTTGATAAACTAAAGAAACTCAAGACTTATCGCCACATAAGACAACACTCAATACCGAAGAATCCTGGAATCATCACTTATTTCTATATCCGACAACTTCAACCAGAATAGTGGCTTCTATAACATAGCTGAACCACTTGCCAAAAAGCTTCTTCATCGCTATCCCACATAAGAACACTGTAGAAGGTCTGCTCACAAACTTGTCCAATCTCCTTTCCAAGCTACCCAAGATTTTAGACTCTATAACCCCACTCGGTACATCATCAGATGCAGCATTCTCCACCTGACCTCAGCACTCTGAACCTGACTATAAATACTCGCGTTCCTTCCACCCCAGGTAGTTCTGTTTGTGACTTGAAAAAGCCCACTGTGTGGGCGAAACGTAGTCAATAAAGGATCACATTATACTGCATATGTGTTTATATTTCCAACCCAAGGAGGTACTACCGTTCTACCCTGTGAGACATCAACCACCCAGGGAGGTACTACTGTCCTGCCCTGGTAGATATCAACCACCCAAGGAGGTAATACCGTCCAGCCCTGGGAGACATCAAACACCCAGGGAGGTACTACTGTCCTGTGTTCGAGACATCAACCACCCAGGGAGGTACTACCGTCCTGCCCTGGGAGACATCAACCACCCAGGGAGGTACTACCGCCCTGCCCTGGGAGAGATCAACCACCCAGGGATGTACTTACGTCCTTCCCTGGGAGACATCAACCACCAAGGGAGGTACTACTGTCCTGCCCTGGTAGATATCAACCACCCAAGGAGGTAATACCGTCCAGCCCTGGGAGACATCAAACACCCAGGGAGGTACTACTGTCCTGTGTTCGAGACATCAACCACCCAGGGAGGTACTACCGTCCTGCCCTGGGAGACATCAACCACCCAGGGAGATACTACCGCCCTGCCCTGGGAGAGATCAACCACCCAGGGATGTACTTACGTCCTTCCCTGGGAGACATCAACCACCAAGGGAGGTACCAACGTCCTGCACTGGGAGACAATAACCACCCAGGGAGGTGCCCCCGTCCTTCCCTGGGAGACATCAACAACCAAGGGAGGTGGCAATATAAACACAAATGCAGTATAATGTGATCCTTTATTGACTACGTTTCGCCCACACAGTGGGCTTTTTCAAGTCACAAACAGAACTACCTGGGGTGGAAGGAACGCGAGTATTTATAGTCCGGCTGAGGTCAGGTGAAGAATGCTGCATCTGATGATGTACCGAGTTGGGTTGTAGAGTCTAAAAACTTGGGTAGCTTGGAAAGGAGACTGGACAAGTTTTTGAGCAGACCTTCTACAGTGTTCTTATGTGGGATAGCGATGAAGAAGTTTCTTGGCAAGTGGTTCAGCTATGTTATAGAAGCCACTATTCTGGTTGAAGTTGTCGGATATAGAAATAAGTGATGATTCCAGGATTCTTCGGTATTGGGTGTTGTCTTCTGTGGCGATAAGTCTTGAGTTTCTGTAGTTTATCAAGTGGTTGTGTGAATTACGGTGTTGTACGCAGGCATTCCTTGTGTCGTCAGACCTGCTTGCGTATCAACCAAGGGAGGTACCAACGTCCTGCCCTGGGAGACATCAACCACCCAGGGAGGTACCCATGTCCTACCATGGGAGATATCAATCACCCAGGGAGGTATCAACCTCCTGCACTGGGAGACATCAACCAACCAGGGAGGTACCACCGTTCTGCCCTGGGTGATATCAACCACCCAGGGAGGTACTACCGTTCAGCCCTGGGAGATATCAACCACACAGGGAGATACCGCCGTCCTGCCCTGGGAGACATCAAATACCCAGGAAGGTACCACCGTCCTGATAAATTAGACACATGTGCAACTCTTGGGTGTCTTTATTGAGGAAACGTTTCGCCACACAGTGGCTTCATCAGTCCATACAAAGGAGACTCTTGAAGAACAGGAGGAGAATGAGGTAATCAGTCCCTCAACCTTGAGTCGATGTGGTCAGTCCATCAATCTTGAATAGAATACGGCATACGTGCGGAGAAGGAGCTTATAAACCGTTGGTAGGAGAGGTGCAGCAGTCATAGGCGGTGTCACATTTGTTCAATGTGGAAGTAGGTCGTGCCCAAGAATTAGGCAAGCGAAGAATTCCAAAGTATTAAGATCCCAAGAAGTTGCAGTGTCTGACAGGTTTGTAGATGAATGGTTCTCTGAACCATTCATCTAAAACCTGTCAGACACTGCAACTTCTTGGGATCTTAATACTTGGGAATTCTTCGCTTGCCTAATTCTTGGGCACGACCTACTTCCACATTGAACAAATGTGACACCGCCTATGACTGCTGCACCTCTCCTACCAACGGTTTATAAGCTCCTTCTCCGCACGTATGCCGTATTCTATTCAAGATTGATGGACTGACCACATCGACTCAAGGTTGAGGGACTGATTACCTCATTCTCCTCCTGTTCTTCAAGATTCTCCTTTGTATGGACTGGTGAAGCCACTGTGCGGCGAAACGTTTCCTGAATAAAGATACCCAAGAGTTGCACATGTGTCTAATTTATCAACATGTCGATTCTCTGAACCATTCATCTACAAACCACCGTCCTGCCCTGGGAGACATCAACCACCCAGAGAGGCACCACCGTCCTGCCCTGGGTGACATCAACCACCCAGGGAGGTACCACCGTCCTGCTTTGGGGGGACATCAACCACCCAGGGAGGTAACACCGTCCTGCCCGGGGAGATATCAACCACCCAGGGAGGAACCCACGTCCTACCCTGGGAGACATCAACCACCCAGGGAGGCACCAACCTCCTGCCCTCGGAGACATCAACGACCCAGGAGGTACCACCGTCCTACCCTGGGTGATATCAACCACCTAGGGAGGTACTACAGTCCTGTTCTGGTAGACATCAACCACCCAGGGAGGTACTAACGTCCTGTCCTAAGAGACATCAACCACCCAGTGGGGTACCACCGTCCTGCCCTGGGAGACATCAACCACCAAGGGAGGTACCACCGTCCAGCCCTAGGAGAGATCAACCACCCAGGGAGGTACCACACTCTGCTCTGGGAGACATGACCCACCCAGGGAAGTACTACCGTTCTGCCCTGGGAGACATCAACCACCTAGGAGGTACCACCGTTTTGTCCTGGTAGACATCAACCACCCAGGGAGGTAATACAGTCCTGCCCTGGGAGACATCAACCACCCAGGGAGGTACTACCGTTCTGCCCTGGGAGACATGAACCACCCAGGGAGGTACTACCGTTCTGCCCTGGGAGACATGAACCACTCAGGGAGGTACTACCGTTCTGCCCTGGGAGACATCAACCACCTAGGGCGGTATTACCGTCCTGCCTTGGGAGACATCAACCACCCAGGGGGGGATCACCGTCCTGCCCTGGGAGACATCAACCACCCAGGGACGAACCACCGTCCTGCCCTGGAAGACATCAACCACCCAGGGAGGAACTACCGTCTTGTTCTGGTAGACATCAACCACCCATGGAGGTACTACCGTCCTGCCATGGGAGACGTCAACCTTCCAGGGAGGTACTACCGTCCTGCTCTGGGAGACATCAACAACTCAGGGAGGAACTACCGTCTTGTCCTGGTAGACATCAACCACCCAGGGAGGTACTACCCTCCTGCCATGTGAGACGTCAATCTCCCAGGGAGGTACTACCGTCCAGCCCTTGGAGACATCAACCACTTAGGGAGGTACCACCGTCCTGTCCCGGGAGACATCAACTACCCAGGGAGGTACCATCGTCCTGCCCTGGGAGACATCAACCACCCAAAGAGGTACGACCGTCCTGCTTTGGGTGACATTAACCACCCAGGGAGGTACCACCGTCTTGTCCTGGTAGACATCAACCACCCAGGGAGGTACTACCATCTTGTCCTGGTAGACATCAACCACCCAGAGAGGTACTACAGTCCTGCCCTGGGAGCCGCCAACCACCAGAGAGGTAGTACTGTCCTGTCCTGGGAGACATCAACCACCCAAAGAGGTACTACCGTCCTGCCCTGGGAGACATCAACCACCCAGGGAGGTACCACCGTCCTGCCCTGGGAGACATCAACCACCCAGGGAGGTACTACCGTCCTGACCTGGGAGGCATCAACCACCCAAGGAGGTACTACCGTCCTGCCCTTGGAGACATCAACCACCTAGGGAGATACCACCGTCCTGCCCTGTTAGACATCAACGACCCATGGAGGAACTACCGTCCTGCCCTGGGAGACATGAACCACCTAGGGAGGTACCAACTTCCTGCCCTGGGAGACATCAACCACCCAAGGAGGTACCACCGTCCTACCCTGTGTGACATCAACCACCCAGGAAGGTACCACCGGCCTACTTTGTGTGACATCAATCAACAAGGGAGGTACGACCGTCTTGCCCTGGGAGACATCAATCAACAAGGGAGGTACGACCGTCTTGCCCTGGGAGACATCAACCACCTAGAGAGGTACCCACGTCCTGCCCTGGGAGACATCAACCATCCAGGGAGGTATCAACCTCCTTCCCCGGGAGACATCAACCACCCAGGGAGGTACCACCATCCTGCCCTGGGTGATATCAATCACCCAGGGAGGTACTACCGTCCTGCCCTGGGAGACATCAACCACCCATGGAGGTACCACCGTCCTGCCCTGGTAGACATCAACCATCCAGAGAGGTACTACCGTCTTGTCCTGGTAGACATCAACCACCAGGGAGGTACTACCGCCCTGCCCTGGGAGACATCAACCACTCAGGGAGGTACTACCGTCAAGCCCTTGGAGACATCAACCACCTAGGGAGGTACTACCGTCCTTCCCCGGGAGACATCAATCACCCAGGGAGATACCACCGTCCTGCTTTGGGTGACATCAACCACCCAGGGAGGTACCACCGTCTTGTCCTGGTAGACATCAACCACCCATGGAGGTAATACCGTCTTGTCCTGGTAGACATCAACCACCCAGGGAGGTACTACAGTCCTGCCCTGGGAGACGTCAACCACCAGGGAGGTAGTACCGTCCTGTCCTGGGAGACATCAACCACCCAGGGAGGTACTACCATCATGCCTTGGGACACATCAACCACTCAGGGAGGTACCAATGTCCTGCACTAGGAGACATCAACCATCCAGTGAGGTACCACCGTCCTGCCCTGGGAGACATCAGCCACCCACGGAGGTACCACCGTCCTGCCTTGGGAGACATCAACCATCCAGGGAGGGAATACCGTCCTGCCGTGGGTGACATCAGCCACCCAGGGAGGTACTACCATCCTGCCCTTGGAGACATCAGCCACCCAGGGAGGTACCACCGTCCTGCCCTGGGTGACATCAACCACCCAGGGAGGTACCACTGTCCTGCCCTGGAAGACATCAACCACCCAGAGAGGTACCACCGTCCTGCCCTGGGAGACATCAACCACCCAAGGAGGTACTACCGTCCTGCCCTTGGAGACATCAACCACCTAGGGAGATAGCACCGTCCTGCCCTGGGAGACATTAACCACCCAGGGAGGTACCACTGTTCTGCCCTGGGAGACATCAACCACCCAGGGAGGTACCACCGTCCTTCCCTGGGTGACATCAACCACCCAGGGAGGTACCACCGTCCTGCTTTGGGTGACATCAACCAACCAGGGAGGTACTACCGTCCTGCTCTGGGAGACATCAACCATCCAGTGAGGTACCAACCTCCTGCCCTGGGATATATCAACCACCCATCGAGGTACCGCCGTCCTGCCCTGGGTGATATCAACCACCCAGGGAGGTACTACGGTCCTGTCCTGAGAGACATCAACCACCCAGGGAGGTACTACCGTCCTACCCTGGGTGACATCAACCACCCAGGGAGGTAGTACCGTCCTTCTTTAGGTGACATCAACCACCCAGGAAGGTACCACCGGCCTACTTTGTGTGACATCAATCAACAAGGGAGGTACGACCGTCTTGCCCTGGGAGACATCAATCAACAAGGGAGGTACGACCGTCTTGCCCTGGGAGACATCAACCACCTAGAGAGGTACCCACGTCCTGCCCTGGGAGACATCAACCATCCAGGGAGGTATCAACCTCCTTCCCCGGGAGACATCAACCACCCAGGGAGGTACCACCATCCTGCCCTGGGTGATATCAATCACCCAGGGAGGTACTACCGTCCTGCCCTGGGAGACATCAACCACCCATGGAGGTACCACCGTCCTGCCCTGGTAGACATCAACCATCCAGAGAGGTACTACCGTCTTGTCCTGGTAGACATCAACCACCAGGGAGGTACTACCGCCCTGCCCTGGGAGACATCAACCACTCAGGGAGGTACTACCGTCAAGCCCTTGGAGACATCAACCACCTAGGGAGGTACTACCGTCCTTCCCCGGGAGACATCAATCACCCAGGGAGATACCACCGTCCTGCTTTGGGTGACATCAACCACCCAGGGAGGTACCACCGTCTTGTCCTGGTAGACATCAACCACCCATGGAGGTAATACCGTCTTGTCCTGGTAGACATCAACCACCCAGGGAGGTACTACAGTCCTGCCCTGGGAGACGTCAACCACCAGGGAGGTAGTACCGTCCTGTCCTGGGAGACATCAACCACCCAGGGAGGTACTACCATCATGCCTTGGGACACATCAACCACTCAGGGAGGTACCAATGTCCTGCACTAGGAGACATCAACCATCCAGTGAGGTACCACCGTCCTGCCCTGGGAGACATCAGCCACCCACGGAGGTACCACCGTCCTGCCTTGGGAGACATCAACCATCCAGGGAGGGAATACCGTCCTGCCGTGGGTGACATCAGCCACCCAGGGAGGTACTACCATCCTGCCCTTGGAGACATCAGCCACCCAGGGAGGTACCACCGTCCTGCCCTGGGTGACATCAACCACCCAGGGAGGTACCACTGTCCTGCCCTGGAAGACATCAACCACCCAGAGAGGTACCACCGTCCTGCCCTGGGAGACATCAACCACCCAAGGAGGTACTACCGTCCTGCCCTTGGAGACATCAACCACCTAGGGAGATAGCACCGTCCTGCCCTGGGAGACATTAACCACCCAGGGAGGTACCACTGTTCTGCCCTGGGAGACATCAACCACCCAGGGAGGTACCACCGTCCTTCCCTGGGTGACATCAACCACCCAGGGAGGTACCACCGTCCTGCTTTGGGTGACATCAACCAACCAGGGAGGTACTACCGTCCTGCTCTGGGAGACATCAACCATCCTGTGAGGTACCAACCTCCTGCCCTGGGATACATCAACCACCCAGGGAAGTACCGCCGTCCTGCCCTGGGTGATATCAACCACCCAGGGAGGTACTACGGTCCTGTCCTGAGAGACATCAACCACCCAGGGAGGTACTACCGTCCTACCCTGGGTGACATCAACCACCCAGGGAGGTAGTACCGTCCTTCTTTAGGTGACATCAAAAACCCAGGGAGGTACTACCGTCCTGTCTTAGGAGGCATCATCCACCATAGGAGGTACCACCGTCCTGCCCTGCTAGACATCAATCACTCAGGGAGGCACCACTCTCCTGCCCTGGGAGACATCAACCACCCAGAGAGGTACCACCGTCCTGCCCTGGGAGACATCAACCACCCAGGGAGGCACCACCGTCCTGCCCTGGATGATATCAACCACCCATGGATGTACTACTATCCTGCCGTGGGAGACATAAACCACCCAGTGAGGTATCACCGTCCTGCCCTGGGAGACATCAACCACCCAGGGAGGTACCACCGTCCTGCATTGGGTGACATCAACCACCCAGGGAGGTACTAGCGTCCTGCCCTGGGAGACATCAACTACTCAGGGAGGTACTACCGTCCTGCCCTGGGAGACATCAACCACCCAGGAAAGTACCACCGTCGTGCCCTGGGTGACATCAATCACGAAGGGAGGTACTACCGTCCTTCCCTGTGAGACATCAACCTCCCAGGGAGGTACCACCGTCCTGCACTGCTAGACATCAATCACCCAGGGAGGTACCACTTTTCTGCCCTGGGTGACATCAACCACCTAGGGAGGTACCACCGTCCTGCCCTGGGAGACATAAACCACCCAGGGAGGTACTACCGTCCTGCCCTGGGAGACATCAACCACCTAGGGAGCTACCCCCGTCCTGCCCTGGGTGACATCAACCACCCAGGGAGGTACTACCGTTTTGCCCTTGGAGACAACAACCACTCAGGGAGGTACTAACGTTCTGCCCTGGGAGACATCAGCCACTCAGGGAGGTGCCACCGTCCTGCCCTAGGTGACATCAACCACCCAGGGAGGTTCTACCGTCCTGCCCTGGGAAACGTCTACCACTCAGGGAGGTACTACCGCCCTGCCCTGGGAGACATCAACCACCCAAGGAGGTACCACCGTCCTGCCCGGGGAGACATCAACCACCCAGGGAGGTACCACCGTCTTCCCTGCGTGACATCAGCCACCCAGGGTGGTATTACTGTCCTGCCCTGGGAAACATCAACCACTCTGGGAGGTACTACCGTCCTGCCTTGTGAGACATCAACCACCCTGAGAGGTACCATCGTCCTGCCCGGGGAGACATCAACCACTCACGGAGGTACTACCGTCCTGCCTTGTGAGACATCAACCACCCTGAGAGGTACCATCGTCCTGCCCGGGGAGACATCAACCACCCAGGGAGGTACTACCGTCCTACCCTGGGTGACATCAACCACCCAGGGAGGTACTACCGCCCTGCCCTGGGAGACATCAACCACCCAGGGAGGTACTACCGTCCTACCCTGGGTGACATCAACCACCCAGGGAGGTACTACCCTCCTGCCCGGGGAGACATCAACCACCCAGGGAGGTACTACCGTCCTGCCCGGGGAGACATCAACCACCCAGGGAGGTACTACCCTCCTGCCCGGGGAGACATCAACCACCTATGGATTGGAGAAGTTTTGAAGAATTTTTATATCAAGATCCCATTATGTTGCAGTGTTTGAAAGTGTCTTCGAGCAGAGATTGTCCAATCTCTGGACGGAGACCTACTTCGACCAGTGGATGGTTCCACTATGACTCCGCCTCCTCCTACTTCGCCTCACCTGAGTATAGGATATAAGCCACTTTTACGGCCCTATGTTGTATTTTCTACAAGACTGATAGACTGAACGCATTGACTCCAGGCTGAGGGACTGATTACCTCAAACTGGTCCTCTCCTTACACCTTTCTAATTTGTACTGGAGTGATGAAGCCACAGTGTGGCGAAACGTTTCTTCCATAAAGATTCCAATATGTTGCAAAAGTGTCTCAATCTTCAACTTGTCGGTTTTTAAACCATTTATCACACCAAGTGTGCATAAGCTTGTTAGATCGGAGCGAGTGGAAACGAATGATTCTTTATGACTGACGTGCTGTTGGAGTGCGAGCGAAGTAACATTAATGGTGGGATTCAGGGAAACCAGTTAGCAGAACTTGAGTCCTGGAGGTGGGAAGTACAGTGCCTGCACTCTGATGGAGGGGTGTTGATATGCTGCACTTTTTTAAATGTAGTATAGACACGACAGTAGTGGAGTGAATGACATTGAGAGTGTTTTTTCTTTTTTGGGTCACCTTGCCTTGGTGGGAACCGCCGATGTGTTAATAATAATATTAATTATATGTATATATATATATATATATATATATATATATATATATATATATATATATATATATATATATATATATATATATATATATATATATATATATATATATATATATATATATATATACATATATTATTCAGGTAGTAGGTTGGTAGACAGCTACCGCCCAGGGAGGTACTACCGTCCTGCCAAGTGAGTGTAGAACGAAAGCCTGTAATTGTTTTACATGATGGTAGGATTGCTGGTGTCCTTTTTTCTGTCTCATAAACATGAAAGATTTCAGGTACGTCTTGCTACTTCTACTTACACTTAGGTCACACTACACATACATGTACATGCATATATATACACACCCCTCTGGGTTTTCTTCTATTTTCTTAATAGTTCTTGTTCTTTTTTATTTCCTCTTACCTCCATGGGGAAGTGGAATAGAATTCTTCCTCCATAACCCATGCGTGTTGTAAGAGGCGACTAAAATCCGGAAGCAAGCGGCTAGTCACTCCTTCTCCTGTATAAATTACTAAATTTAAAAAGAGAAACTTTCGTTTTTCTTTTTGCGCCACCCTGCCTCAATGGGATACGGCCGGTTTGTTGAAAGAAGTGAAGAGTTTTATGATTATAGAGAGGCTCAAGTTAGAGCATGTAGGAAAGAGAGAGATTATTTCCCAGTAAAAGTAGGCCTTAGACAAGGATGTGTGATGTCACCGTGGTAGTTTAATATATTTATAGATGGGGTTGTAAGAGAAGTAAATGCGAGGGTCTTGGCAAGAGGCGTGGAGTTAAAAGATAAAGAATCACACACAAAGTGGGACTTGTCACAGTTGCTCTTTGCTGATGACACTGTGCTCTTTGGAGATTCTGAAGAGAAGTTGCAGAGATTGGTGGATGAATTTGGTAGGGTGTGCAAAAGAAGAAAATTAAAAGTGAATACAGGAAAGAGTAAGGTTATGATGATAAAAAAAGATTAGGTGATGAAAGATTGGATATCAGATTGGAGGGAGAGAGTGTGGAGGAGGTGAATGTATTCAGATATTTGGGAGTGGACGTGTCAGCGGATGGGTCTATGAAGGATGAGATGAATCATAGAATTGATGAGGGGAAAAGGGTGAGTGGTGCACTTAAGAGTCTGTGGAGACAAAGACCTTTGTCCTTGGAGGCAAAGTGGGGAATGCATGAGAGTATAGTTTTACCAATGCTCTTATATGGGTGTGAAGCATGGGTGATGAATGTTGCAGCGAGGAGAAGGCTGGAGGCAGTGGATATGTCATGTCTGAGGGGAATGTGTGGTGTGAATATAATGCAGAAAATTCGTAGTTTGGAAGTTAGGAGGAGGTGCAGGATTGTCAAAACTGTTGTCCAGAGGGCTGAGGAAGGGTTGTTGAGGTGGTTCGGACATGTAGGGAGAATGGAGCGAAACAGAGTGACTTCAAGAGTGTATCAGTCTGTAGTGGAAGGAAGGCGGGGCAGGAGTCGGCCTAGGAAAGGTTGGAGGGAGGGGGTAAAGGAGGTTTTGTGGGCGAGGGGCTTGGACTTCCAGCGGGCATGCATGAGCGTGTTTGATAGGAGTGAATGGAGACAAATTGTTTTTAATACTTGACGTGCTGTTGGAGTGTGAGCCCAAGTAACATTTATGAAGGGATTCAGGGAAACCGGCAGGCCGGACTTGAGTCCTGGAGATGGGAAGTACAGTGCCTGCACTCTGAAAGAGAGGTGTCAATGTTGCAGTTTAAAAACTGTAGTGTAAAGCACCCTTCTGTCAAGACAGTGAAGGAGTGAATGATGGTGAAAGTTTTCCTTTTTCACACACACACATATATATATATATATATATATATATATATATATATATATATATATATATATATATATATATATATATATATATATATATATATATATATATCAATGAAATCACGAAACAAGTGATTTTAATTCATTTACCAAACTGCGGGAGGCCAGGACTCGACCCTACGAACGTTGTACCGTCTCGTGAGACAACACAACGTACTGGTATTCAAACAGGAGGAGGCTGAAATTAATACCTTGAAATACCACTGCCACGAGTGTCCTCGGACCAAGGTAAAACACATAGATCTGTGCTGTATGCTTGGTTTTTGTAGGATCGGTGGCTGAGTGGTAAAGGTCATGTGTACGTTGTATTGTCTCAAGAAACGGCACAACGTTCGTAGAGTCCTGGCCTTCTGCAGTTTGGTAAATAAATATATATATATATATATATATATATATATATATATATATATATATATATATATATATATATATATATATATATATATGCAAAACAACCACTGTGAAAGAATAGAGAAGTTCCAAGCACTTTCGTGACTACCCACATTATCAAGAAACAATGAAAGTAAAGCATCAAAGGAAGGTATAAAAAGGGGGTAGCCCACACCTCACTATCAGATCCCACAACAAAGAAACACCTGACGCGAGACTGCAGGCCCGCCGGCCGAACTAGACAGGTCCTTCATACAACCCACCAACAAACTGTTCTACCCAAGAAATAAGAAATTTAAAAAATTATTATTTGTCCAATGTATTATTAAATTATTCCCAAATTCTATTAATTATAAATGGATCTAATTTATATAAAAAAGGAAATATTCATATTATTGTCAAAACTGCTTTTTATGAAACAAGATTCAATTATATTCCTGTCGACCATGGACTTGCTTGATACAACTTTCTCCACTTTTTGAAAATCAATTGGATGGTTAAAATCTCTTACATGAATAAATAGAGCATTGGAATCTTGTCCAGTTCTAATGCTATATTTATGTTGTTTTAATCTTAGTTCGAGATTTTTACCAGTTTGACCGTAATAAACTTTATCGCAAATTTTACAAGGAATCTTATGGACACATCCATCAGCATTTTGGGGGGAATTCTTTATCAAAAGTTTTTTTACTGTATCAAGATTTTTGAATACAACATTAATATTAAAAGTCTTAAGAAGAGAAGGCATATCAACCAAGTTTTCATGGTAAGGGAGAACCAACATATTTTTAGTTGAATAAGGCTGGTTGCCCCTTTTTGGATTATAAAAAGTGTTTCTAGCAACTTTAAAAGTTTTATCAATTACATTTCTTGGGTATTTCAAATCATTACCTATTTCATAAATTTTGGATATTTCCTCATCTATGAACTCTGGACTACAAATTCGTAAAGCTCTTAAAAACATTGATGAGAAAACAGACAATTTAACTCTATCTTGATGGGAAGAATAACAGTGGACATAGGAACAGTTATTTGTAGGTTTTCTGTAAATTTTAAATTTGAATTCATTATTACCCTTAATAATTAAAACATATAGAAAAGGCAATGAGTTATTTTCTTCAAATTCAACAGTAAAATTTATAGAATGGGCTAAGCTATTTAATTTGCCAAGGAAATGGTGTATATCTACATTTTCGGGCATAAGACACAAAATGTCATCAACATATCTGAACCATTTAGCTCTATTATGGAGGATTGTGCTAAGCAACCTTGTTTCAAAAAATTCCATGTATAGGTTACTAAGAACAGGTGAAAGAGGATTTCACATTGCCATACCAAACTTCTGAGTGTAAAACTTATCATTTAATACAAATTTTGCATCAACAATGCAAAGTTTAGTAAGTTTAATGATAATAGGAATTGGCAATGGTAAATCATAATTAACGAGTTCTTCAGATAAAAAACTTAATAAATCATCAACAGGAACTTTCGTAAACAAGGAAGTAACATCAAAACTAACCATGTTAAAATCATTTAAGTCAGTCAAGGAGCTTAATTTATCAACTAGATCTATGTTGCTCTTAACATTAAAGTTAGAAATTTTGCCAACAATAGGGCTCAAAATATCAACAAGCCATTTAGATAATTTATATGAAACTGATCCTATGGAGGTAATAATTGGTCTGACTGGATTCCCTGGTTTGTGTGTTTTTATTAGTCCATACATGTAAGGTAAAGATGGATTAGTGGAAGTAAATTGTTTGACTAATTCATCTTTGCCTTTCAGTAGAAGTTTTATTGTTTTATTGAAATTGCTGTTAACGGTTTCTAGGGGATTTTTTCTAAGTTTAGAATAGGTTTCAGTATCATCTAAGAGATTATTCATTTTTTCTTGGTAGTCATTTTCTTTCATAATTACTATTGCATTTATTTTGTCTGCTTTAGTAAGGCGCAAATTTTTATTTTTATTAAGTGTATCATAAGACTTTAAGAATCTTTGAGGGCAATTGGGAATGTTTGGTTTTAACATAGAGCTATATACCATTCCCTTAGTAATATTAATTTCATCAGAGGATAAATCAGAAGATTTTTCAAAGTTACAAAAGGCTTTTGCAATTTCAACATTATTAAGTTTTTTTGAAGTTGCAAAACTTAGGCCAAAACCTAGAGCAGCAGTTGTATTTTTGTCTAAAATTTCATCTGATAAGTTAATTAAAAAATTATTATTAGCATGCTTTGTCCAATCACTATTTTCAATTAAAATGTCTAATTTTCTTTGTAGTTTGTTTTTGAGTTCATTACAAATTCTTCTGAGTTTATTATAGCAATGATCCAACATACTGTGTTTCCATTCTGATGGAATGGCCTGATTAAAAGAGTATTTTTTGTTTCTCAATATTTTGAATGCTTCCTTCTCCTGTATTTTAGTTATTTCAATATGTTTCTGAAATACTTTTTACAATCCAAAAAGGGACAACCAGCCTTATTCAACTAAAAATATGTTGGTTCTCCCTTACCATGAAAACGTGGTTGATATGCCTTCTCTTCTTAAGACTTTTAATATTAAAGTTGTATTCAAAAATCTTGATACAGTAAAAAAACTTTTGATAAAGAATTCCCCCCAAAATGCTGATGGATGTGTCTATAAGATTCCTTGTAAAATTTGCGATAAAGTTTATTACGGTCAAACTGGTAAAAATCTCGAACTAAGATTAAAACAACATAAATATAGCATTAGAACTGGACAAGATTCCAATGCTCTATTTATTCATGTAAGAGATTTTAACCATCCAATTGATTTTCAAAAAGTTGAGAAAGTAGTATCAAGCAAGTCCATGGTCGACAGGAAAATAATTGAATCTTGTTTCATAAAAAGCAGTTTTGACAATAATATGAATATTTCCTTTGGTTTATATAAATTAGATCCATTTATAATTAATAGAATTTGGGAAGAATTTAATGATACATTGGACAAATAATATTTTTTTTAAATATCTTATTTCTTGGGTTGAATATTTTGTTGGTGTGTTGTGTGAAGGACCTGTCTAGTTCGGCCGGCGGGCTTGCTGTCTCACGTCAGGTGTTTCTTAGTTGTGGGATCTGATAGTGAGGTGTGGGCTACCCCCTTTATATACCTTCCTTTGATGCTTTACTTTCATTGTTTCTTGATAATGTGGGTAGTCACGAAAGCGCTTGGAACTTCTCTATTCTTTCACAGTGGTTGTTTTGAATATTCTGAAATCACCTGTTTACTGTGATCTTATCTTATTATATATATATATATATATATATATATATATATATATATATATATATATATATATATATATATATATTTCCCAGTAAAAGTAGGCCTTAGACAAGGATGTGTGATGTCATCGTGGTTGTTTAATATATTTATAGATGGGGTTGTAAGAGAAGTAAATGCGAGGGTCTTGGCAAGAGGCGTGGAGTTAAGATAAAGAATCACACATAAAGTGGGAGTTGTCACAGTTGCTCTTTACTGATGACACTGTGCTCTTTGGAGATTCTGAAGAGAAGTTGCAGAGATTGGTGGATGAATTTGGTAGGGTATGCAAAAGAAGAAAATTAAAAGTGAATACAGGAAAGAGTAAGGTTATGAGGATAACAAAAAGATTAGGTGATGAAAGACTGGATATCAGATTGGAGGGAGAGGGTATGGAGGAGGTGAATGTATTCAGATATTTGGGAATGGACGTGTCAGCGGATGGGTCTATGAAACATGAGGTGAATCATAGAATTGATGAGGGGAAAAGGGTGAGTGGTGCACTTAGGAGTCTGTGGAGACAAAGAACTTTGTCCTTGGAGGCAAAGAGGGGAATGTATGAGAGTATAGTTTTACCAACGCTCTTATATGGGTGTGAAGCATGGGTGATGAATGTTGCAGCGAGGAGAAGGCTGGAGGCAGTGGAGATGTCATGTCTGAGGGCAATGTGTGGTGTGAATATAATGCAGAGAATTCGTAGTTTGGAAGTTAGGAGGAGGTGCGGGATTACCAAAACTGTTGTCCAGAGGGCTGAGGAAGGGTTGTTGAGGTGGTTCGGACATGTAGAGAGAATGGAGCGAAACAGAATGACTTCAAGAGAGTATCAGTCTGTAGTGGAAGGAAAGCGGGGTAGGGGTCGGCCTAGGAAAGGTTGGAGGGAGGGGGTAAAGGAGGTTTTGTGTGCGAGGGGCTTGGACTTCCAGCAGGCATGCGTGAGCGTGTTTGATAGGAGTGAATGGAGACAAATGGTTTTTAATACTTGACGTGCTGTTGGAGTGTGAGCAAAGTAACATTTATGAAGGGGTTCAGGGAAACTGGCAGGCCGGACTTGAGTCCTGGAGATGGGAAGTACAGTGCCTGCACTCTGAAGGAGGGGTGTTAATGTTGCAGTTTAAAAACTGTAGTGTAAAGCACCCTTCTGGCAAGACAGTGATGGAGTGAATGATGGTGAAAGTTTTCCTTTTTCGGGCCACCCTGCCTTGGTGGGAATAGGCCAGTGTGATAATAAAAATATATATATATATATATATATTATGGTAGTAAGTTGGTAGACAGCAACCGCCCATGGAGGTACTACCGTCCTGCCAAGTGAGTGTAAAACGAAAGCCTGTAATTGTTTTACATGATGGTAGGACTGCTGGTGTCCTTTTTTCTGTCTCATAAACATGCAAGGTTTCAGGTACGTCTTGCTACTTCTACTTACACTTAGGTCACACTACACATACATGTACAAGCGTATATATACACACCCCTCTGGGTTTTCTTCTATTTTCTTTCTAATTCTTGTTCTTGTTTATTTCCTCTTATCTAGATGGGAAAATGGAACAGAATTCTTCCTCCGTAAGTCATGCGTGTTGTAAGAGGCGACTAAAATGCCGGGAGCAAGGGGGTAGTAACCCCTTCTCCCGTATAAATTACTGAATTTATAAAAAGAAACTTTCGTTTTTCTTTTTGGGCCACCCTGCCTTGGTGGGATACGGCCGGTTTGTTGAATATATATATATATATATATATATATATATATATATATATATATATATATATATATATATATATATATATATATATATATATATATATATATATATATATGCAAAACAACCACTCTGAAAGAATAAAGAAATTCCAAGCGCTTTCGTGACTACTCACATTATCATAGTTCCTTGATAATGTGAGTAGTCACGAAAGCGCTTGGAATTTCTCTATTCTTTCAGAGTGGTTGTTTTGCATATTCTGAAATCACCTGTTTACTGTGATCTTATTGCATATATATATATATATATATATATATATATATATATATATATATATATATATATATATATATATATATATATATATATATATATATATTATATGTATATATATAATGGATTGAATACATCGATTCCAGGCTGAGGGACTGATTACCTCAAACTGCTCATCTCTTTACCCCTTACTGCTTTGTATTAGACTGATGAAGCAACTGTGTGGCGAAACGCTTCCTTAATAAAGACTTCTATATGTTGCATAAGTGTGTCAGTCTTCAACTTGTCGGTTTTCAAAATCATTTATCACATACCTCATTTTTCACATGAAGCTGCGCATGTACATGCATGTTTATACACACACATTTGCAGTTTCCATGTTTTCTCTTAATAGTTGTTGCTCTTGTTTCCTGTCGTCTCCATGGGGAGGCGGGTTAGAATACTTCCTCCGTAAGTCTTGTGTGTCGTTAAGGGCGACTAAAATACCGGAAGCAAGAAGCTGGTAACATCTTCTTCTGTATAAATTACTAAAAGCACAAAGAATTTTTTTAAAAGGTGAATTGTGTGAGTGTTTGTAATTGTAGTTATGAATGTTATGAATATAAAGAAGCCGGATGTTGTAGCTCTAAGTGAAACAAACTTAAAGAGGAAAGAGAATTTCATTGGGGAGTAAATGGGATGAGGTGAAGTGTATCTGAGAATTACAGCTAAGGAAGGAGTAGAGATATTATTCATTGATCAATTATGAAAAGAATAGAGTTAATATAAATGTAGAAATTCAAGAATAAAGTGGATTAAAATAAGTGTGGGATGTGAAAAGAGGATTATAGTAAGATTTTATGCACCTGGGAAAGAGAGGTGTATAGAGGAAAGGGCGAGATTTTAGATGTTGCGAGAGTGTTTAGGGGGTTTTGTCCCTAAACACTCATTTAGGGAATAATTGACCCCTCAAGGGAGATTCCTTGATGCTGGTGAGAGGCTCTTGACCTAGGGAATTCGATCAGTGCTCTAATTTCCTGAATTAAGCCTAAACGCCTTCCGACCCCACGCCCCCCATCCCACAGGCTCTGTATAATGCCTACGGGTTTAGCGCTCCCATGATAATAAGTGCTAATGTGCGAGAAAGTGTTGTGGAGGGCGCAGTAGGTAAGTTTGTTGTGTCGGGGGTAAATTACATATTTTGGCTTCTAATTGAACTTAGTAATAGGTAACATGTATTTTAAGAATAAATATAAGAGAAACAAGTATATGAGAAACTATATAGGGAGTGATGATAGCAGTTTGTTGGACTATGTATTTGAAAATATAAGGATGATGGGTAGACTTCTGGATGTGCATATTTGTAGTGGTGACAGATATATCAGATCATTATTTATGTGTAGCTACAGTGAGAGGTGAGAGTGAGAGGAAGATGGCGTACGAGGAGAATTTCATCGGTGGGTAACAGAGAAGTGGAAGTTTATAAATAAAAGGAGGAAATAGTTAAGGTAAAATATATGCAGCTACTGGGAGAGAGGTGAGCTACAGCACAGGTCATGAGAAGGTTGTAGACGAGGTCTGGGGTAGGTTTAATAATGTAGTGTTAAAGCGTGTAGCAGAAGTTTATGAGTATAGGAGGGTGGATGCAGGGGGAAAGAGGAGTGATTGGTGGAATGATGAGGTTAAGGGAGAGAGGTAAAGGAGAAATATTTAGCATATGAAAACTTTTTGCAATATCGAAGGGATATACAGAGGAAGGAGTATACAGAGAGTAAAAGAAAGGTTAAACGAGCGGTGAGGAGTGTAAAAGGAGAGCAAACGAGAGTGGTAATGTTTTATACAAAACAAATACTAAAAATAAGAAAAAAAAATTGGACTGAGATCAGTAAGTTGAGAAAGCCTAGGGAATGAATGGCTTTAACAGTTAAACAAAAGAGGTGAGCCATTAGCTGGGAAGGTCGAGGTACTGGGAAGATGGAGGGAATATTTTGGTTTGTTGAGTGGTGATTAAGAGAGTGAGGCTGTGATTTCTTGCATTGGGCAGGAAGATGTAGCATCTTTTAGGAGTGAGGAAGAGCCAAATTTAAGTGTGGGGGAGGTGTGTATGATTGTGGATAGCATGAAAGGGGGTAAAGCAGGTATGATAGGATGGATCAAGACTAAAATGCTAAAAGCAGGTGGAGATATAGTTTTGGAGTGATTGGTGCATTTTTTCAGTGTATGCATGAGAGGAGGGAAGGTACCTAGGGATTGGCAGAGAGCATGTGTAGTTCCTTTTTACAAGGAAAAATGTGATTTAAAAAAAAGTGTAAAAATTACAGGGAAATAAGTCTCTTCTGAATACTGGGTAAAGTGTATGGCAGAGTTATTACTGAAAGAATTGTGGACAAGACAAAGAGTAGAACAGGAGAGGAACAAGGAGGCTTTAGGAAGGATAGAGGTTATGTAGACCAAGTGTTTACATTGAATCATATAGTGAAACATTACTTAGATAAAGGTATGGAATTTGGATTTACCGATTTAGAAAAGGCATTTGATTGGGTGGATATGGAAGCAATGTGGTAATAGGTGGTAATTTACTTAACTCAGTAAAGAGCTTTTATATGGATAAAAAAGCACAGGTTAGTACATGTAGGAGAGAGGGATATTATTTTTCAGTAAAAGTAGGCCTAGATAGTGATCTGTGATCCCACCATGGTTGTTCCACGTATTTATAGATGGGAATGTAAACGAAGTGAATGCTGAGTGTTGAGCAGAGGTGCAGGATTAAAAAAAATAGCGAATCTAGTACGGAGTGGGAGTTGCGACAGTTGCTTTTCGCTGATGACACTGTGCTTTTGGAGATTCTGAAGAGAAGTTGCAAACCTTGTTAGACGAATTTGGGAGGTTATATAAAAAAAAGCGAATTAAAAGCGAACATAGGAAGGAGCACGGTGATTATTAAAATCTATGTTCAGAAATGATGTAAATACAGAAACCTCAGATAGCAGATGAAATTGATCCAGAAGTCATGAAAAATTTACATACTATTATCAGTTTCAGGGAATCACTAAGTGCAGAGCAAGGTGATGAGAGAATAAAATATATATGCAATTAGAGATTGGATATCAAATTGGAGAGAGTGAGAATACCTGAGGTGAATGTGTTAAGATATTTAGGAGTGGACTTGTCGGTGGATGAGTCTATGAAAGACGAGTTCAACCATAGAACTAACCAAGGGAAAAAATGTGGACGGTACATTGAAGCATCTGAGGAGACAAAGAACTTTATCCATGGAGGCAAAGAGAAAAAATACCAAAGTACAGTAGTATAAATTTTGACTCACGAAATCATAATAACCAGGGAACAGGCTGGGATCGAACCCATGGTAAGTGAGTTCCACAACTCCAGGCCACTGAGCCACTGGGCCAGCTGGCTATAAACTTTTTGTTTCGTAGCCAGTTGGCCGAGTGGCTTACGAACTGACTTTGAGTTTTAGAACTCCCTTGCCATGTGTTCAGTCCCCACCCGTTCCCTGATTACTACCAATACAGTTGTATGAGTGTGAATCATGGGTTTTAATTTGAACGTTGCAGCGAGGAAAGGCAGTAGAGAA
Source organism: Cherax quadricarinatus (assembly GCF_038502225.1). Lineage (NCBI taxonomy): Eukaryota > Metazoa > Arthropoda > Malacostraca > Decapoda > Parastacidae > Cherax > Cherax quadricarinatus. The sequence goes on along the minus strand of NC_091301.1, from coordinate 32,827,188 downwards.
GTTGTTTTTAAGGGTAATGTTTAGTATGAATATTATGCAGAGAACTCAGAGTCTGGAGATTAGGAGGAGGTTCAGGATTACCAAAAGTGTTATTCAGAGGACAGAGAAGCAGTTGTGGAGGTGGTGTGGACAGTTAGAGGGTAGAGAAAAATAGGATGATCAGGAGAGCATGTAAATCTGTACTGGAGGGAAAGCGGGGTATGGGTGGCCCTAGGAAAGGTTGGAGGGAAGCGGCAATGGAAATTTTGTGTGTGAGAGGCTATGATATCCAACAGGCTTGTGTGAGCTTGTTAGATAGGAGTGAGTGGAGTTAAATGGTTTTATGATTTGACGTGCTGTTGGAGCGTGAGCACGGTAACATTTATGAGGGGATCCAGAGAAACCTGTCAGTCGGACTTGAGTCCTGGAGGTGGGAAGTACAGCACCTGCACTCTTAACGAGGGCTGAGGATGTTGCTGTGTGAAGGTCAGCAGAACGGTAAAGTCATCGCGCTTCTGGTATAACAGTGATTGTAGATGAATGGTTCACAGAACCGACACATAATGATACCCAAGAGGTGCACATGTGTCTAATTTATCATAACAGTGATTAAACGAGTGACAGTGAAAGCGTTTTTTCTGTCAAGTCAAACTATATCTGGGAGACGATCATTGCTGAAGAAATACAGAACACATATGCAACACCATAAACAACAACAGTATAAACAACAGCATAAACAACAGTATAAACAACAACATATACAACAGTATAAACAACAACATATACAACAGTATAAATAACAACATATACAACAGTATAAATAACAACATATACAACAGTATAAACAGCAACATAAACAACAGTGTAAACAGCAACATAAACAACAGTATAAACAACAACATATACAACAGTATAAACAGCAACATAAACAACAGTATAAACAACAACAACGTAAACAGCAACATAAACAACAGTGTAAACAGCAACATATACAACAGTATAAACAACAACAACGTAAACAGCAACATAAACAACAGTATAAATAACAACTTATACAACAGTATAAACAACAACAACGTAAACAGCAACATAAACAACAGTATAAATAACAACTTATACAACAGTATAAACAACAACAACGTAAACAACAACATATACAACAGTATAAACAACATGAAATTAAGACACATGTGCAACATCTGGGTATCTTTATTGTAGACGTTTCGCCATCCAGTGGCTTTGTCAATACAAATTCTAGGACATAACTAGAAGACAGTAGGACTATATACAGAAGATGAGGTAATCAGTCCCTCAGCCTAGGAGTTGGTGTGAAGAACACCGTAGTCGTGGTGTCGGTATTGTATACCATTCTTGCACAGTATAAACAACAACTTATACAACAGTAAAAACAACAACAACATATACAACAGTATAAACAACAACTTATACAACAGTAAAAACAACAACAACATATACAACAGTATAAACAACAACAACATATACAACAGTATAAGCACCAACATAACCAATATATACAACAACAAAAGCAACAACATAAGCAACATATACAACAACATAAACAACATATACAACAACATATACAACAATATAAGCAACAACATAAGCAATATATACAACAACATAAGCAACAACATAAACAACATATACAACAACATAAGCAACAATATAAGCAACATACACAACAAATTAGACACATGTGCAACTCTTGGGTATCTTTATTGAGGAACGTTTCACCGCACAGTGGCTTCATCAGTCCATACAAAGGAGGATGTTGAAGAACAGGAGCCTGAGGTAATCAGTCCCTCAACGTTGAGTCGATGTGGTCAGTCCATCAATCTTGAAAAGGATGCAACATATGTGTGGAGAAGTAGCTTATATACCGTAGGCAGGAGAGGTGCAGCAGTCGTAGGTGGTGTCATATTTGTCCAGTGTGGAAGTAGGTCCTGCCCAAGGTTGTATTCTTTTCAAGATTGATGGACTGACCACATCGACTCAAGGTTGAGGGACTGATTACCTCAGACTTCTGTTCTTCACCATTCTCCTTTGTATGGACTGATGAAGCCACTGTGTGGCGAAACGTTTCCTCAATAAAGATACCCAAGAGTTGCACATGTGTCTAATTTATCAACATGTCGGTTCTGTGAACCATTCATCTACAAACATATACAACAACACAAGCAACATATACAACAACACAAGCAACATATACAACAACACAAGCAACATATACAACAACATAAGCAACATATACAACAACACAAGCAACATATACAACAACATATACAACAACACAAGCAACATATACAACAACATAAGCAATATATACAACAACATAAGCAGCATATACAACAACACAAGCAACATATACAACAACACAAGCAACATATACAACAACACAAGCAACATATACAACAACACAAGCAACATATACAACAACACAAGCAACATATACAACAACACAAGCAACATATACAACAACATATACAACAACACAAGCAACATATACAACAACATATACAACAACACAAGCAACATATACAACAACACAAGTAACATATACAACAACATAAGCAACATATACAACAACACAAGCAACATATACAACAACATATACAACAACACAAGCAACATATACAACAACATAAGCAATATATACAACAACATAAGCAACATATACAACAACACAAGCAACATATACAACAACATAAGCAACATATACAACAACATAAGCAGCATATACAACAACATAAGCAACATATACAACAACATATACAACAATATAAGCAACAACATAAGCAACATATACAACAACATAAGCAACATATACAACAACATATACAACAATATAAGCAACAGCATAAGCAACATATACAACAACATAAGCAACAACTTAAGCAACATATACAAGAGCACATACAACAACATATACAACAACATAAGCAACATATACAACAACATAAGCAACATATACAACAACATAAGTAACATATACAGCAACATAAGCAGCATATACAGCAACATATACAACAATATAAGCAACAACATAAGCAACATATACAACAACATATACAACAATATAAGCAACAACATAATCAACATATACAACAACATAGGCAACGTATATAACAACAAAAGCAACATATACAACAATATAAGCAACATATACAACAACATAAGCAACATATACAACAACATAAGCAACATATACAACAACATAAGCAACATATACAACAACATATACAACAATATAAGCAACAACATAATCAACATATACAACAACATAGGCAACGTATATAACAACAAAAGCAACATATACAACAATATAAGCAACATATACAACAACATAAGCAACATATACAACAACATAAGCAACATATACAACAACATAAGCAACATAAACAACAACATATGCAACATATACAGCAACATAAGCAACGTATACAACAACATAAGCAGCATATACAACAACATAAGCAACATATACAACAACATAAGCAACATATACAACATCATAAGCAACATATACAACAACATAAGCAACATATACAACAACATAAGCAACATATACAACAACATAAGCAACATATACAACAACATAAGCAGCATATACAACAACATATACAACAATATAAGCAACAACATAAGCAACATATACAACAACATAAGCAACATATACAACAACATAAGCAACATATACAACAACATATACAACAATATAAGCAACAGCATAAGCAACATATACAACAACATAAGCAACAACTTAAGCAACATATACAAGAGCACATACAACAACATATACAACAACATAAGCAACATATACAACAACATAAGCAACATATACAACAACATAAGTAACATATACAGCAACATAAGCAGCATATACAACAACATATACAACAATATAAGCAACAACATAAGCAACATATACAACAACATAAGCAACATATACAACAACATAAGCAACATATACAACACTATAAGCAACATATACTACAATATAAGCAACAACATAAGTAACATATACAACAACATAAGCAACATATACAACAACATATACAACAACATAAGCAACATATACAACAACATAAGCAACATATACAACAACATAAGCAACATATACAACAACATAAGCAACATATACAACAACATATACAACAATATAAGCAACAACATAAACAACATATACAACAACATAAGCAAATATACAACAACATATACAACAATATAAGCAACAACATAAGCAACATATACAACAACATAAGCAACATATACAACAACATATACAACAATATAAGCAACAACATAAGCAACATATACAACAACATAAGCAACATATACAACAATATAAGCAACAACATAAGCAACATATACAACAACATAAGCAGCATATATAACTTAAGCAGCATATACAACATAAGCAACATATACAACAACATATACAACAACATAAGCAACATATACAACAACATAAGCAACATATACAACAACATAAGCAACATATACAACAACATAAGCAACATATACAACAACATAAGCAACATAAACAACAACATAAGCAACATATACAGCAACATAAGCAACGTATACAACAACATAAACAGCATATACAACAACATAAGCAGCATATACAACAACATAAGCAACATATACAACAACATAAGCAAACTATACAACAACATAAGCAGCATATACAACAACATAAGCAACATATACAACAACATATACAACAATATAAGCAACAACATAAGCAACATATACAACAACATAAGTAACATATACAACAACATATACAACAATATAAGCAACAGCATAAGCAGCACATACAACAACATAAGCAACGTAAGCAACATATGCAACAACATATATAACAACATAAACAACAACATAAGCAACATATACAAGAGCACATACAACAACATATACAACAACATAAGCAACATATACAACAACATAAGCAACATATACAACAACATAAGCAACATATACAACAACATATACAACAATATAAGCAACAACATAAGCAACATATGCAACAACATAAGCAGCATATACAACATAAGCAGCATATACAACATAATCAACATATACAACAACATAGGCAACATATATAACAACAAAAGCAACATATACAACAATATAAGCAACATATACAACAACATAAGCAACATATACAACAACATAAGCAACATATACAACAACATAAACAACATAAACAACAACATATGCAACATATACAGCAACATAAGCAACGTATACAACAACATAAGCAGCATATACAACAACATAAGCAACATATACAACAACATAAGCAACATATACAACATCATAAGCAACATATACAACAACATAAGCAACATATACAACAACATAAGCAACATATACAACAACATAAGCAACATATACAACAACATAAGCAGCATATACAACAACATATACAATAATATAAGCAACAACATAAGCAACATATACAACAACATAAACAACATATACAACACTATAAGCAACATATACAACAATATAAGCAACAACATAAGCAACATATACAACAACATAAGCAACATATACAGCAACATAAGCAACATATACAACAACATATACAACAACATAAGCAACATATACAACAACATAAGCAACATATACAACAACATAAGCAACATATACAACAACATATACAACAATATAAGCAACAACATAAACAACATATACAACAACATAAGCAAATATACAACAACATATACAACAATATAAGCAACAACATAAGCAACATATACAACAACATAAGCAACATATACAACAACATATACAACAATATAAGCAACAACATAAGCAACATATACAACAACATAAGCAACATATACAACAATATAAGCAACAACATAAGCAACATATATAACAATATAAGCAGCATATATAACATAAGCAGCATATACAACATAAGCAACATATACAACAACATAAGCAACATATACAACAACATAAGCAACATATACAACAACATAAGCAACATATACAACAACATAAGCAACATATACAACAACATAAGCAACATAAACAACAACATAAGCAACATATACAGCAACATAAGCAACGTATACAACAACATAAACAGCATATACAACAACATAAGCAGCATATACAACAACATAAGCAACATATACAACAACATAAGCAAACTATACAACAACATAAGCAGCATATACAACAACATAAGCAACATATACAACAACATATACAACAATATAAGCAACAACATAAGCAACATATACAACAACATAAGTAACATATACAACAACATATACAACAATATAAGCAACAGCATAAGCAGCACATACAACAACATAAGCAACGTAAGCAACATATGCAACAACATATATAACAACATAAACAACAACATAAGCAGCATATACAACATAAGCAGCATATACAACATAATCAACATATACAACAACATAGGCAACATATATAACAACAAAAGCAACATATACAACAATATAAGCAACATATACAACATAAGCAACATATACAACAACATAAGCAACATATACAACAACATAAGCAACATATACAACAACATATGCAACATATACAGCAACATAAGCAACGTATACAACAACATAAGCGGCATATACAATAACATAAGCAACATATACAACAACATAAGCAACATATACAACATCATAAGCAACATATACAACAACATAAGCAACATATACAACAACATAAGCAACATATACAACAACATAAGCAACATATACAACAACATAAGCAGCATATACAACAACATATACAACAATATAAGCAACAACATAAGCAACATATACAACAACATAAGCAACATATACAACAACATAAGCAACATATACAACACTATAAGCAACATATACAACAATATAAGCAACAACATAAGCAACATATACAACAACATAAGCAACATATACAACAACATAAGCAACATATACAACAACATAAGCAACATATACAACAACATATACAACAACATAAGCAACATATACAACAACATAAGCAACATATACAACAACATAAGCAACATATACAACAATATAAGCAACAACATAAACAACATATACAACAACATAAGCAAATATACAACAACATATACAACAATATAAGCAACAACATAAGCAACATATACAACAACATAAGCAACATATACAACAACATAAGCAACATATACAACAACATATACAACAATATAAGCAACAACATAAGCAACATGTACAACAACATAAGCAACAGCATAAGCAACATATACAACAACATAAGCAACATATACAAGAACACATACAACAACATATATAACAACATAAGCAACAACATAAACAACAACATGAGCAACATATACAACAACATAAGCAACATATACAAAAACATATACAACAATATAAGCAACAACTTAAGCAACATATACAACAACATAAGCAACATATACAACAACATATATAACAACATAAACAACAACATAAGCAACATATACAAGAACACATACAACAACATATACAACAACATAAGCAACAACATAAACAACAACATAAGCAACATATACAACAACATGAGCAACATATACAACAACATAAGCAACATATACAACAACATAAACAACAACATAAGCAACAACCTAAGCAACGTATACAGCAACATAAGCAACATATACAACAACATAAGCAACGTATACAACAACATAAGCAACATATACAACAACATAAACAACAACATATACAACAACACAAGCAACGTATACAACAACAGAAGTAACATATACGAAAACATAAGCAACATATACAACAACATGAACAACAACACAAGCAACACTTGGAAGAAGGGGGCGAAGCTCCCGTGTTCCCCAGCTTTAATAACATGCATGGAAGAGCACGCAAAAGACAGGGTTAATGGCCAGGGACCAGGGACCAGTGACCAGGGACCAGGAGGAAGAAGCAAGGGACCAGGGACCAGGGACCAGGAGGAAGAAGCAAGGGACCAGTAACCAGGGACCAGGAGGAAGAAGCAAGGGACCAGGGACCTGGGACCAGTGACCAGGGACCAGGAGTAAGAAGCAAGGGACCAGGGACCAGTGACCAGGGACCAGGGGCCAGGAGGAAGAAGCAAGGGACCAGGGATCAGGGACCAGGGACCAGGAGGAAGAAGCAAGGGACCAGAGACCAGGGACCAGTGACCAGGGACCAGGGACCAGGGGCCAGGAGGAAGAAGCAATTGACCAGGGACCAGTGACCAGGGACCAGGAGGAAGAAGCAAGGGACCAGGGACCAGAGACCAGGAGGATGAAGCAAGGGACCAGAGACCAGGAGGAAGAAGCAAGGGACCAGGGACCAGGAGGACGAAGCAAGGGAGCAGGGACCAGGAAGAAGAAGCAAGGGACCAGGGACCAGCGACCAGGGACCAGGAGGAAGAAGCAAGGGACCAGGGACCAGGGATCAGAAGGAAGAAGCAAGGAACCAGGGACCAGGAGGAAGAAGCAAGGGACCAGGGAAAAGGGACCAGGATAAAGAAGCAAGGGACCAAGGACCAGGAGGAAGAAGCAAGGGACCAGGGACCAGGAGGAAGAAGCAAGGGACCAGGGAAAAGGGACCAGGAGGAAGAAGCAAGGGAGCAAGGACCAGGAGGAAGAAGCAAGGGACCAGAGACCAGGAGGAAGAAGCAAGGGACCAGGGACAAAGAGGACGAAGCAAGGGACCAGGGACCAGAAGGAAGTGAGGGACCAGGGACCAGGAGGAAGAAGCAATGGGCCGGCAACCAGGGACCAGGAGGAAGTAGTGAGGGACCATGGACCAGGAGGAAGTGAGGGACCAGGGACCAGGAGGAAGTGAGGAACCAGGGACCAGGAGAAAGAAGCAAGGGGCCAGGGACCAGGAGGAAGAATCGAGGGGCCAGGGACCAGGACTAAGAAGCGAGGGGCCAGGGACCAGGAGGAAGAAGCGAGGGGCCAGGGACCAGGAGGAAGAAGCGAGGGGCCAGGGACCAGGAGGAAGAAGCGAGGGGCCAGGGACCAGGAGTAAGTGAGGGACCAGGGACCAGGAGGAAGAATCGAGGGACCAGGGACCAGGAGGAAGAAGCGAGGGACCAGGGACCAGGAGGAAGAAGCGAGGGGCCAGGGACCAGGAGGAAGAAGCGAGGGACCAGGGACCAGGAGGAAGAAGCAAGGGACCAGGGACCAGGAGGAAGAAGCGAGGGACCAGGGACCAGGAGGAAGAAGCAAGGGACCAGGGACCAGGAGGACGAAGCAAGGGACCAGGAACCAGGGACCAGGAGGAAGAAGCAAGGGGCCGGCAACCAGGGACCAGGAGGAAGTAGTGAGGGACCAGGGACCAGGAGGAAGTGAGGGACCAGGGATCAGGAGGAAGAAGCGAGGAGCCGGCAACCAGAGACCAGGAGGAAGAAGCGAGGGGCCAGGGACCAGGAGTGAGGGACCAGGGACCAGGACTAAGAAGCGAGGGGCCAGGGACCAGGAGGAAGAAGCGAGGGGCCAGGGACCAGGAGGAAGAAGCGAGGTGCCAGGGACCAGGAGGAAGTGAGGAACCAGGGACCAGGAGAAAGTGAGGGACCAGGGACCAGGAGGAAGTGAGGGACCAGGGATCAGGAGGAAGAAGCGAGGAGCCGGTAACCAGGGACCAGGAGGAAGAAGCGAGGGGACAGGGACCAGGAGGAAGAATCGAGGGGCCAGGAACCAGGACTAAGAAGCGAGGGACCAGGGACCAGGAGGAAGAAGCGAGGGACCAGGGACCAGGAGGAAGAAGCGAGGGACCAGGGACCAGGAGGAAGAAGCGAGGGACCAGGGACCAGGAGGAAGTGAGGGACCAGGGACCAGGAGGAAGAAGCGAGGGGCCAGGGACCAGGAGTGAGGGACCAGGGACCAGGAGGAAGAAGCGAGGGGCCAGGGACCAGGAGTAAGTGAGGGACCAGGGACCAGGAGGAAGAAGCGAGGGGCCAGGGGCCAGGAGGAAGAAGCGAGAGACCAGGGACCAGGAGGAAGAAGCGAGGGGCCAGGGACCAGTAGGAAGAAGCGAGGGGCCAGGGACCAGTAGGAAGAAGCAAGGGGCCAGGGACCAGAAGGAAGTGAGGGACCAGGGACCAGGAGGAAGAAGCGAGGGGCCAGGGACCAGGAGGAAGAAGCGAGGGACCAGGGACCAGGAGGAAGTGAGGGACCAGGGACCAGGAGGAAGAAGCGAGGGGCCAGGGACCAGGAGTGAGGGACCAGGGACCAGGAGGAAGAAGCGAGGGGCCAGGGACCAGGAGTAAGTGAGGGACCAGGGACCAGGAGGAAGAAGCGAGGGGCCAGGGGCCAGGAGGAAGAAGCGAGAGACCAGGGACCAGGAGGAAGAAGCGAGGGGCCAGGGACCAGTAGGAAGAAGCGAGGGGCCAGCGACCAGTAGGAAGAAGCAAGGGGCCAGGGACCGGAGAGCCAATTGGAAACGAGATTTTTTACCTCAGGGTTGAGGGGGAAGTTCTCTCAGCAAGCTTCAAGTGTTCTCCACACAGTGTTGTTGTTCTCTCAGCAAGCTTCAAGTGTTCTCCACACAGTGTTGTTGTTCTCTCAGCAAGCTTCAAGTGTTCTCCACACAGTGTTGTTGTTCTCTCAGCAAGCTTCAAGTGTTCTCCACACAGTGTTGTTGTTCTCTCAGCAAGCTTCAAGTGTTCTCCACACAGTGTTGCTGTTCTCTCAGCAAGCTTCAAGTGTTCTCCACACAGTGTTGTTGTTCCCTCAGCAAGCTTCAAGTGTTCTCCACACAGTGTTGCTGTTCTCTCAGCAAGCTTCAAGTGTTCCCTATGTGATGTAGTTCAGCTGGGCTTGTGAGATCTCTAGGGAGACCTAATTATATGGTCACATTGCCTTGGCAAGTGGCTAAGCAGCTACGCCTTTTCGGCTTAAGTCTCGGCTCCTTTGTTCGTCACTGGCGTCAGATCTCGGCGTCAGGTCGTACACGTGGTGCACACCTCATTGTGGAGGGTGCTTGGCCCACCATATAAGCCCAAGGAACAGCTGAGCAGGGGAGATTCGTGCAGAGCTCTGGCCTGGGTGCAGAGCTCTGAGCAGAGAGACTTCGAGCGGAGCTGCTGCTGGGGTGCAGGGCTCGGGAGAAGGCTGCTGAAGTCTCTGGAAGAGACTGCTTCGAGCAGTACTCGTACTGTGCAGGTCTTGTGACCTGTGACTTAGTTCCTGTGGTGAACTGTCCTCTGAACCATATGGTAAGTTATATTCTGTTTCGTCTAGTTGATTGTGTTCCCTGTCTCACTGCTTATGTGTACCATCCCATTTATCTAAACCACAATAATGTTCTCCTGTTCCCAAATATATTATTGTACAAAGACTTAATAATAAACTGTGTTTGAGTAGAATAGTAATATTCACTGTCCCCATTATTTACTCATTCATTATTTTACTTCAAGTAGTGAGAGGGTGAGTAGTGTGGTGGGTAGAGTAATGAGAAGTGAAGTTGTAATCTCCACTGACCTGTCATACCTACCTCCGCTAATCATCTCTCCTACCACCTCGCCTGCCTATCCCCTGCCTATACATACTCCCTTACTCCCATATTCCCCGATTATGCTTACGTTCCATTACACCCCCCTACATGACACCTACGATGTGTTGTTGTTTCTTAATAATAACAGGTTAGCGGGTGAGATACTTGTGCAACACTTGGGTATCTTTATTCTGTAAATCTTCCGCTAGCCATTGGCTTCTTCAGTCTACAGAGAAGGGTGGAAGATGAGTAGATTAAAGTAATCAGTCCCTCAGCTTGGAGTCGATGTGTTCAGTCCACCACGTTAGCAATACTGATCATAAACCTTCCTAAACAAGCTTAACAGGTTCACTGCATGTCACTGCTCCCTCACCCATATCTGAAAGTGGCCAAGAAAATCTATCTTTTCCTGATGATCATACCAATATTCCACCCACTGACTGACCGCCTCAGGCGCCCTCTCTCCTCACAACGGTCAATGATAACATTCCACGTTAGAAAGATACTCGATAATACTCGGGCAAATGATGATGAATGGGTGGCAACTGCTGTTGCTGCGCTGAACGAGGACCAACAAGGTGGACGTGTAACGTGGTCTGCTCAAGATACAGTGATCAAGCAGTACCATGACTGTGACGTCTGTTTCCCCTTTGTTCCTTTTCAGTCAGTCGTCAGCAGATCCTTAGATAGTCTTTCATGCTATGAAGCTAGTTAGTAAGAGTGCTACTTACTTAAATCTTTGCAATGATAAAGAAACTCCAATGGTCTCATTCTGAAACTATGGGAAATATGGCTATGGCTATGATAGTCTGTGAGTTCTACGCCGAGAAATAAGGACTGACAACAGTTGGTGACGTCTTGGGATATTGTGGCTGATCTGTTGTCCAGGTCAAGGCAGACAATTTAACACTAGAGACAGCAGATGTTCTCAAAGTAACTCCATGTCACGATATCAAATCGCATATGTGGCTTTAAGGAAGCATCTGCAAGAAGCTCGTGAGGAAACAAACCTGACACTGGCAGTTCCTGAAGTTGCAACACTATGCCAGGCGCTCGGGTAATGTGGATACAAAGAAACATATGGTGCATACAGCTGCAGGAAGCAAGGCCTACCGTGTACAACAACACTCCAGCAGTCATTCTGGCACCTCATAGTATTTCATGCCATTTAAAGCACCGCTGATGATTTAGTATACATTTTTTGGAGGATTTTTTTAACACGCCAGCCGTCTCTCGCCGAAGTAGTCGGATTAGAATTAAGAAGAAGCACTTCCACTATCACTCACTCCATCACCGTCTTGCTAATAACAGTCTCGCTAGAGGAGTGCCAACACTACAGCTCAGATACTCCTCCAAATCGCAATATCTTCACTCCTTGTTCAGAGTGCAGACACAATACTTTCCACCTTCAGGACTCAAGTCCTGTTAACCGGTTTTCCTGAATCCCTTCATAAATGTTACCTTGCTCAGGCTCTAACTGCACGTCAAGTGTTTTTTTTATTATTATCACACTGGCCGATTCCCACCAAGGCAGGGTGGCCCGAAAAAGAAAAACTTTCACCATCATTCACTCCATCACTGTCTTGTCAGAAGGGTGCTTTACACTACAGTTTTTAAACTGCAACATTAACACCCCTCCTTCAGAGTGCAGGCACTGTACTTCCCATCTCCAGGACTCAAGTCCGGCCTGCCGGTTTCCCTGAACCCCTTCATAAATGTTACTTTGTTCACACTCCAACAGCACGTCAAGTATTAAAAACCATTTGTCTCCATTCACTCCTATCAAACACGCTCACGCATGCCTGCTGGAAGTCAAAGCCCCTCGCACACAAAACCTCCTTTACCCCCTCCCTCCAACCTTTCCTAGGCCGACCCCTACCCCGCCTTCCTTCCACTACAGACTGATACACTCTTGAAGTCATTCTGTTTCGCTCCATTCTCTCTACATGTCCGAACCACCTCAACAACCCTTCCTCAGCCCTCTGGACAACAGTTTTGGTAATCCCGCACCTCCTCCTAACTTCCAAACTACGAATTCTCTGCATTATATTCACACCACACATTGCCCTCAGACATGACATCTCCACTGCCTCCAGCCTTCTCCTCGCTGCAACATTCATCACCCATGCTTCACACCCATATAAGAGCGTTGGTAAAACTATACTCTCATACATTCCCCTCTTTGCCTCCAAGGACAAAGTTCTTTGCCTCCACAGACTCCTAAGTGCACCACTCACCCTTTTCCCCTCATCAATTCTATGATTCATCTCATCTTTCATAGACCCATCCACTGACACGTCCACTCCCAAATATCTGAATGCATTCACCTCCTTCATACTCTCTCCCTCCAATCTGATATCCAATCTTTCATCACCTAATCTTTTAGTTATCCTCATAACCTTACTCTTTCCTATATTCACTTTTAATTTTCTTCTTTTGCACACCCTACCAAATTCATCCACCAATCTCTGCAACTTCTCTTCAGAATCTCCCAAGAGCACAGTGTCATCAGCAAAGAGCAACTGTGACAACTTCCACTTTATGTGTGATTTTTTATCTTTTAACTCCATGCCTTTTGTCAAGACCCTCGCATTTACTTCTCTTACAACCCCATCTATAAATATATTAAACAACCACGGAGACATCACATATCCTTGTCTAAGGCCTACTTTTACTGGGAAATAATTTCTCTCTTTCCTACATACTCTAACTTGAGCCTCACTATCCTCGTAAAAACTCTTCACTGTTTTCAGTAACCTACCTCCTACACCATACACTTGCAACATCTGCCACATTGCCCCCCTATCCACCCTGTCATACGCATTTTCCAAATCCATAAATGCCACAAAGACCTCTTTAGCCTTATCTTAATACTGTTCACTTACGTGTTTCACTGTAAACACCTGGTCCACACCCCCCCTACTTTTCCTAAAGCCTCCTTGTTCATCTGCTATCCTATTCTCCGTCTTACTCTTAATTCTTTCAATAATAACTCTACCATACACTTTACAAGGTATACTCAACAGACTTATCCCCCTATAATTTTTGCACTCTCTTTTGTTCCCTTTGCCTTTATACAAAGGAACTATGCATGCTCTCTGCCAATCCCTAGGTACCTTACCCTCTTCCATACATTTATTAAATAATTGCACCAACCACTCCAAAACTATATCCCCACCTGCTTTTAACATTTCTATCTTTATCCCATCAATCCCGGCTGCCTTACCCCCTTTCATTTTACCTACTTCCTCACGAACTTCCCCCACACTAACAACTGGCTCTTCCTCACTCCTACAAGATGTTATTCCTCCTTGCCCTATACACGAAATCACAGCTTCCCTATCTTCATCAACATTTAACAATTCCTCAAAATATTCCCTCCATCTTCCCAATACTTCTAACTCTCCTCTCCTATTTTTAACTGACAAATCCATTTGTTCTCTAGGCTTCCTTAACTTGTTAATCTCACTCCAAAGCTTTTTCTTATTTTCAACAAAATTTGTTGATAACATCTCACCCACTCTCTCATTTGCTCTCTATTTACATTGCTTCACCACTCTCTTAACCTCTCTCTTTTTCTCCATATACTCTTCCCTCCTTGCATCACTTCTACTTTGTAAAAACTTCTCATATGCTAACTTTTTCTCCCTTACTACTCTTTTTGCATCATCATTCCACCAATCGCTCCTCTTCCCTCCCGCACCCACTTTCCTGTAACCACAAACTTCTGCTGAACACTCTAACACTACATTTTTAAACCTACCCCATACCTCTTCGACCCCATTGCCTATGCTCTCATTAGCCCATCTATCCTCCAATAGCTGTTTATATCTTACCCTAACTGCCTCCTCTTTTAGTTTATAAACCTTCACCTCTCTCTTCCCTGATGCTTCTATTCTCCTTGTATCCCGTCTACTTTTACTCTCAGTGTAGCTACAACTAGAAAGTGATCTGATATATATGTGGCCCCTCTATAAACATGTACATCCTGAAGTCTACTCAACAGTCTTTTATCTACCAATACATAATCCAACAAACTACTGTCATTTCGCCCTACATCATATCTTGTATACTTATTTATCCTCTTTTTCTTAAAATATGTATTACCTATAACTAAACCCCTTTCTATACAAAGTTCAATCAAAGGGCTCCCATTATCATTTACACCTGGCACCCTGGAAATAAATGGTATTAAATACCGACACAGTGGAAATATAAACACATATGCAGTATAATGTGATCCTTTATTGACAACGTTTCACCCACACAGTGGGCTTTTTCAAGTCTCACACAGATCTACCTGGGGTGGAAGGTACGGGAGTATTTATAGTCATGTTCAGAATGTTGAGGTCAGGTGGAGAATGCTGCATCTGATGATCTACCGGGTGGAGTTATAGAGTCTTGGGTAGCTTGGCAGGGGTATTGGACAAGTTGTGAGTAGACCTTCTGCAGTGTTCTATGTTCTTATGTGGGATAGCGATGAAGAAGTTTCTTGGCGAGTGGTTCAGCTATGTTATAGAAGCCGTTGTTCTGGTTGAAATTGTTGGTTATAGAGATAAGCGATGATTCCAGGATTCTTCGGTATTGAGTGTTGTCTTCTGTGGCGATAAGTCTTGAGTTTCTGTAGTTAATTAAATGGTTGTGTGAATTGCGATGTTGTACACAGGCATTCCTTGTATCGTCGGTCCTGCTTGCATATTGGTGTTCTGAAATACGTGTTTGTAGGTCTCTTGATGTTTCGCCCACATATAATTTGTTGTAGTCATTACAAGGGATTATGTATACCCCTGCAGAGGACGGTGGCTTGTCCTGTCTACTACTGGTGATGTCCTTGATGGTCGTGGTTGTGGAGGTAGATACTTGGAATGATGTATTGGAAAAGATGTTGGAAACATGTTTGGCAATGGAGTTGGTGGGGAGGACTATGTATCTCTTCTCGGCAGTGTCTTCTCTGGGTGTGTTGAAGATGTTTAATGCCCGCCGTCTGCAGTCTCTGATGAAGTGACGAGGATAGTGGAGTTTAGAAAATACTTGTTCAATTATAGTGCATTCTTCCTCAAGGAACTCATTGCTGCAGATTCTGAGTGCACGCAGGAAGAAGCCTATAATTACACCACGTTTGGTTTTGGTGTCGTGGTGAGAGAAGAAGTGGAGAAGATCGTTTTGGTTGGTGGGTTTTCGATAGACTTTAAAACGAAGTTCGTGGTCAGCTTTGCAGAGCAGAACATCAAGGAAAGGAAGAGTGTTGTCGACTTCTTCTTCAAGTGTGAACTGGATTGAAGGCTCGACCTGGTTGAGCTTGTCTTGGAGAACTTGAACGTTGAAGCGTTTAGGAGTTATGAGGAGAATGTCGTCAACATAACGGAGCCAGGTGACAGACGAAGAAAAAATGGTGGAGAAACGTTCGGCTTCTAGATGTTCCATGTATAGGTTCGCCAGGACCGCACTGAGTGGCGAACCCATGGGTAGTCCAAAAGTCTGCTGAAAGAGGTGATTTTCGAAAGAGAAACACGTAAAGCCAACACATAGTTCAACAAGGTCGATGAAATCGCTGGCTGGAATGGGAAGATCAAGTGAATCGTCAATTTTCCTGCGCAAGAGATCGATGGCTTGTGTAGTAGGTACTTTGGTGAATAGGGAAGTCACGTCAAGGCTGGAAAGTTTCTTGTTCCTGATGTTGATGTTGCGAATGCGATTGAGAAGATCGCCCGAGTGTTTGAGATGTGCTGGACTGATAGTGCAACAAATTATATGTGGGCGAAACATCAAGAGACTTACAAACACGTATTTCAGAACACCAATATGCAAGCAGGACCGACGATACAAGGAATGCCTGTGTACAACATCGCAATTCACACAACCATTTAATTAACTACAGAAACTCAAGACTTATCGCCACAGAAGACAACACTCAATACCGAAGAATCCTGGAATCATCGCTTATCTCTATAACCAACAATTTCAACCAGAACAACGGCTTCTATAACATAGCTGAACCACTCGCCAAGAAACTTCTTCATCGCTATCCCACATAAGAACATAGAACACTGCAGAAGGTCTACTCACAACTTGTCCAATACCCCTGCCAAGCTACCCAAGACTCTATAACTCCACCCGGTAGATCATCAAATGCAGCATTCTCCACCTGACCTCAACATTCTGAACATGACTATAAATACTCCCGTACCTTCCACCCCAGGTAGATCTGTGTGAGACTGTGTGGATGAAACGTTGTCAATAAAGGATCACATTATACTGCATATGTGTTTATATTTCCACCTGGCACCCCAAACTTACCTACCACACCCTCTCTAAAAGTTTCTCCTACTTTAACATTCAGGTTCCCTACCACAATTACTCTCTCACTTGGTTCAAAGGCTCCTATACATTCACTTAACATCTCCCAAAATCTCTCTCTCTCCTCTGCATTCCTTTCTTCTCCAGGTGCATACACGCTTATTATGACCCACTTTTCGCATCCAACCTTTACTTTAATCCACATAATTCTTGAATTTACAAAAACCAATTGCCTCCGCTCCTAACACGCTTACATACGGCTGTTGAATGTCCAAACCCCTCGTATAATAAATCTTTTACCCCCTTCCTTCAACCTTTTCCAGGAAGACCCCTACCCCGCCATCTCTTCACTACAGATCTATACACCCTCCAAAATAGTCTTTCTCCAAACCACCTTAACAACCCCTCCTCATCTAGAGGAATGAAGAGGGGTTGTTCTAATCTCCAAACAATGAATTATCTGCATAACATTCACACCACACATTGCCCTCAGATACGACATCTGTGCTGCCTCCTACCTCCTCCTCCCTGCAAAATTTAAAACCCATTCTTCACACCCATGTCAGAGTGCTGGTACCACTGTATTCAGATTAATATGCACTAAATTATTGTGCAGGTGGTATTTTCAATTTCAATGTCAGATTTTTTATTTTATGCCCCATCGTTAGAGCTGTACGCAGTAATGTTGTACTCAGTGTCGTACCTCATAATATTTCAGACCATTTCAGAATTTTATGCACATGTAATTTTTTTTTATTTCGTTGAATATTGACTTGATGTCCCACACACAAACACCTTAGTTTGGCATCATGACTTGAACCATTAATTATTGTGTATTTGTAGCTCCTTGTTAGCTGTATCACTAACTGTATCAGAGAGCATAGATTGTTTTCGTGACTCCTGTAGTTAACCCAGAGACGCAGTCTTCTGCCACGCTGCAATTCTGTTGAAAGATGTATTGTAGGTGCACGTGTGCAACAAGGCTTGACAACGTGACACATGATCATTTCTTTATCCACCTGAGGGAGAAATGGACCTTCCAGGTGGGTGGCAGTGTATCCGCTTCCAGCACCTGGCACTGGCACTGTATCCGCCCAGCACCAGACACTGGTGGACACTCATTCCTCTTCTGATTACCTTACCTCCTCTCCATAGAGATTTTGGTCATGTATATCCAGCGAGAAGTATGGAGGACCTAATCTTCCCCCCTCCCCAGGTGGGTTCCAGTAGACACTCACTCCAGCCTAGGTGGTCGACTAGTCGAGTGTAGGTGGTCGACTGGTCGAATGTAGGTGGTTGACAGCTCGAGTGTAGGTGGTCGACAGATCGAATGTAGGTGGTCGACTAGTCGAGTGTAGGTGGTCGACTGGTCGAGTGTAGGTGGTCGACTGGTCGAGTGTAGGTGATCAACTGATTGAGTGTAGGTGGTCGACTACTCGAGTGTAGGTGGTCGACTGGTCGAGTGTAGGTGATCGACTGGTCGAGTGTAGGTGGTCGACAGGTCGAGTGTAGGTGGTCGACTGGTCGAGTGTAGGTGGTCGACAGGTCGAGTGTAGGTGGTCGACTGGTCGAGTGTAGGTGGTCGACTGGTCGAGTGTAGGTGGTCGACAGGTCGAGTGTAGGTTGTCGACAGGTCGAGTGTAGGTGGTCGACACGTCGAGTGTAGGTGGTCGACTGTTCGAGTGTAGGTGGTCGACAGCTCGAGTGTATGTAGTCGACTGGTCGAGTGTAGGTGGTCGACAGGTCGGGTGTTCGTGGTCGAGTGTAGGTGGCCGATAGGTCGAGTGTAGGTGGTCGACAGGTTGAGTGTAGGTGGTCGACAGGTTGAGAGTAGGTGGCCGACAGGTCGAGTGTAGGTGGTCGACAGGTTGAATGTATGTGATCGACATGTCGAGTGTTTGTGGTCGACTGGTCGAGTGTGTGTGGCCGACTGGTCGAGTGTAGGTGGTCGACAGGTGGAGTGTGCGGGTGGTCGACAGGTGGAATGTTGGTCGACAGGTGGAGTGTGCGGGTGGTCGATAAGTGGAGTGTTGGTGGTCGACAGGTCTAATATAGGTGGTCGACAGGCGAGTTTGTGAGTGTCGACACAGCCAGCACAGCGATGCACCTGTCAACAAGAGACAGGTGTTAGATGTCTTCAGGAGTCAGGATAACTTCAACTATCAGCTGAATGTCAGTTAAACTGTTATAACGAGTCTCATTAAACTCAATCACTGGAAAAATTGCAATCGTTCATAGTTAACAACGCTATATATTGTTTAACAAGGATTTTAAGCGCAACGCCGGGTATGGCTGTGTCATGGATGTCCCGTGGCCTGGTTCTCAACGCTCTCGCCTCACACTCTCCCTGGTTCAAGTCCCCACCGGGTGGAAACACTGGGAGTGTTTCCTTACACCTGCTACCCCCGTTCACCTAGCAAGCAAGCAGGTACCTGGGTATTCCTTGACTGGTGTGGGTCGCATCCTGGGGAGACTAGATTGAAGAATCACAATGAATGTAGCATTGAAAATTGGGTTGGTCAAATGTTTGTTAGTGGGATGAATTGTAAAGGACCTGCCTAGTATGGGCCATCAGGCCTGCTGCAGTGTTCCTCCTTTCTTATGTTCTTATGTTCTTATGAATATAATATACAGTCCTCGATGACGCACTGACTTTCTTGGGTTATCCTGAGTGGCTAACTCTCCGGAGCTAAAAATCCAAAGAAAATCTTATTTTATGGTGTAATGGAGGTGTAATTAACTATTTTACGATTGCAGATCCCCCAGTGGAGTGCTCAAATATACTCTCACTCCCTTTACTAGACTGTGGGAATCATCATCAGCAGTTGTTAGGTACCTGTGTGACTGCCAACCATGTTACTTGCTTGAGTTACTTTACTCATGGATAGTTAGGAAGACAACACCTGATGGTTTACTCTAATCTAGCTGCAACTTTTTTCTTTTAAATTGTTCAGAGATGGAGTCCCATACCCCCATTATTTGGTTCTCATAACCCCCCCTCCCCCATGGGGTGCGGATACCCCCGGTGAAGAACCCCCGGTGCAGTGTTTCGTGCGCTGACATCTCCATCTCCTCCAGTAAATGATATAGAATTAGATAAGTGTTTTTGGATCTGCATGGCAGACGGCAGACGGTGGGAGAGCATTACATATATTCACAAATAACCCACACATAGGATAATGAAACCTATGACGATGTTTCGGTCAGACTCGGGTTTTAGCCGGACCGAAACGTCGTCATAATTTGTCTCCTATGTGCGGTTTATCTGCGTATTGTTCCAGTCACGGTATTGTGTTTTATTATTCTCTGTTACTTACGTAGTAAACGACAGTGACACACAAATATCTTCTGTTTACATGAAGAAATTGCTGTTTACATCTGGGCTGGGAAAACGAGGAATTAATAGAATTACTAGACGGCGCAGAGAGGCGGGACAACACAAGGATGGTCAGCAACACTCAGCCACAATATGACAGCAAGAAAAGATACACACAACACAGCACAGGTGTACCAGGAATACAACTACACTGTAACCGAGCATGACAAGCCAGGCACACTCGTAGATGAGAAATAGTGCTTCAACCGGTGCTGTTGCTGGATCTAGTGCTGTTGCTGGATCTAGTGCTGTTGTTGGATCTAGTGCTGTTGCTGGATCTAGTGCTGTTGCTGGATCTAGTGCTGTTGCTGGATCTAGTGCTGTTGCTGGATCTAGTGCTGTTGCTGGATCTAGTGCTGTTGCTGGATCTAGTGCTGTTGCTGGATCTAGTGCTGTTGTTGGATCTAGTGCTGTTGTTGGATCTAGTGCTGTTGTTGGATCTAGTGCTGTTGTTGGATCTAGTGCTGTTGTTGGATCTAGTGCTGTTGCTGGATCTAGTGCTGTTGCTGGATCTAGTGCTGTTGCTGGATCTAGTGCTGTTGTTGGATCTAGTGCTGTTGCTGGATCTAGTGCTGTTGCTGGATCTAGTGCTGTTGCTGGATCTAGTGCTGTTGTTGGATCTAGTGCTGTTGCTGGATCTAGTGCTGTTGCTGGATCTAGTGCTGTTGTTGGATCTAGTGCTGTTGTTGGATCTAGTGCTGTTGTTGGATCTAGTGCTGTTGTTGGATCTAGTGCTGTTGCTGGATCTAGTGCTGTTTTCGATGACAGTGATTGTGCTGATCTAGAAATGTGAGATTGTGCCTCAGCAGGTTCTGGTAGTTCTGATGGTTCTGATGGTTCTGGTGGTTCTGATGGTTCTGGTGGTTCTGGAGGGCAGGTACAGATTTCTAAACACAAGACAGGGCTTCAGCTGGCGGTGTTGCTGATTCGGGTACCGTTGTGAAGACGGTGTTGGTACAGTTCCAGAAGCAGCTGGTGGTGGTGCTGGTTCTGGTATGATTACACAAAATGATGCTGGTGCAGATCTAGAAACTGCACTAATTGGGAACCCAGTAACCATTAGTCCACGAAAAACAATGCCGCAATATAAACTGCCCTGCGTACCATGTGAAAGGAACCAGGAGGTACAAACCCCCACTAACCTTGGAAAACTAACCAAGGTAAATACAGCAATCCAACTCAAAGAAATTTTTAGTACCAGAAAGCAGAAAAAAAAATGACAAGAAATCAAAATATTCAACCACTTTGGAGCTTTTTGGATTTGAGACACAGTCAGCGGCCCTCGCTCCAGAACCACAAATACTAATGCCAAATAAAAATAATTCCCCCAACAAACAATGCGACATCATTTGTTTAGTTTGCAAATATACGGGGCTTTAGCCCATTCACCAATGTTTGCAGTTTTTACAGAGACTCAAACAAAAGATCATTTATCAACGAAATATGGATACCATGGTGCAACTTATTTAGATGTGAAACAAGAGGCAACAAAGTGGGGATAGGGAAGGGCTGGTTGACCTGTATATCGAAGAGAAGCACCATACACAAATAACCCGCACATAGGAGAGAGGAGCTTACGACGACGTTTCGGTCCGACTTGGACCATTTACAAAGTCACACTAAACGAGAAGTAGAGCAGGACGGGTATATATAGGCAGGAAGAGGTGATGGTGGTGGTAGTAGTAGTAGTAGTAGTAGTAGTAGTAGTAGTAGTAGTGGCAGAGATGGAAGGAAGTAGTAATGGGGAAGTAAGGAGGAGGAGCCAGTCAAATACAAAGAAAGGAGAGCACTGCAAGGGAGCTAGGTGCCCACAAGGGAGCTAGGTGCTCACAAGGGAGCTAGGTGCCCACAAGGGAGCTAGGTGCTCACAAGGGAGCTAGGTGCCCACAAGGGAGCTAGGTGCCCACAAGGGAGCTAGGTGCCCACAAGGGAGCTAGGTGCCCACAAGGGAGCTAGGTGCTCACAAGGGAGCTAGGTGCCCACAAGGGAGCTAGGTGCCCACAAGGGAGCTAGGTGCCCACAAGGGAGCTAGGTGCTCACAAGGGAGCTAGGTGCCCACAAGGGAGCTAGGTGCCCACAAGGGAGCTAGGTACTCACAAGGGAGCGAGGTGCCCACAAGGGAGCTAGGTGCCCACAAGGGAGCTAGGTGCCCACAAGGGAGCTAGGTGCTCACAGAGGGAGCTAAGTGCTCACAAGGGAGCTAGGTGCCCACAAGGGAGCTAGGTGCCCACAAGGGAGCTAGGTGCTCACAAGGGAGCTAGGTGCCCACAAGGGAGCTAGGTGCCCACAAGGGAGCTAGGTGCCCACAAGGGAGCTAGGTGCTCACAAGGGAGCTAGGTGCCCACAAGGGAGCTAGGTGCCCACAAGGGAGCTAGGTGCTCACAAGGGAGCTAGGTGCCCACAAGGGAGCTAGGTGCCCACAAGGGAGCTAGGTGCCCACAAGGGAGCTAGGTGCCCACAAGGGAGCTAGGTGTCCACAAGGGAGCTAGGTGCCCACAAGGGAGCTAGGTGCCCACAAGGGAGCTAGGTGCTCACAAGGGAGCTAGGTGCCCACAAGGGAGCTAGGTGCCCACAAGGGAGCTAGGTGCCCACAAGGGAGCTAGGTGCCCACAAGGGAGCTAGGTGCCCACAAGGGAGCTAGGTGCCCACAAGGGAGCTAGGTGCCCACAAGGGAGCTAGGTGCTCACAAGGGAGCTAGGTGCCCACAAGGGAGCTAGGTGCCCACAAGGGAGCTAGGTGCCCACAAGGGAGCTAGGTGCCCACAAGGGAGCTAGGTGCCCACAAGGGAGCTAGGTGCCCACAAGGGAGCTAGGTGCCCACAAGGGAGCTAGGTGCCCACAAGGGAGCTAGGTGCCCACAAGGGAGCTAGGTGCCCACAAGGGAGCTAGGTGCCCACAAGGGAGCTAGGTGCTCACAGAGGGAGAGCAAGTGCACAGAGGTGGGGGGAGGGGAAATAAAAAAATAAATAATGAAGGAACAGAAACACAAGACAGAAGAAAGAAAGACAACCCAGAAGAGAAAAAAGAAAAGAGGAAAGGGGAAGAGGGAGAAGAAGAAAAAAGGAAGAATCAGGTTAAGTCACGGGTGTTCTGAAGTTTGGAGCATTTTACAACAACAACAGCTACTACTACTACTACTACTACTACTACTACTACTACTACTACTACTACTACTACCACCACCACCTCTTCCTGCCTATATATACCCGTCCTGCTCTACTTCTCTTTAGTGTGATTTCGTAAATGGTCCAAGTCGGACCGAAACGTCGTCGTAAGCTCCTCTCTTCTATGTGCGGGTTATTTGTGTATCGTTCCAGTCACGGTATTGTGTTTTTTTTTTTGTTATTTAAAGAGAAGCTCATTTGCACAGAATTAATAAACACTTCAAATTATGTAGTTGAAATTTTGGCGGTGAGATTGAGACCCAGCTCAGTCTTAGCGGATGTTTATAAACTGCCAGATACAACCTCCCAACAGTTCAAGGAACAGCTATTGAAAATTTGTTATTTTTTTGGAAAAAATTTTCAGCCCCAGCCCCAAATATCTTGTTGCATGGTGATATGAACTTAAGACATTTAAAATGGAGGAACGTATAAAATTGTATACAGCAGAGATAATTCCAGGAAGCACCTCGGACACACATGCTCACGCAAATTTATGTAACAGATTTGCTCTGCGCCAGCAAATAAAGGAGCCAACAAGGCTTGAAAATACACTTTACTTTCACAAATACTGACGATGTGGTACCACATATAACAGTATCGAAGACAGTTCCTATCACAACCGAAGTTCACATCTACCTGCACACCGGTCCTGACCACCAAAATACAAACAAATGTCAGGGTGTTTTCACCAAATTCAGGTTTAACAAGAACATCCACTGGGATCAACTAAATCGTGTCTGTAACGAAACATATTAGGAAGATGTCTTAAATAACATGACCCGAACTAGTGACTAGAAGAGACGCTCCTTCTATAGACGATGGCGAAGGATCACAGAGTTTCTGAAGTGTGTTTGGCCGACCGAAATGTGGAAGGCAGCACTGGCTTGGGAAATAAAAATATTGAACTCAAGGTAAATGAATCATACAGAGTCCAGGAGAGACAGAGGGAACTAAAGGCAATTAATGGAATAGAAAAAAGTCTTATATGCCAAATCTGAGGCAAAACCACATAAAGTACTGAGCCCGTCTCAAACACGATCGAACTTACAATGATAAACTGAAACAAGTGAAATACTGAAGTTTAAGTATGACTGTGTATAGTGAGTCGTTAATCAGACTAAAGGTCGATAATTTGAGTAGATTCATCATCAACGAGGCTCAAAATCTTGTCAATAACTTCAAAATTTCTGATATATCCCTAACACGATTGAACTTCGAAAAACCTTTTGATACCATGGTCATGTATTCTGCCCCAGGCCAAGACTTATGGAACTCAGTGTTCATCATGAACTACAAGAAATTCCATCACTTGCCTTAAGTATTTAGGTATCTATGAAGGGAGACTTTGAAGAAGTTGCCCGATTTTTTTCTTCTTCTTACTTTTCGATTTTCTTTTCTTCAGAATCCTGGAACGACTGAGATAACTTTACAAAATCCTCAGCGGCGGAACTTCAAACATTCATGAAAGGTGACTCATCAATATTGTGTATGTATAAATTTAACGATTTTATGCATAAAATACTGTTAAATTTTTATTCTCGTTAAGTCACGTTAAATATATTTCTGTTTACTTATTCTGAACGACTTCAATATTTAATAGTTGATGCATGTTAGAGTCAGGATAGTTGATGCATGTTAGTCAGGATAGTTGATGCATGTTAGTCAGGATAGTTGATGCATGTTAGAGTCAGGATAGTTGATGCATGTTAGAGTCAGGATAGTTGATGCATGTTAGTCAGGATAGTTGATGCATGTTAGAGTCAGGATAGTTGATGCATGTTAGTCAGGATAGTTGATCCATCTTAGTCAGGATAGTTGATGCATGTTAGAGTCAGGATAGTTGATGCATGTTAGAGTCAGGATAGTTGATGCATGTTAGAGTCAGGATAGTTGATGCATGTTAGAGTCAGGATAGTTGATGCATGTTAGTCAGGATAGTTGATGCATGTTAGTCAGGATAGTTGATGCATGTTAGAGTCAGGATAGTTGATGCATGTTAGAGTCAGGATAGTTGATGCATGTTAGTCAGGATAGTTGATGCATGTTAGTCAGGATAGTTGATGCATGTTAGTCAGGATAGTTGATGCATGTTAGAGTCAGGATAGTTGATGCATGTTAGAGTCAGGATAGTTGATGCATGTTAGTCAGGATAGTTGATGCATGTTAGAGTCAGGATAGTTGATGCATGTTAGTCAGGATAGTTGATGAATGTTAGTCAGGATAGTTGATGCATGTTAGAGTCAGGATAGTTGATGAATGTTAGTCAGGATAGTTGATGCATGTTAGAGTCAGGATAGTTGATGCATGTTAGTCAGGATAGTTGATGCATGTTAGAGTCAGGATAGTTGATGCATGTTAGTCAGGATAGTTGATGCATGTTAGAGTCAGGATAGTTGATGCATCTTAGTCAGGATAGTTGATGCATGTTAGTCAGGATAGTTGATGCATGTTAGTCAGGATAGTTGATGCATGTTAGTCAGGATAGTTGATGCATGTTAGTCAGGATAGTTGATGCATGTTAGTCAGGATAGTTGATGCATGTTAGTCAGGATAGTTGATGCATGTTAGTCAGGATAGTTGATGCATGTTAGTCAGGATAGTTGATGCATGTTAGTCAGGATAGTTGATGCATGTTAGTCAGGATAGTTGATGCATGTTAGTCAGGATAGTTGATGCATGTTAGTCAGGATAGTTGATGCATGTTAGTCAGGATAGTTGATAGTCATGTTGATGCAGTCAGGATAGTTGATGCATGTTAGTCAGGATAGTTGATGCATGTTAGTCAGGATAGTTGATGCATGTTAGTCAGGATAGTTGATGCATGTTAGTCAGGATAGTTGATGCATGTTAGTCAGGATAGTTGATGCATGTTAGTCAGGATAGTTGATGCATGTTAGTCAGGATAGTTGATGCATGTTAGTCAGGATAGTTGATGCATGTTAGTCAGGATAGTTGATGCATGTTAGTCAGGATAGTTGATGCATGTTAGTCAGGATGATGCAGTTGATGCATGTTAGTCAGGATAGTTGATGCATGTTAGTCAGGATAGTTGATGCATGTTAGTCAGGATAGTTGATGCATGTTAGTCAGGATAGTTGATGCATGTTAGTCAGGATAGTTGATGCATGTTAGTCAGGATAGTTGATAGAGTCATGTTAGTCAGGATAGTTGATGCATGTTAATCAGGATAGTTGATGCATGTTAGTCAGGATAGTTGATGCATCTTAGTCAGGATAGTTGATGCATGTTAGTCAGTATAGTTTATGCATGTTAGTCAGGATAGTTGATGCATGTTCAGGATAGTCAGGATAGTTGATGCATGTTAGAGTCAGGATAGTTGATGCATGTTAGTCAGGATAGTTGATGCATGTTAGTCAGGATAGTTGATGCATGTTAGTCAGGATAGTTGATGCATGTTAGAGTCAGGATAGTTGATGCATGTTAGTCAGGATAGTTGATGCATGTTAGTCAGGATAGTTGATGCATGTTAGTCAGGATAGTTGATGCATGTTAGTCAGGATAGTTGATGCATGTTAGAGTCAGGATAGTTGATGCATGTTAATCAGGATAGTTGATGCATGTTAGTCAGGATAGTTGATGCATGTTAGTCAGGATAGTTGATGCATGTTAGTCAGGATAGTTGATGCATGTTAGTCAGGATAGTTGATGCATGTTAGTCAGGATAGTTGATGCATGTTAGTCAGGATAGTTGATGCATGTTAGTCAGGGTAGTTGATGCATCTTAGTCAGGGTAGTTGATGCATGTTAGTCAGGATAGTTGATGCATGTTAGTCAGGATAGTTGATGCATGTTAGTCAGGATAGTTGATGCATGTTAGTCAGGATAGTTGATGCATGTTAGTCAGGATAGTTGATGCATGTTAGTCAGGATAGTTGATGCATGTTAGTCAGGATAGTTGATGCATGTTAGTCAGGATAGTTGATGCATGTTAGTCAGGATAGTTGATGCATGTTAGTCAGGATAGTTGATGCATGTTAGTCAGGATAGTTGATGCATGTTAGTCAGGATAGTTGATACATGTTAGTCAGGATAGTTGATGCATGTTAGTCAGGGTAGTTGATGCATGTTAGTCAGGATAGTTGATACATGTTAGTCAGGATAGTTGATACATGTTAGTCAGGATAGTTGATGCATGTTAGTCAGGATAGTTGATGCATGTTAGTCAGGATAGTTGATGCATGTTAGTCAGGGTAGTTGATGCATGTTAGTCAGGATAGTTGATGCATGTTAGTCAGGATAGTTGATGCATGTTAGTCAGGATAGTTGATGCATGTTAGTCAGGATAGTTGATGCATGTTAGTCAGGATAGTTGATGCATGTTAGTCAGGATAGTTGATGCATGTTAGTCAGGATAGTTGATACATGTTAGTCAGGATAGTTGATGCATGTTAGTCAGGATAGTTGATGCATGTTAGTCAGGATAGTTGATGCATGTTAGTCAGGATAGTTGATACATGTTAGTCAGGATAGTTGATGCATGTTAGTCAGGATAGTTGATACATGTTAGTCAGGATAGTTGATACATGTTAGTCAGGATAGTTGATACATGTTAGTCAGGATAGTTGATGCATGTTAGTCAGGATAGTTGATACATGTTAGTCAGGATAGTTGATGCATGTTAGTCAGGATAGTTGATGCATGTTAGTCAGGATAGTTGATGCATGTTAGTCAGGATAGTTGATGCATGTTAGTCAGGATAGTTGATGCATGTTAGTCAGGATAGTTGATGCATGTTAGTCAGGATAGTTGATGCATGTTAGTCAGGATAGTTGATGCATGTTAGTCAGGATAGTTGATGCATGTTAGTCAGGATAGTTGATGCATGTTAGTCAGGATAGTTGATGCATGTTAGTCAGGATAGTTGATGCATGTTAGTCAGGATAGTTGATGCATGTTAGTCAGGATAGTTGATGCATGTTAGTCAGGATAGTTGATGCATGTTAGTCAGGATAGTTGATGCATGTTAGTCAGGATAGTTGATGCATGTTAGTCAGGATAGTTGATGCATGTTAGTCAGGATAGTTGATGCATGTTAGTCAGGATAGTTGATGCATGTTAGTCAGGATAGTTGATACATGTTAGTCAGGATAGTTGATATATGTTAGTCAGGATAGTTGATGCATGTTAGTCAGGATAGTTGATACATGTTAGTCAGGATAGTTGATGCATGTTAGTCAGGATAGTTGATGCATGTTAGTCAGGATAGTTGATACATGTTAGTCAGGATAGTTGATACATGTTAGTCAGGATAGTTGATGCATGTTAGTCATGTTAGTCAGGATAGTTGATACATGTTAGTCAGGATAGTTGATGCATGTTAGTCAGGATAGTTGATGCATGTTAGTCAGGATAGTTGATACATGTTAGTCAGGATAGTTGATACATGTTAGTCAGGATAGTTGATGCATGTTAGTCAGGATAGTTGATGCATGTTAGTCAGGGTAGTTGATGCAGGTTAGTCAGGATAGTTGATGCATGTTAGTCAGGGTAGTTGATGCATGTTAGTCAGGATAGTTGATGCATGTTAGTCAGGATAGTTGATGCATGTTAGTCAGGATAGTTGATGCATGTTAGTCAGGATAGTTGATGCATCTTAGTCAGGATAGTTGATGCATGTTAGTCAGGATAGTTGATGCATCTTAGTCAGAATAGTTGATGCATCTTAGTCAGGATAGTTGATGCATGTTAGTCAGGATAGTTGATGCATGTTAGTCAGGATAGTTGATGCATGTTAGTCAGGATAGTTGATGCATCTTAGTCAGGATAGTTGATGCATGTTAGTCAGGATAGTTGATGCATGTTAGTCAGGATAGTTGATGCATCTTAGTCAGGATAGTTGATGCATCTTAGTCAGGATAGTTGATGCATGTTAGTCAGGATAGTTGATGCATGTTAGTCAGGATAGTTGATGCATCTTAGTCAGGATAGTTGATGCATGTTAGTCAGGATAGTTTATGCATCTTAGTCAGGATAGTTGATGCATGTTAGTCAGGATAGTTGATGCATCTTAGTCAGGATAGTTGATGCATGTTAGTCAGGATAGTTGATGCATGTTAGTCAGGATAGTAACTATTAAGTTTCGTTTATGTGCAACCAAATTTGTTGATGGAGTAAAATAGTCAAAAATATCTTCGAAATCCATAACTCTGAAATTCTTGCAATAACTGGAGAATAACTCATCTTATCGGCTTCAAATCTTCATCACTGGTGTAGTTCCGTGAACACAAAGTTCACGCTGCCACTGGCTGCTGCACGTTCTATTTTGCCAAATTTTGGGAAAAATATTGTATTGTTTATTTTTTCTTCAATAATTAAAGAATGCTTCTTCTGACTGACTTCAAAAAACTATTGCGGATGATGTATTATATATGGATGATAATCTCTAAGTTTAATTCAAGTTGGCGCAAATTTGAAACTACCGAAATAGTTAAAAAATATTGGAATCGTTGGAATCAGATCAGTTACTCGAGAATGACTTTTATGATCAGCTTCAAACCCTATGTGCTGTTTGTTCTTAAGTATTTTGCATCAATTTTGAGCTGTGTGGGTGCCATTTTACCATTTTTTGCCAATTTGATCAAATTAGGTTAAAAAATAAAAAATTCGTTTCTTACGGTGTTGTAGAGAGTTTTACTCTGTACAAAAATCTTTGGAAGGTTCCAAGAAGCAAGATGAACAAGCACTTAGATTCCAACAGTTGCACAACACAGGCACCAGGTCACTCCTGCCCCTCACAGCTACTGGACATGGTCTTGGATGCACTGGAGGACAAGCAGAATACATATGTAGTACAGTCTTTGTAAGAGCTGTCGACAAGTGTGATTATGGTGTAACAGCGCACAAAATGCGTGATAAACGAATAACGGGAAAAGTGGGGCAAATGGGTGTTTAACTCTCTAAGCAAGAGAACCTAAATCCTAGCACTGCAGCAACCTCTGCCGACGCTACTAGAATTTGCATGAGAATGTCGTCTACTGAGCATACTGTAAATCTCCAAGTGGGTATAAGTCAAGTGTTTAGATTGGCCACAGAAAACAATATGAAGTTCAGTGAAGACAAATTATGGTCACTCCATTATGAAAAACTTGAGAAAACAGAAGCTAGAACGGAGTCTAAAGCAAATTCTAATCACACAACAGAGCGAGAAACTGATGTGAAGGACTTAGGAGTGATAATGCTAGAGGACCTCACCTTCAAGGATCACAACTGTCTTCGCCACTGCGAGGAAAATAATAGTGAGATCCTTCAAAACAAGGAATGCCAAGCTAATGATAATATTCTTTAAGTCACTTGTTCTCTCTGTGCTGGAATACTGATGTACACTAACAACTCTTTTCAAGGCAGGTAAAATTGAAGATCTGGAGAGTGCACAGGAAAACCCTCACTGCATATATTAAGGCAGTCAACCACCTTAATTATTGAGGCCGTCTGAAGTCCTTTGACTTGTACTCCTTGGATTGTAGACGAGAAAAATACATAATTTACACTTGGTGAATCCCAGAGGGACTGATCCCAAATATGTATATAGAAATCCCTTCCTACGAAAACGAAAGAGTCGGCACAAGGTGCAACTCACCCCCAGTGAAATGCAGATGTACCATGAATACACAAAGAAACACAACAATAAGCTTAAGGGGCCCAGGACTCTTCAACAACGTCCCATCATACATATGTGTAATTACAATAGACCTTTAGTTGTCTTCAAGAGGGTAATAGATAAATTCTTAAAGTCAGCTCCTGACTAGCCAGGCAGTGGTTCGTACTTTGGATTGTGTACGGTCAGCAGTAACAGCCTGGTTGATCAGGCCCTGACCACTGGGAGGCCTGGTAATGGACCGGGTCGCGAGGGCGTTGACCCCTCGAAATACTCCAGGTAGTGAAAGTCGACAGGACGAGTGAAGGTATTCAGTAAGTCAAGCTACTGAGTGAACGTAGTGGAGACGTCGAGTGAAGGTGGTAGACAGATGAAGTGAAGGTCAGCAGGTGAAGTGAAGGTCAGCAGGTGAAGTGAAGGTCAGCAGGTGAAGTGAAGGTCAGCAGGTGAAGTGAAGGTCAGCAGGTGAAGTGAAGGTCAGCAGGTGAAGTGAAGGTCAGCAGGTGAAGTGAAGGTCAGCAGGTGAAGTGAAGGTCGACAGGTGAAGTGAAGATCGACAAGACCAGAGGAAGAACAATTACTCAATAATGGGAGTTGTGTCAGTAATGAAGGTGGAGGCGACAGCCTCTACCTAGCAGAACCCGAGACCACAATACAAATCCTGGCTTTGTCTCGTTACATTCTCAAATGCTCCAAATTTCAGAACTCCCGTGACCTGACCTAATCTTTATTCCCTCCTCTTCCTGCCTCTTCACCTTTCTCATATTTTCATTGACATTCCTCTTTTCTGCCAAGGGCAATTCTGTCCTAAGGGGGTTTTGTCCGGCCGGTGTGAGACAAAATCCCATGTTGCTCTGTTCTCTTGTTCGTATACAGTACCTCCACTATAACTACTGCTACTGTTTCTTCGCTATCACATCATTATCTGCCCCTTTTTTTTGCACTACTACTGTTACCTTCATATTGCTACCTGTGTCAATGTTTCACTACATCTGTTACTATTACTGCTACTACAGTAATACTACTACTTCCTCCCGTTCTACCTCTCTCGTCCCCCGCCTCCCTTGTGTATTTTCTGGCTACCTTTCCTTTGAACTTCTCTGTGTCACTAGTTATTGGTCTAAGTTGGAACGAAACGTCGTCACAAGTTTCAGTCTGCTATGTGTGGGTTATTTGTGTACTGAACTCTGGATTATGTACGCACTGTACAGGCGAGATGGTTCACTCACACGTACGTACAAGGCTTTCACTAACTCCAGTACTTGTCTTGCAGGCGTACAGTATTTGTGTTACAAGCGTACATTACTTATGTTACAGATGTACACTACTTGTGTTGCAGGCGTACAGTATGAAGTTGTGCTATAAAACAACAGTCAACAACTATCAAAACTAGATGTCTTCCGGCTTCTGGTGGATACGAGGAAGGTATCCCAGTATTCCATAACCCCAGTACACTCTGTACCTCAATACACGCGACTGGAATAGTGCAGAGTGCGGCGTAAGTTATAATGCAGTTAGATGTTAGCGTTGAGGATATGAAGGGCATCTAACGAGGTATACACCAGTCATCATGAGGAATTTTCCAAATTTCTTCAATAAAAATGATAAATTAGGATATTATACAGCTCATATCTAATTCATACCTTTCACAGAGACCAAGAAGACCAATATCATGAAATACACAACTTGTCTTGATAAGTTATCATGGAAGGTTCAACTGAAGCTAATTAGTGAATACGAAAATTGTATACAGTACCGACAGGTTGATAACTATTCCAGACTGTGGAGCAAAAACTTTCCTCCGGGCTGAGGGACTGACCACCTCAAAACTACATCTTCAAGGGTGATGGATGATCACATCGTCTTCACATCTCTACTGCTTCTGCTAACTCTTCTGTACTCGACTGAAGAAATCTATTGTGCAGGTGAAACGTTTCGGAATAAAGATACCTAACTGTCGCACATGTGACTTGTGAAGGTAATCAGGTGCGACACTCGATACATAAATGTAACATGAAAAACAATGTATAAAACTTTCCAGTTTGCAAGGAAACAAAAGACAAACTGTGACCTACACAAGCCAAAATCAATCTAAACTTTTCTCCATATAACTGAGTAAGTAATTAGGTAAGTAATTAGGTTTAATGTAAGCCTGGTTCATCTAACAAGCCTATAAACCTGTTCTTCCACACACAACTTTTAGAGGCTCTTATTTCTTTACATAAACCAAAGATGCTCTGTTCTGTTGCGGGTTTTTCTTGTAGCTTGGTTTAGTATACTACGGTAACTTGCAGGACCAGGTATGTTTAGTGTACTACGGTACGTTGCAGGACCAGGTATGTTTAGTGTACTACGGTACCTTGCAGGACCAGGTATGTTTAGTGTACTACGGCACCTTGCGAGACCAGGCATGTTTAGTGTACTACGGTACCTTGTAGGACCAGGTATGTTTAGTGTACTACGGTACGTTGCAGGACCAGGTATGTTTAGTGTACTACGGCACCTTGCGAGACCAGGCATGTTTAGTGTACTACGGTACCTTGTAGGACCAGGTATGTTTAGTGTACTACGGTACGTTGCAGGACCAGGTATGTTTAGTGTACTACGGTACCTTGCACGACCAGGTATGTTTAGTGTACTACGGTACGTTGCAGGACCAGGTATGTTTAGTGTACTACGGCACCTTGCGAGACCAGGCATGTTTAGTGTACTACGGTACCTTGTAGGACCAGGTATGTTTAGTGTACTACGGTATGTTGCAGGACCAGGTATGTTTAGTGTACTACGGTACCTTGCACGACCAGGTATGTTTAGTGTACTACGGTACGTTGCAGGACCAGGTTTGTTTAGTGTACTACGGTACGTTGCAGGACCAGGTATGTTTAGTGTACTACGGTACCTTGCAGGACCAGGTATGTTTAGTGTACTACGGTACCTTGCAAGACCAGGTATGTTTAGTGTACTA
Organism: Cherax quadricarinatus; assembly: GCF_038502225.1. Taxonomy (NCBI): domain Eukaryota; kingdom Metazoa; phylum Arthropoda; class Malacostraca; order Decapoda; family Parastacidae; genus Cherax; species Cherax quadricarinatus. The sequence continues at coordinate 32,792,274 of NC_091301.1, read as the reverse complement.
CGGTACGTTGCACGACCAGGTATGTTTAGTGTACTACGGTACCTTGCAGGACCAGGTATGTTTAGTGTACTACGGTACCTTGCAGGACCAGGTATGTTTAGTGTACTACGGTACCTTGCAGGACCAGGTATGTTTAGTGTACTACGGTACGTTGCAGGACCAGGTTTGTTTAGTGTACTACGGTACCTTGCAGGACCAGGTATGTTTAGTGTACTACGGTACCTTGCAGGACCAGGTATGTTTAGTGTACTACGGTACGTTGCAGGACCAGGTATGTTTAGTGTACTACGGTACGTTGCACGACCAGGTATGTTTAGTGTACTACGGTACGTTGCAGGACCAGGTATGTTTAGTGTACTACGGTACCTTGCAGGACCAGGTATGTTTAGTGTACTACGGTACCTTGCACGACCAGGTATGTTTAGTGTACTACGGTACGTTGCAGGACCAGGTTTGTTTAGTGTACTACGGTACGTTGCAGGACCAGGTATGTTTAGTGTACTACGGTACCTTGCAGGACCAGGTATGTTTAGTGTACTACGGTACCTTGCAGGACCAGGTGTGTAAGTTGTGTGTTTTACGGTATTCTGTGTTCAAGTCTCTATCTTAATGCTAAGTACGAGTGTAGTGATCTGCCGAGTGATCCCGTGTGATTCTGTAAGAGTGCAGTAATATCGTGTGATTCAGCTTAAATGTAGTGATCCCGTGTGATTCAGCTAATTTACTTGCTGTGAATGTTGTTAAAAATTGTAAAGTGTAAAGTGGGATAATGTTTACATTGGACCATTTACTGAGAGATTCACATGGGATCATTTACTGAGATTCACATGGGACCATTTACTGAGAGATTCACATGGGACCATTTACTGAGAGATTCACATGGGATCATTTACTGAGATTCACATGGGACCATTTACTGAGAGATTCACATGGGACCATTTACTGAGAGATTCACATGGGACCACTTAATGAGAGATTCACATGGGACCATTTACTGAAATTCACAAGGGACCATTTACTGAGATTCACATGGGACAATTTACTGAGATACACATGGAACCATTTACTGAGATTCACATGGGACCATTTATCTAGAGCTTCACATGGGACCATTTACTGAGAGATTCACATAAGACCATTTGCTGATTCACATGGGACCATTTACTGATTCACATAGGACCATTTACTGAGAGATTCAAATGGGACCATTTGCTGATTCACATGGACCATTTACTGAGAGATTCACATGGGACCATTTACTGAGATTCACATGGGACCATTTACTGAGAGATTCAAATGGGACCATTTACTGAGAGATTCACATGGGATCATTTACCGAGAGATTCACATGGGACCATTTACCGAGATTCACATGGGATCATTTGCTGAGAGATTCACATGTGACCATTTACTGAGAGATTCACATGTGACCATTTACTGAGATTCACATGGGACCATTTACTGAGAAATTCACATGGGGCCATTTACCTAGAGATTCACAGGGGACCATTTACTGAGAGATTCACATGGGACCATTTGCTGAGAGATTCATATGGTACCATTTACTGATTCACATGGGACCATTTACCAAGAGATTCACATGGGACCAATTACTGAGCGATTCACATTGGGCCATTTACTGAGAAATTCATATGGGACAATTTACAGAGAGATTTACATGGGACCACTTGCTGTGAGATTCACATGGGACCATTTACTGAGTGATTCACATGGGACCATTTACTGAGAGATTCACGTGGGACCATTTACTGAGAGATTCACATGAATCATTTACTAGAGAATGATTCACATGGGACCATTTACTAAGAGAATGATTCACATGGGACCATTTACTAAGAGAATGATTCACATGGGACCATTTACTAAAAGAATGATCCACATGGGACCATTTACTAAGAGAATGATTCACATGGGACCATTTACTCAGAGAATGATTCACATGGGACCATTTACTAAGATAATGATTCACATGGGACAATTTACTACGAGAATGGTTCACGTGGGACCATTTACTAAGGGAATGATTCACAAGGGACAATTTACTAAGAGAATTATTCACATGGGACCATTTACTAAGAGAATGATTCACATGGGACCATTTACTAAGAGAATGATTCACATGGGACCATTTACTTTGGGAATGATTCACGTGGGGCTATTTGCTAAAAGAATAATTCACATGGGGCCATTTATTAAGAGAATGATTCACGTGGGACCATTTACTAAGAGATTGATTCACGTGGGACCATTTACTAAGAGAATGATTCACATGGGACCATTTACTAAGAGAATTATTCACATGGGACGATTTACTAAGAGAATCATTCACGTGGGACCATTTACTAAGAGAATGATTCACATGGGACCATTTACTAAGAGAATGATTCATATGGAACCATTTACTAAGAGAATGATTCACATGGGACCATTTACTAAGAGAATGATTCACGAGGGACCATTTACTAAGAGAATGATTCACATGGGACAATATATTAAGAGAATGGTTCACATGCGACCATTTACTAAGGGAATGATTCACATGGGACCATTTACTAAGATAATGATTCACATGGGACCATTTACCAAGAGAATGATTCACATGGGACAATTTACTAAGAGAATGATTCACATGGGACAATTTACTAAGAGAATGATTTACATGGGACCATTTACTAAGAGAATGATTCACATGGGACCATTTACTAAGAGAATGATTCACATGGGACAATTTACTAAGAGAATGATTCACATGGGACAATTTACTAAGAGAATGATTTACATGGGACCATTTACTAAGAGAATGATTCACATGGGACCATTTACTAAGAGAATGATTCACATGGGACCATTTACTAAGAGAATAATTCACATGGGACCATTTACTAAGAATGATTCACATGGGACTCTTTACTAAGCGAGTGATTCACATGGGACGATTTACTAAGAGAATGATTCACATGGGACTATTTACTAAGAGAATGATTCACATGGGATAATTTACTAAAAGAATGATTCACATGGGACCATTTACTAAGCGAGTGATTCAAATGGGACCATTTACTAAGAGAATGATTCACGTGAGACCATATATTAAGAGAATGATTCACATGGGACCATATATTAAGAGAATGGTTCACATGGGACCAGTTACTAAGGGAATGATTCACATGGGACCATTTACTAAGAGAATGATTCACATGGGACCATTTACTAAGAGAATGATTCACATGGGACCATTTACTAAGAGAATGATTCACATAGAACCATTTAATAAGAGAATGATTCACATGGGACCATTTACTAAGAGAATGATTCACATGGGACCATTTAGTAAGAGAATGATTCATATGGGACCAATTACTAAGAGAATGATTCATATGGGACCATTTACTAAGAGAAAGATTCACATGGAGCCATTTACTAAGAGAATGATTCACATGGGACCATTTACTAAGAGAATGATTCACATGGGACCATTTACTAAGAGAATGATTCACATGGGACCATTTACTAAGAGAATGATTCACATGGGACCATTTACTAAGAGAATGATTCACATGGGACCATTTACTAAGAGAATGATTCACATGGGACTATTTACTAAGAGAATGATTCACATTGGACCATTTACTAAGAGAATGATTCACCTGGGACCATTTAGTAAGGGAGTGATTCACATGGGACCATTTACCAAGAGAATGATTCACATGGGACCATTTACAAAGAGAATGATTCACATGGGAACATTTACTAAGAGAATGATTCACATGGGACCATTTACTAAGGGAGTGATTCACATAGGACTATTTACTAAGGGAGTGATTCACATGGGACCATTTACTAAAGGAGTGATTCACATGAGACCATTTACTAAGAGAATGATTCACAAGGGACCATTTACTAAGAAAATTATTCACATGGGCCCATTTACTAAGAGAATGATTCACATGGGACCATTTACTAAGGGAGTGATTCACATGGGACCCTTCACTAAGAGAATGATTCACATGGGACCATTTACTAAGGGAGTGATTCACATGGGACCATTTACTAAGAGAATGATTCACATGGGGCCATTTACTAAGAGAATTATTCACATGGGACCATTTACTAAGGGAGTGATTTACATGGGGCAATTTACTAAGAGAATGATTCACATGGGACCATTTACAAAGAGAGTGATTCACATGAGACCATTTACTAAGAGTATGATTCACATAGGACCATTTACGAAGGGAGTGATTTACATGGGATCATTTACTAAGGGAGTGATTCACATGTGACCATTTACTAAGAGAATGATTCACATGGGACCATTTACTAAGAGAATGATTCACATGGGACCATTTAGTAAGGAAGTGATTCACATGGGACCATTTACTAAGGGAGTGATTCACATGGGACCATTTACTAAGGGAGTGATTCACGTGGGACCATTTACTAAGGGAGTGATTCACATGGGACCATTTACTAAGGGAGTGGTTCACATGGGACCATTTACTAAGGGAGTGATTAACATGGGACCATTTACTAAGGGAGTGACTCACATGGGACCATTTACTAAGGGAGTGATTCACATGTGACCATTTACTAAGGAGTGATTCACATGGGAACATTTACTAAGGGAGTGATCCACATGGGACCATTTACTAAGTGAGTGATTCACATGGGACCATTTACTAAAGGAGTGATTCACATAGGACCATTTACTAAGGGAGTGATTCACGTGGGACCATTTACTAAGGGAGTGATTCACATGGGACCATTTACTAAGAGAATGATTCACATGGGACCATTTACTAAGGGAGTGATTCAAATGGGACTATTTACTAAGAGAATGATTCACGTGAGACCATATAATAAGAGAATGATTCACATGGGACCATATATTAAGAGAATGGTTCACATGGGACCATTTACTAAGGGAATGATTCACATGGGACCATTTACTAAGAGAATGATTCACATGGGACCATTTACTAAGAGAATGATTCACATGGGACCATTTACTAAGAGAATGATTCACATAGAACCATTTACTAAGAGAATGATTCACATGGGACCATTTACTAAGAGAATGTTTCACATGGGACCATTTACTAAGAGAATGATTCACATGGGACCATATATTAAGAGAATGGTTCACATGGGATCATTTACTAAGGGAATGATTCACATGGGACCATTTACTAAGATAATGATTCACATGGGATCATTTACTAAGAGAATGATTCACATGGGACCATTTACAAAGAGAATTATTCACATGGGACCATTTACTAAGGGAGTGATTCACATGGGACCATTAACTAAGAGAATGATTCACATGGGACCATTTACTAAGAGAATGATTCACACGGGACCATTTACTAAGAGAATGTTTCACATGGGACTATTTACTGAGAGAATGATTCACATGGGACAATTTACTAAGAGAATGATTCACATGGGACCATTTACTAAGAGAATGATTCATATGGGACCATTTACTAAGAGAATGATTCACATGGAGCCATTTACTAAGAGAATGATTCACATGGGACCATTTACTAAGAGAATGATTCACATGGGACCATTTACTAAGAGAATGATTCGCATGGGACCATTTACAAAGAGAACGATTCACATGGGACCATTTACTAAGAGAATGATTCACATAAGACCATTTACTAAGAGAATGATTCACATGGGACCAGTTACTAAGAGAATGATTCATATGGGACCATTTACTAAGAGAATGATTCACATGGGACCTTTTACTAAGGGATTGATTCACATGGGACCATTTACCAAGAGAATGATTCACATGGGACCATTTACTAAGAGAATGATTCACATGGGACCATTTACTAAGAGAATGATTTACATGGGACCATTTACTAAGGGAGTGATTCACATGGGTCCATTTACTAAGGGAGTGATTCACATGGGACCATTTACTAAAGGAGTGATTCACATGAGACCATTTACTAAGAGAATGATTCACATGGGACCATTTACTAAGAAAATTATTCACATGGGCCCATTTACTAAGAGAATGATTCACATGGGACCATTTACTAAGGGAGTGATTCACATGGGACCCTTTACTAAGAGAATGATTCACATGGGACCATTTACTAAGGGAGTGATTCACATGGGACCATTTACTAAGAGAATGATTCACATGAGGCCATTTACTAAGAGAATTATTCACAAGGGACCATTTACTAAGGGAGTGATTTACATGGGGCTATTTACTAAGAGAATGATTCACATGGGACCATTTACAAAGATAGTGATTCACATGAGACCATTTACTAACAGTATGATTCACATAGGACCATTTACTAAGGGAGTGATTTACATGGGATCATTTACTAAGGGAGTGATTCACATGTGACCATTTACTAAGAGAATGATTCACATGGGACCATTTACTAAGAGAATGATTCACATGGGACCATTTAGTAAGGGAGTGATTCACATGGGACCATTTACTAAGGGAGTGATTCACATGGGACCATTTACTAAGGGAGTGATTCACGTGGGACCATTTACTAAGGGAGTGATTCACATGGGACCATTTACTAAGGGAGTGATTCACATGGGACCATTTACTAAGGGAGTGATTAACATGGGACCATTTACTAAGGGAGTGAATCACGTGTGACCATTTACTAAGGGAGTGATTCACATGTGACCATTTACTAAGGGAGTGATTCACATGGGAACATTTACTAAGGGAGTGATCCACATGGGAACATTTACTAAGGGAGTGATCCACATGGGACCATTTACTAAAGGAATGATTCACATGGGACCATTTACTAAGTGAGTGATTCACATGGGACCATTTACTAAAGGAGTGATTCACATTGGACCATTTACTAAGGGAGTGATTCACGTGGGAACATTTACTAAGGGACTGATTCACATTAGACCATTTACTAAGAGAATGATTCACATGGGACCATTTACTAGGAGAATGATTCACATGGGACCATTTACTAAGAGAATGATTCACATGGGACCATTTACTAAGAGAATGATTCGCATGGGACCATTTACTAAGAGAATGATTCACATGGGACCATTTACTAAGAGAATGATTCACATGGGACCATTTACTAAGAGAATGATTCATATGGAACCATTTACTTAGAGAATGATTCACATGGAATCATTTAAAAGAGAATGATTCCCATTGGACCTTTTACCAAGAGAATGATTCACATGGGACCATTCACTAAGAGAATGATTCACACGGGACCATTTAGTGAGAGAATGATTCACAGAAGAGTATTTACTAAGAGAATGATTCACATGGGACCATTTACTAAGAGAATGATTCACATGGGACCATTTACTAAGAGAATGATTCACATGGGACCATTTACTAAGGGAGTGATTTACATGGGACCATTTACTAAGAGAATGATTCACATGGGACCATTTACTAAGAGAATGATTCACATGAGACCATTTACTAAGAGAATGATTCACATGGGACCATTTACTAAGGGAGTGATTCACATGGGACCATTTACTAAAGGAGTGATTCACATGAGACCATTTACTAAGAGAATGATTCACATGGGACCATTTACTAAGAAAATTTTTCACATGGGCCCATTTACTAAGAGAATGATTCACATGGGACCATTTACTAAGGGAGTGATTCACATGGGACCCTTTACTAAGAGAATGATTCACATGGGACCATTTACTAAGGGAGTGATTCACATGGGACCATTTACTAAGAGAATGATTCACATGAGGCCATTTACTAAGAGAATTATTCACAAGGGACCATTTACTAAGGGAGTGATTTACATGGGGCTATTTACTAAGAGAATGATTCACATGGGACCATTTACAAAGAGAGTGATTCACATGAGACCATTTACTAACAGTATGATTCACATAGGACCATTTACTAAGGGAGTGATTTACATGGGATCATTTACTAAGGGAGTGATTCACATGTGACCATTTACTAAGAGAATGATTCACATGGGACCATTTACTAAGAGAATGATTCACATGGGACCATTTAGTAAGGGAGTGATTCACATGGGACCATTTACTAAGGGAGTGATTCACATGGGACCATTTACTAAGGGAGTGATTCACGTGGGACCATTTACTAAGGGAGTGATTCACATGGGACCATTTACTAAGGGAATGATTCACATGGGACCATTTACTAAGGGAGTGATTAACATGGGACCATTTACTAAGGGAGTGATTCACGTGTGACCATTTACTAAGGGAGTGATTCACATGTGACCATTTACTAAGGGAGTGATTCACATGGGAACATTTACTAAGGGAGTGATCCACATGGGAACATTTACTAAGGGAGTGATCCACATGGGACAATTTACTAAAGGAATGATTCACATGGGACCATTTACTAAGTGAGTGATTCACATGGGACTATTTACTAAAGGAGTGATTCACATTGGACCATTTACTAAGGGAGTGATTCATGTGGGAACATTTACTAAGGGAGTGATTCACATTGGACCATTTACTAAGAGAATGATTCACATGGGACCATTTACTAGGAGAATGATTCACATGGGACCATTTACTAAGAGAATGATTCACATGGGACCATTTACTAAGAGAATGATTCGCATGGGACCATTTACTAAGAGAATGATTCACATGGGACCATTTACTAAGAGAATGATTCACATGGGACCATTTACTAAGAGAATGATTCATATGGAACCATTTACTTAGAGAATGATTCACATGGAATCATTTAAAAGAGAATGTTTCCCATTGGACCATTTACCAAGAGAATGATTCACATGGGACCATTCACTAAGAGAATGATTCACATGGGACCATTTACTAAGGGAGTGATTTACATGGGACAATTTACTAAGAGAATGATTCACATGGGACCATTTACTAAGAGAATGATTCACATGGGACCATTTACTAAGAGAATGATTCACATGGGACCATTTACTAAGGGAGTGATTTACATGGGACCATTTACTAAGAGAATGATTCACATGGGACCATTTACTAAAGGAGTGATTCACATGGGACCATTTACTAAAGGAGTGATTCACATGGGACCATTTACTAAAGGAGTGATTCACATGGGACAATTTACTGAGGGAGTGATTCACATGGAACCATTTACTAAGGGAGTGATTCACATGGGACCATTTACTAAGAGAATGATTCACATGGGACCATTTACTCAGAGAATGATTCACATGGGACCCTTTACAAAGGGAGTGATTCACATGGGACCATTTACTAAGTGAGTGATTCACGTGGGATCATTTACTAAAACAATGATTCACATGGGACCATTTACTAAGGGAGTAATTTACATGGGACCATTTACTAAGAGATGATTCACCTGGGACCATTTACTAAGAGTATGATTCACATAGGACCATTTACTAAGGGAGTGATTTACATGGGATCATTTACTAAGGTAGTGATTCACATAGGACCATTTACTAAGAGAATGATTCACATGGGACCATTTACTAAGAGAATGATTCGCATGGGACCATTTACTAAAGGAGTGATTCACATGGGACCATTTACTAAAGGAGTGATTCACATGGGACCATTTACTAAAGGAGTGATTCACATGGGACAATTTACTGAGGGAGTGATTCACATGGGACCATTTACTAAGGGATTGATTCACATGGAACCATTTACTAATGGAGTGATTCACATGGGACCATTTACTAAGGGAGAGATTCACATGTGACCATTTACTAAGGGAGTGATTCACATGGGAACATTTACTAAGGGAGTGATTCACATGGGACCATTTACTAAGGGAGTGATTCACATGGGACCATTTACTAAGTGAGTGATTCACGTGGGACCATTTACTAAAGGAGTGATTCACATTGGTCCATTTACTAAGGGAGTGATTCACCTGGGACTATTTACTAAGGGAGTGATTAACATGGGACCATTTACTAAGAGAATGATTCACATGGGACCATTTACTAAGGGAGTGATTCACATGGGACCATTTACTAAGAGAATGATTCACATGGGACTATTTACTTAGAGAATGATTCACATGGGACCATTTACTAAGAGAATGATTCACATGGGACCATTTACTAAGATAGTGATTCACATGGGACCCTTTACAAAAGGAGTGATTCACATGGGATCATTTACTAAGTGAGTGATTCACATGGGACCATTTACTAAGAGAACGATTCACATGGGACCCTTTGCAAAGGGAGTGATTCACATGGGATCATTTACTAAGAGAATGATTCACATGGGACCATTTACTAAGGGAGTGATTTACATGGGACCATTTACTAAGAGAATGATTCACATGGGACCATTTACTAAGGGAGTGATTCACAAGGGACCATTTACTAAGAGAACGATTCACATTGGAACATTTACTAAGTGAGTGATTCGCATGGGACCATTTGCTAAGGGAGTGATTCACATTGGACCATTTGCTGAGGGAGTGATTCACATGGGACCATATACTAAGGGAGTGATTCACATGTGACCATTTACTAAGAGAATGATTCACTTGGGACCATTTACTAAGGGAGTGATTCACCTGGGACCATTTACTTAGGGAGTGATTCACATGGGACCATTTACTAAGAGGATGATTCACGTGGGACCATTTACTAAGAGAATGATTCACATGGGACCATTTACTAAGAGAATGATTCACATGGGGCCATTTACTAAGAGAATGATTCACATGGGACCATTTACTAAGAGAATTATTCACATGGGACCATTTACTAAGAGAATGATTCAAATGGGACCATTTACTAAGAGAATGATTCACATGGGACCATTTGCTTAGAGAATGATTCACATGGGACCGTTTACTGAGGGAGTGATTCACATGGGACCATTTACTAAGAGAATGATTCACATGGGACCATTTACTAAGAGAATGATTCTCATGGGACCATTTACTAAGAGAATGATTCACATGGGACCATTTACTATGGGAGTGATTCAGATGGGACCATTTACTAAGGGAGTGATTCACATGGGACCATTTACTAAAGGAGTGATTCACATGGGACCCTTTACTAAGGGAGTGATTCGCATGGGACCATTTACTAAGAAAATGATTCACATGGGCCCATTTACTAATAGAATGATTCACATGGGACCATTTACTAAGGGAGTGATTCACATGGGACCATTTACTGAGAGAATGATTCACGTGGGACATTTTACTAAGGGAGTGATTCACTTGGGACCATTTACTAAGGGAGTGATTCGCATGGGATTATTTACTAAGAGAATGATTCACATGGGACCATTTACTAAGAGAATGATTCACATGGGACCATTTACCAAGGGAGTGATTCACATGGGGCCATTTACTAAGAGAATGATTCACATGGGACCATTTACTAAGAGAATGATTCACATGGGACCATTTACTAAGAGAATGATTCACATGGGACCATTTACTAAGAGAATGATTCATATGGAACCATTTACTTAGAGAATGATTCACGTGGAACGATTTACTAAGAGAATGATTCTCATAGGACCATTTACTAAGAGAATGATTCACATTGGACCATTTACTAAGAGAATGATTCACGTGGGACCATTTACTAAGAGAATAATTCACATGGGATTATTTACTAAGAGAATGATTCACATGGGAGCATTTACTAAGAGAATTATTCACATGGGATCATTTACTAAGAGAATGAATCACATGGGACCATTTACTGTGGGAGTGATACACATGGGACCATTTACTAAGGGAGTGATTCACAGGGGATCATTTACTAAGAGAATGATTCACATGGGACCATTTACTAAGGGAGTGATTCTCATTGGATCATTTACTATGAGAGTGATTCACATAATGCCATTTACTAATGGAATGATTCACATGGGACCATTTACTAAGAGAATGATTCACATGGGACCATTTACTACGGGAGTGATTCACATGGGACCCTTTACTAAGGGAATGATTCACATGGGACCATTTACTACGGGAGTGATTCACATGGGACCCTTTACTAAGGGAATGATTCACATGGGACCATTTACTACGGGAGTGATTCACATGGGACCCTTTACTAAGGGAATGATTCACATGGGACCCTTTACTAAGGGAATGATTCACATGGGACCCTTTACTAAGGGAATGATTCACATGGGACCATTTACTAAGAGAATGATTCACATGGGACCATTTACTACGGGAGTGATTCACATGGACCCTTTACTAAGGGAATGATTCACATGGGACCATTTACTACGGGAGTGATTCACATGGGACCCTTTACTAAGGGAATGATTCACATGGGACCCTTTACTAAGGGAATGATTCACATGAGACCCTTTACTAAGGGAATGATTCACATGGGACCATTTACTAAGGGAATGATTCACATGGGACCATTTACTAAGGGAATGATTCACATGGGACCATTTACTAAGGGAATGATTCACATGGGACCATTTACTAAGGGAATGATTCACATGGGACCATTTACTAAGGGAATGATTCACATGGGACCATTTACTAAGGGAATGATTCACATGGGACCATTTACTAAGGGAATGATTCACATGGGACCATTTACTAAGGGAATGATTCACATGGGACCATTTACTAAGGGAATGATTCACATGGGACCATTTACTAAGGGAATGATTCACATGGGACCATTTACTAAGGGAATGATTCACATGGGACCATTTACTAAGGGAATGATTCACATGGGACCATTTACTAAGGGAATGATTCACATGGGACCATTTACTAAGGGAATGATTCACATGGGACCATTTACTAAGGGAGTGATTCACATGGGACCATTTACTAAGGGAGTGATTCACATGGGACCATTTACTAAGGGAATGATTCACATGGGACCATTTACTAAGGGAATGATTCACATGGGACCATTTACTAAGGGAGTGATTCACATGGGACCATTTACTAAGGGAGTGATTCACATGGGACCATTTACTAAGGGAATGATTCACATGGGACCATTTACTAAGGGAATGATTCACATGGGACCATTTACTAAGGGAGTGATTCACATGGGACCATTTACTAAGGGAGTGATTCACATGGGACCATTTACTAAGGGAATGATTCACATGGGACCATTTACTAAGGGAATGATTCACATGGGACCATTTACTAAGGGAGTGATTCACATGGGACCATTTACTAAGGGAGTGATTCACATGGGACCATTTACTAAGGGAGTGATTCACATGGGACCATTTACTAAGGGAGTGATTCACATGGGACCATTTACTAAGGGAATGATTCACATGGGACCATTTACTAAGGGAATGATTCACATGGGACCATTTACTAAGGGAGTGATTCACATGGGACCATTTACTAAGGGAGTGATTCACATGGGACCATTTACTAAGGGAATGATTCACATGGGACCATTTACTAAGGGAATGATTCACATGGGACCATTTACTAAGGGAATGATTCACATGGGACCATTTACTAAGGGAATGATTCACATGGGACCATTTACTAAGGGAATGATTCATATGGGACCATTTACTAAGGGAATGATTCACATGGGACCATTTACTAAGGGAATGATTCACATGGGACCCTTTACTAAGGGAATGATTCACATGGGACCATTTACTAAGGGAGTGATTCACATGGGACCATTTACTAAGGAGTGATTCTTCAACTGAGTATTTGTGAATTTTGAATATTTCTGAATTTTGAGAAGATTTTACTAAGAGTGTTTAAAATCATCAATTAACTCCTTCCAGCTGTTGATACATAGCAAAGTGTGATGGCCCGTGAGGGTTTAGCGTGTGTCCTGAGATGGTACCATACTAATTTAAATTTTACTGTATGTGAAGAGAGTTGGTGAGGAAATTTTAACGATAATATGACAATGGAAATAAGTTACTCTGTCTGACTTTTTTGGGTTATCCCAGGTTCTCTACACATATGCTGCTATGTATGATAATTCTATGTAACTGTATTGTGTATACCTGAATAAACTTACTTATTTACTTACCGACGAGTTGATACGTCACATGTGCAACTATGAGGTATCTTTATTCCGAAACGTTTCGCCTACACAGTAGGCTTCTTAAGTGGAGTACAGAGGAGGCAGCGACAGCAGTGGCGGTGTAATGAGTCTGAGGATGTAAGTTTGAGAAGAGTTCTGCTTCATAGTCTGGTCTATGGAGCAGAACTCTTCTCCAGGCTGAGGGACTGACCACCTCAGAACTACTTCTTCGAGGGTGATGGACTGATTACACCGTCTCTATATTGCCATTGCTTCCGCTGCCTCCTATGTATTCGACTGCAGGAGCCTACTGCGTAGGCGAAGTGTTTCGCAATAAAGATAGCTTAATGTTGCACACGTGTCTTGCCCAGTCTTGACGTGTTTCACCCCTTTATAACACCCTTTTGTCTCCTGGCGCTGATCAAACAGAGAGTGAGAGAGAGACGGGGGGGAGTGGTGGCAATATTGCAATAATATTTACAGATCTACTAGGAGTTTAAACACAATTTTACTTGAAAAAGAACAGTGAACACGAGGAACCGGAGATTACAATGAGATGTTCACCAGCCGACGGCGTGAGTGTCTTGATGGATAGAACGATTACCACAAAGTAATTGAACTATCCTCTAAACGCCGCCTTGAAAGGTCAGACTGCCACAGCACACTTAGCGATCATCAGACGGTCTAGTGATGACTACCAGAACTAGATGGCTCTGGTTACTGTGCTTAAAGCTGACAAAATACGTTGCAACAGAGACAAGTCTTCCTTTATTGGTCCAACTTCTCCACAAGGAAGAGAAACCAACTAATGAAGTTATATTTGATAGGTATTTTCTCTCAGATATTTTCGTTCCCTCTCCCCCACCCAGCAGTTATTATTCTATTTGTGTCTTGTTGAGGAACTGACAACTTGAATTTCTGATTCACAATACCTAAGTCTTCTGAAATATTTTTTATTCCATACAGAACAAGGCCATTACCAGTTACCCGTTAGTGGCAACGACTTCTGCTCACAACTGAAGCACCCGGGTCGAACCCAGGACTAGTGGAAAAGTTGGGCAATGTTGCCTTTCATATGTTGTCCCTCTTCACCTAGCTGTAAGTAGGTACCTGGTTGTTAGGCCGCTGTAGGCTGCATCCCGGGGAAAAGAATCAAAGCACCTTAATATAAATTAAGGTTGGCTTTCTTGGGTTATCCTGGGTTGCTAACCCAAGAAATCTTTCTTTTTCTTCTCTTTTTCACGTGGACGCTCTTTATTTAATTGGGTTTAAAGCCTATCGACTACACAAGACACTGACGCTACATGTAACTTGTTCGCCACCAGTCAAGAATACATGTATTTTAATACTTTAAATAGGGTTCAAATTAAACTCAATATATATATACCAGGTAGCATACACCTCTCAGTGTATATATGTTGTATTGTGGTGTAGGGGAGAACTGTGGTAGAGAGGAGAGGAGAACTGTGGTAGAGAGGAGAGGAGAACTGTGGTAGAGGAGAGCAGAGTTGGTCTCGTCCTCTCGTGCGATCGATATTAAATCAGTGTTGTGCGGCGGCCATAAGCTGGAGAAGCCGGCGCTCACACTGTCTAATATCTCTTATATAAACATGAAAATCTTCAGCAATGTTTATTGATGGTGAGTCATCCTTCCCGGGGGGGAGAGGCAGGGGTCGAAGCCCCCTTCAGTGCTCTTTGACACGAAGGTTATCCACAAGTACACAAAGAAAATCAATCAGTAGCTGAGCTTTGAGCCCAAACAACCTTCCTCGTTTATGATAACTTTAAGGCAGACCAATGTTGCGAATTTCATAAACATTCTTTATTGAACCTGTTATGAAAATCGGGTTCATAGATCACAGGCCACCGCACCGTCCTCCATGCTGCTTAAGTTAAACAAAGGCGCTTAAAACAGAGGGTTAATTTAAACTCTCTGTGACGTTCAGGCCAATGAGATTAATCAGTGTTGCCAAGTGGCTGGGTTATGTATATTTTATTCCTGGCAAAATTTGTGAGAGTTTTTATCTTGGACAAACTGGTAAGCCACTTGAGACCAGAGTTAAACAGCATATGTTGTAATTATTGAATAAGAAGCTAGTAGCTTATTCTTTTATCTGAGGAATACCTGCCATTGTATAGATTAGATTAATTCTAAAGAATTACTTTCACGCAGTTCTATTGGTAGCACACTCAGCTCATACACTGAAGTCCGGGGGTCGATCCCCGGTACGGGTGAAAACATTAGGTTAGGTTTCCTTAAGACACCTGCTGTTCATATTCACCTGTCAGTAAAATAGGTACCTGGGTGTTAGTCGACTGGTGTGGGTCGCATCCTGGGGACAAAATTGACTTAATTTGCCCTAAATGTTCTGCATAACAAGCGACTTTCTATATAGTAGTATGTTATTGATGTCAGCTAGACATGTATACCTTGTACATGGACTTGTAGAAATAAATATTATTATTATTATTATTATTATTATTATTATTATTATTATTATTATTATTATTATTATTATTATTATTATTATTATTATTATTATTACATATCAAGAAGTTGTGTCAGCATGTCTTACAAAACATGACGCCCCTAAACAGTACAAATTTGAGTTCTGAGATCAATAAAAGTTTTATTTCCATAGCATCACATTACAGTATGTTAATACCTTTATCTCCACTGCGTAGTCTCTGCCTCACGCCTCTGCTGGCAGCTGAGGGACTGACCACCGTGTACCAAGGCCGAGGCTTGCAGCTAAGGAACTGACCACCGTGTACCAAGGCCGAGGCTTGCAGCTGAGGGACTGACCACCGTGTACCAAGGCCGAGGCTTGCAGCTGAGGAACTGACCACCGTGTACCAAGGCCGAGGCTTGCAGCTGAGGAACTGACCACCGTGTACCAAGGCCGAGGCTTGCAGCTGAGGAACTGACCACCGTGTACCAAGGCCGAGGCTTGCAGCTGAGGAACTGACCACCGTGTACCAAGGCCGAGGCTTGCAGCTGAGGAACTGACCACCGTGTACCAAGGCCGAGGGTTGCAGCTAAGGAACTGACCACCGTGTACCAAGGCCGAGGCTTGCAGCTGAGGAACTGATCACCGTGTACCAAGGCCGAGGCTTGCAGCTAAGGAACTGACCACCGTGTACCAAGGCCGAGGCTTGCAGCTGAGGAACTGATCACCGTGTACCAAGGCCGAGGCTTGCAGCTAAGGAACTGACCACCGTGTACCAAGGCCGAGGCTTGCAGCTAAGGAACTGACCACCGTGTACCAAGGCCGAGGCTTGCAGCTAAGGAACTGACCACCGTGTACCAAGGCCGAGGCGCAGGTCACCTCAAAATTACCACTTCTCTACTTTGCCTAAATGCGTCATATTAGCCTGTAATTGACTGAAGAAGCTTCTTGTGCAGGCGGGACGCTGCACATGTGTCTCACTCCTCTGCCTCTGTGATAAGTACGACCAGAGTTTTGTAACTGAGTTGTGAGTAGTGACATACCTGCTGCCTCACAGCTGTATGACCCTTGTCGGTTTAGCGCTTTCTCTGATTATAGTAATAATACTTCCTCACATTTTATGTTCAGAAATTTATTTTGCTATTTGGGTTCACAATAGTGTTTTTAGTTTATTAATATTATCTAATAGCAAGGCCCAGTAGGTCTCCTGTGGTGTTCATCTGTACTGGTATTTACAGAACTAGAGTATACCAGTAGGCCTCCTGCTTCATTATTCTCATTTTAGAGCATAAAACTGTGATTTAAGCAGACGTCTGACAAGACACACATAAAGTAAATGATGAATGTGTTTCCTTCTCTGGGTCAGCTTGCTGTGGCCACACATAACAAGGGACTGTTGAGGTGGTTTGGTCATTCAAAGAGGACGGAGCAAAATTAGATGACTTAAAAGGTGCATGAAATGTGTAGGATAGGGAAGGCGGGGTGGGGGTCGTCCTAGGAAAGGATGGAAGGAGGGAGCAAAGGAGGTTTTGTGCGCAAGGGGCTTGGACAAACAGCAGGTATGTGTGAGCGTGTTAGGAGTAAAGACGAATGGTTTTTTAGGACTTGACGAGCTATTGGAGTTTGAACAGGGCAATATTTTGTGAACATATTTAACATATTTGAGCAGGGTAATATTTTGTGAACATATTTAAGGAAATCGGTTAGCCAGACTTGAGTCCTGGAGGTGGGGGTACAGTTACCTGGAGTTTACCTGGAGAGAGTTCCGGGGGTCAACGCCCCCGCCTGTAACCAGGCCTCCTGGTGGATCAGAGCCTGATCAACCAGGCTGTTGCTGCTGGCTGCACGCAAACCAACGTACGAGCCACAGCCCGGTTGATCAGGAACTGACTTTAGGTGCTTGTCCAGTGCCAGCTTGAAGACTGCCAGGGGTCTGTTGGTAATCCCCCTTATGTGTGCTGGGAGGCAGTTGAACAGTCTCGGGCCCCTGACACTTATTGTATGGTCTCTTAACGTGCTAGTGACACCCCTGCTTTTCATTGGGGGGATGTTGCATCGTCTGCCAAGTCTTTTGCATTCGTAGTGAGTGATTTTCGTGTGCAAGTTCGGCACTAGTCCCTCTAGGATTTTCCAAGTGTATATAATCATGTATCTCTCCCTCCTGCGTTCCAGGGAATACAGGTTTAGGAACCTCAAGCGCTCCCAGTAATTGAGGTGTTTTATCTCCGTTATGCGCGCCGTGAAAGTTCTCTGTACATTTTCTAGGTCGGCAATTTCACCTGCCTTGAAAGGTGCTGTTAGTGTGCAGCAATATTCCAGCCTAGATAGAACAAGTGACCTGAAGAGTGTCATCATGGGCTTGGCCTCCCTAGTTTTGAAGGTTCTCATTATCCATCCTGTCATTTTTCTAGCAGATGCGATTGATACAATGTTATGGTCCTTGAAGGTGAGATCCTCCCACATGATCACTCCCAGGTCTTTGACGTTGGTGTTTCGCTCTATTTTGTCGCCAGAATTTGTTTTGTACTCTGATGAAGATTTAATTTCCTCATGTTTACCATATCTGAGTAATTGAAATTTCTCATCGTTGAACTTCATATTGTTTTCTGCAGCCCACTGAAAGATTTGGTTGATGTCCGCCTGGAGCCTTGCAGTGTCTGCAATGGAAGAAACTGTCATGCAGATTCGGGTGTCATCTGCAAAGGAAGACACGGTGCTGTGGCTGACATCCTTGTCTATGTCGGATATGAGGATGAGGAACAAGATGGGAGCGAGTACTGTGCCTTGTGGAACAGAGCTTTTCACCGTAGCTGCCTCGGACTTTACTCTGTTGACGACTACTCTCTGTGTTCTGTTAGTGAGGAAATTATAGATCCATCGACCGACTTTTCCTGTTATTCCTTTAGCACGCATTTTGTGCGCTATTACGCCATGGTCACACTTGTCAAAGGCTTTTGCAAAGTCTGTATATATTACATCTGCATTCTTTTTGTCTTCTAGTGCATTTAGGACCTTGTCGTAGTGATCCAATAGTTGAGACAGACAGGAGCGACCTGTTCTAAACCCATGTTGCCCTGGGTTGTGTAACTGATGGGTTTCTAGATGTGTGGTGATCTTGCTTCTTAGGACCCTTTCAAAGATTTTTATGATATGGGATGTTAGTGCTATTGGTCTGTAGTTCTTTGCTGTTGCTTTACTGCCCCCTTTGTGGAGTGGGGCTATGTCTGTTGTTTTTAGTAACTGTGGGACGACCCCCGTGTCCATGCTCCCTCTCCATACGATGGAAAAGGCTCGTGATAGGGGCTTCTTGCAGTTCTTGATGAACACGGAGTTCCATGAGTCTGGCCCTGGGGCAGAGTGCATGGGCATGTCATTTATCGCCTGTTCGAAGTTATTTGGCGTCAGGATAACATCGGATAGGCTTGTGTTAATCGAATTTTGTGGCTCTCTCATAAAAAATTAATTTTGATCTTCGACTCTCAGTCTGGTTAGCGGCTTGCTAAAAACTGAGTCATATTGGGACTTGAGTAGCTCACTCATTTCCTTGCTGTCATCTGTGTAGGACCCATCTTGTTTAAGTAGGGGCCCAATACTGGACGTTGTTCTCGATTTTGATTTGGCATAGGAGAAGAAATACTTTGGGTTTCTTTCGATTTCATTTATGGCTTTTAGTTCTTCCCGCGATTCCTGACTCCTAAAGGATTCTTTTAGCTTAAGTTCGATGCTTGCTATTTCTCTGACCAGTGTCTCCCTACGCATTTCAGATATATTGACCTCTTTTAGCCGCTCTGTTATTCTTTTCCGTCGCCTGTAAAGGGAGCGCCTGTCTCTTTCTATTTTACATCTACTCCTCCTTTTTCTTAGAGGAATAAGCCTTGTGCATACATCGAGTGCCACCGAGTTAATCTGTTCTAGGCATAAGTTGGGGTCTGTGTTGCTTAGTATATCTTCCCAGCTTATATCGGTTAGGACTTGGTTTACTTGGTCCCACTTTATGTTTTTGTTATTGAAGTTGAATTTGGTGAATGCTCCCTCGTGACTAGTCTCATTATGTCGGTCTGGGGCTCCACGCATACATGTCTGAACCTCAATTATGTTGTGATCTGAGTATATTGTTTTTGATATGGTGACATTTCTTATCAGATCATCATTGTTAGTGAAGATGAGGTCTAGTGTATTCTCCAGTCTAGTAGGCTCTATTATTTGCTGGTTTAAATTGAATTTTGTGCAGAGATTTAAAAGCTCGTGTGAGTGTGAGTTTTCTTCAGAGCTGCCTCCTGGTGTTATTACTGCAACAATATTATTTGCTATATTCCTCCATTTTAGGTGCCTTAAGTTGAAATCCCCCAGGAGCAAGATGTTGGGTGCAGGAGCTGGAAGATTTTCCAGACAGTGGTCAATTTTTAACAGCTGTTCCTGGAATTGCTGGGATGTTGCATCCGGAGGCTTGTAGACTACCACAATGACTAGGTTTTGGTTCTCGACCTTTACTGCTAAAACTTCCACTACATCATTTGAGGCATTAAGCAGTTCTGTGCAAACAAGTGACTCTGCAATGTACAGGCCAACCCATCCCCCCTTTTGCCTGTTCACTCTGTCACATCTGTATAGGTTGTAACCTGGGATCCATATTTCGTTGTCCAAGTGATCCTTTATGTGGGTCTCAGTGAAAGCCGCGAACATTGCCTTTGCCTCTGCAAGCAGTCCACGGATGAAAGGTATTTTGTTGTTTGTTGCTGGCTTTAGACCCTGTATATTTGCAAAGAAGAATGTTATCGGACTGGTGGTATTGTTGGTACAGTGCCTGTACTTTAAAGGAGGGGTTTAGGATATTTGCTTTATAGAGTGACATCTAAACTGTCGCCTCTGACAAGACAGTGATAGTGTGAATGATGGTGAAAGTGTTTCTTTATCGGGTTATCCTGCCTCAGTGGGAGACTACCAACATTATATATATATATATATATATATATATATATATATATATATATATATATATATATATATATATATATATATATATATATATATATGTATGTATATATATATATATATATATATATAATGACACATTTCCCCCTTTACACCCCAGCATTATGACTAACTCCAACATACTGCCTCCCTTTCTCTCTTCCACCCTTCCTATATCTCCCTCTCTCCCTTCCTTTATCTCCTTCCCTTCCTCTCTCCCTCCCTTCCTCGTATGCTCTCCCTCCGTCCCTCTTTCTCCCTTCCTTCATCGTATGCTCTCCCTCCCTCCCTCCCTCTTTTTCCCTTCCTTCCTCTCCCTTCCTCAACTCTACACGAGGCTAAACTGCCGCTATCTCCCCCTCCTCCCTCCCCTCCCCTCCCCTCCCCTCCCCTCCCTCTTCTCCCTCTATGCGTAATTGGATTCACTTGACGCCATTCTCAGCCAATCTCTCATCTCGGGGCGTTTGATCCTCTGGATCAATGATGCTGATGCTGGTACACTGATGCTGTTGTACAACACTGTATCTACATCCCAGTGTTGTACCACACTGTACCATTATCCCGGGGTGTTGTACCACACTGTACCTTCATCCAGGGGTGTTGTACCACATTGTACCTTCATGAGTGTTGTACCACGCTGTACCTTCATGCTGGAGTGTTGTACCACACTGTACCTTCATGAGTGTTGTACCACGCTATACCTTCATGCTGGAGTGTTGTACCACACTGTACCTTTATCCCGGGGTGTTGAACCACGCTGTACCTTCATCCAGGGGTGTTGTACAACATTGTACCTTCATGAGTGTTGTACCACGCTGTATCTTCATGCTGGAGTGTTGTACCACGCTATACCTTCATCCAGGGGTGTTGTACCACATTGTACCTTCATGTCTTGTACCACGCTGTACCTTCATGCTGGGGTGTTGTACCACACTGTACCTTCATGAGTGTTGTACCACGCTGTACCTTCATGCCAGGGTGTTGTACCACACCGTACCTTCATCCTGGAGTGTTGTGCCACACTGTCCCACCATCTCGAGGTATTGTACCGCACTGTACATCTCACTACACTGTAATTCCCACCAGAGTGTACCACCCACCACAATACACTTCACTGTATACACACACCTGGTGTTTATGTAAGACATAATACAGACATTATTCCAGGTGAAATGCTTAGAAACTATCGTCTACATTACGTGTAAACGAGAGGTGTACACGTGACTGGGAGGTGATGCTCCTGGACCACCGTTGTCAGCCTACCAACACCAGTTATGGTGTCAGCCTACCATCAATAGTCATGGTGTCAGCTTATTAACACTCGTCATGATGTCAGGCTACCCACACCAGTCATGCTGTTAGCTCACCAACACCCGTCATTGTGTCAATCTAGTATGACTCATCTTAGTGTCAGCCTATCAACACTTGTCTTAGTGTCAGCCTGCCAACACTCGTCTTAGTATCAGGCTGCCAAAACTCGTTATCTTGTCAGCCTGCCAACACTCGTAATAATGTCAGCCTGCCAACACTCGTCTTAGTGTCAGCCTGTCAACACTCGCTATTTTGTCAGCCTACCAACACTCGTCATAATGTCAGCCTTCCAACACTCGTAATAGTGTCAGCCTGCCAAAACTCGTCACAGTGTCAGCCTGCCAACACTCGTCATAGTGTCAGCTTACCAACACCCGTCATGGTGTCAATCTAATATGACCCGTCTTAGTGTCAGCCTATCAACACTTGTCTTAGAGTCAGCCTGCCAACAATCGTCTTAGTGTCAGGCTGCCAAAACTCGTTGTCAGCCTGCCAACACTCGTCATAGTGTCAGCCTGCCAACACTCGTCATAGTGTCAGCCTGCCAACACTCGTCATAGTGTCAGCATGCCAACACTCGTCATAGTGTCAGCCTGCCAACACTCGTCAAAGTGTCAGCCTACCAACACTCGTCATAGTGTCAGCCTGTCAACACTCGTCTTAATGTCAGCTTATCAACACTCGTCATAGTGTCAGCCTACCAACACCCGTCATAGTGTCAGCCTGTCAACACTCGTCTTAATGTCAGCTTATCAACACTCGTCATAGTGTCAGCCTGCCAACACTCGTCATAGTGTCAGCCTGCCAACACTCGTCATAGTGTCAGCCTGCCAACACTCGTCATAGTGTCAGCCTGCCAACACTCGTCAAAGTGTCAGCCTACCAACACTCGTCATAGTTTCAGCCTGCCACCACTCGTCATAGTGTCAGCCTGCCAACACTCGTCATAGTGTCAGCCTGCCAACACTCACCATAGTGTCAGCCTGCCAGCACTCGTCATAGTGTCAGCCTGCCAACACTCGTCATAGTGTCAGCCTGCCAGCACTCGTCATAGTGTCAGCCTTCCAACACTCGTCGTAGTGCCAGCCTGCCAGCACCCGTCATAGTGTCAGCCTGCCAACACTCGTCATAGTGTAAGCCAGCCAACACTCGTCATAGTGTCAGCTTACCAACACCCGTCATGGTGTCAATCTAATATGACCCGTCTTAGTGTCAGCCTATCAACACTTGTCCTAGAGTCAGCCTGCCAACAATCGTCTTAGTGTCAGGCTGCCAAAACTCGTTATCTTGTCAGCCTGCCAACACTCGTCATAGTGTCAGCCTGCCAACACTCGTCATAGTGTCAGCCTGCCAACACTCGTCATAGTGTCAGCCTGCCAGCACCCGTCATAGTGTCAGCCTGTCAACACTCGTCTTAATGTCAGCCTGCCAACACTCCTCATAGTGTCAGCCTGCCAACACTCGTCATAGTGTCAGCCTGCCAACACTCGTCATAGTGTCAGCCTGCCAACACTCGTCATAGTGTCAGCCTGCCAACTCTCGTCATAGTGTCAGCCTGCCAACACTCGTCATAGTGTCACCCTGCCAACACTCGTCATAGTGTCAGCCTGCCAACACTCGTCATAGTGTCAGCTTACCAACACCCGTCATGGTGTCAATCTAATATGACCCGTCTTAGTGTCAGCCTATCAACACTTGTCTTAGAGTCAGCCTGCCAACAATCGTCTTAGTGTCAGGCTGCCAAAACTCGTTATCTTGTCAGCCTGCCAACACTCGTCATAGTGTCAGCCTGCCAACACTCGTCATAGTGTCAGCCTGCCAGCACCCGTCATAGTGTCAGCCTGTCAACACTCGTCTTAATGTCAGCCTGCCAACACTCCTCATAGTGTCAGCCTGCCAACACTCGTCATAGTGTCAGCCTGCCAACACTCGTCATAGCGTCAGCCTACCAACACTCGTCATAGTTTCAGCCTGCCAGCACTCGTCATAGTGTCAGCCTGCCAACACTCGTCATAGTGTCAGCCTGCCAACACTCACCATAGTGTCAGCCTGCCAGCACTCGTCATAGTGTCAGCCTGCCAACACTCGTCATAGTGTCAGCCTGCCAGCACTCGTCATAGTGTCAGCCTTCCAACACTCGTCGTAGTGCCAGCCTGCCAGCACCCGTCATAGTGTCAGCCTGCCAACACTCGTCATAGTGTAAGCCTGCCAACACTTGTCATAGTGTCAGCTTACCAACACCCGTCATGGTGTCAATCTAATATGACCCGTCTTAGTGTCAGCCTGCCAACACTCGTCATAGTGTCAGCCTGCCAACACTCGTCATAGTGTCAGCCTGCCAACACTCGTCATAGTGTCAGCCTGCCAACACTCGTCATAGTGTCAGCCTGCCAACACTCGTCAAAGTGTCAGCCTACCAACACTCGTCATAGTTTCAGCCTGCCACCACTCGTCATAGTGTCAGCCTGCCAACACTCGTCATAGTGTCAGCCTGCCAACACTCACCATAGTGTCAGCCTGCCAGCACTCGTCATAGTGTCAGCCTGCCAACACTCGTCATAGTGTCAGCCTGCCAGCACTCGTCATAGTGTCAGCCTTCCAACACTCGTCGTAGTGCCAGCCTGCCAGCACCCGTCATAGTGTCAGCCTGCCAACACTCGTCATAGTGTAAGCCAGCCAACACTCGTCATAGTGTCAGCTTACCAACACCCGTCATGGTGTCAATCTAATATGACCCGTCTTAGTGTCAGCCTATCAACACTTGTCCTAGAGTCAGCCTGCCAACAATCGTCTTAGTGTCAGGCTGCCAAAACTCGTTATCTTGTCAGCCTGCCAACACTCGTCATAGTGTCAGCCTGCCAACACTCGTCATAGTGTCAGCCTGCCAACACTCGTCATAGTGTCAGCCTGCCAGCACCCGTCATAGTGTCAGCCTGTCAACACTCGTCTTAATGTCAGCCTGCCAACACTCCTCATAGTGTCAGCCTGCTAACACTCGTCATAGTGTCAGCCTGCCAACACTCGTCATAGTGTCAGCCTGCCAACACTCGTCATAGTGTCAGCCTGCCAACTCTCGTCATAGTGTCAGCCTGCCAACACTCGTCATAGTGTCACCCTGCCAACACTCGTCATAGTGTCAGCCTGCCAACACTCGTCATAGTGTCAGCTTACCAACACCCGTCATGGTGTCAATCTAATATGACCCGTCTTAGTGTCAGCCTATCAACACTTGTCTTAGAGTCAGCCTGCCAACAATCGTCTTAGTGTCAGGCTGCCAAAACTCGTTATCTTGTCAGCCTGCCAACACTCGTCATAGTGTCAGCCTGCCAACACTCGTCATAGTGTCAGCCTGCCAACACTCGTCATAGTGTCAGCCTGCCAGCACCCGTCATAGTGTCAGCCTGTCAACACTCGTCTTAATGTCAGCCTGCCAACACTCGTCATAGTGTCAGCCTGCCAACACTCGTCATAGTGTCAGCCTGCCAACACTCGTCATAGAGTCAGCCTACCAACACGCGTCATAGTTTCAGCCTGCCAGCACTCGTCATAGTGTCAGCCTGCCAACACTCGTCATAGTGTCAGCCTGCCAACACTCACCATAGTGTCAGCCTGCCAGCACTCGTCATAGTGTCAGCCTGCCAACACTCGTCATAGTGTCAGCCTGCCAGCACTCGTCATAGTGTCAGCCTTCCAACACTCGTCGTAGTGCCAGCCTGCCAGCACCCGTCATAGTGTCAGCCTGCCAACACTCGTCATAGTGTAAGCCTGCCAACACTTGTCATAGTGTCAGCTTACCAACACCCGTCATGGTGTCAATCTAATATGACCCGTCTTAGTGTCAGCCTATCAACACTTGTCTTAGAGTCAGCCTGCCAACAATCGTCTTAGTGTCAGGCTGCCAAAACTCGTTATCTTGTCAGCCTGCCAACACTCGTCATAGTGTCAGCCTGCCAACACTCGTCATAGTGTCAGCCTGCCAACACTCGTCATAGTGTCAGCCTGCCAACACTCGTCATAGTGTAAGCCTGCCAACACTTGTCATAGTGTCAGCTTACCAACACCCGTCATGGTGTCAATCTAATATGACCCGTCTTAGTGTCAGCCTGCCAACACTCGTCATAGTGTCAGCCTGCCAACACTCGTCATAGTGTCAGCCTGCCAACACTCGTCATAGTGTCAGCCTGCCAACACTCGTCAAAGTGTCAGCCTACCAACACTCGTCATAGTTTCAGCCTGCCACCACTCGTCATAGTGTCAGCCTGCCAACACTCGTCATAGTGTCAGCCTGCCAACACTCACCATAGTGTCAGCCTGCCAGCACTCGTCATAGTGTCAGCCTGCCAACACTCGTCATAGTGTCAGCCTGCCAGCACTCGTCATAGTGTCAGCCTTCCAACACTCGTCGTAGTGCCAGCCTGCCAGCACCCGTCATAGTGTCAGCCTGCCAACACTCGTCATAGTGTAAGCCAGCCAACACTCGTCATAGTGTCAGCTTACCAACACCCGTCATGGTGTCAATCTAATATGACCCGTCTTAGTGTCAGCCTATCAACACTTGTCCTAGAGTCAGCCTGCCAACAATCGTCTTAGTGTCAGGCTGCCAAAACTCGTTATCTTGTCAGCCTGCCAACACTCGTCATAGTGTCAGCCTGCCAACACTCGTCATAGTGTCAGCCTGCCAACACTCGTCATAGTGTCAGCCTGCCAGCACCCGTCATAGTGTCAGCCTGTCAACACTCGTCTTAATGTCAGCCTGCCAACACTCCTCATAGTGTCAGCCTGCTAACACTCGTCATAGTGTCAGCCTGCCAACACTCGTCATAGTGTCAGCCTGCCAACACTCGTCATAGTGTCAGCCTGCCAACTCTCGTCATAGTGTCAGCCTGCCAACACTCGTCATAGTGTCACCCTGCCAACACTCGTCATAGTGTCAGCCTGCCAACACTCGTCATAGTGTCAGCTTACCAACACCCGTCATGGTGTCAATCTAATATGACCCGTCTTAGTGTCAGCCTATCAACACTTGTCTTAGAGTCAGCCTGCCAACAATCGTCTTAGTGTCAGGCTGCCAAAACTCGTTATCTTGTCAGCCTGCCAACACTCGTCATAGTGTCAGCCTGCCAACACTCGTCATAGTGTCAGCCTGCCAACACTCGTCATAGTGTCAGCCTGCCAGCACCCGTCATAGTGTCAGCCTGTCAACACTCGTCTTAATGTCAGCCTGCCAACACTCGTCATAGTGTCAGCCTGCCAACACTCGTCATAGTGTCAGCCTGCCAACACTCGTCATAGCGTCAGCCTACCAACACTCGTCATAGTTTCAGCCTGCCAGCACTCGTCATAGTGTCAGCCTGCCAACACTCGTCATAGTGTCAGCCTGCCAACACTCACCATAGTGTCAGCCTGCCAGCACTCGTCATAGTGTCAGCCTGCCAACACTCGTCATAGTGTCAGCCTGCCAGCACTCGTCATAGTGTCAGCCTTCCAACACTCGTCGTAGTGCCAGCCTGCCAGCACCCGTCATAGTGTCAGCCTGCCAACACTCGTCATAGTGTAAGCCTGCCAACACTTGTCATAGTGTCAGCTTACCAACACCCGTCATGGTGTCAATCTAATATGACCCGTCTTAGTGTCAGCCTATCAACACTTGTCTTAGAGTCAGCCTGCCAACAATCGTCTTAGTGTCAGGCTGCCAAAACTCGTTATCTTGTCAGCCTGCCAACACTCGTCATAGTGTCAGCCTGCCAACACTCGTCATAGTGTCAGCCTGCCAACACTCGTCATAGTGTCAGCCTGCCAACACTCGTCATAGTGTCAGCCTTCCAACACTCGTCATAGTGTCAGCCTGCCAACACTCGTCATAGTGTCAGCCTGCCAACACTCGTCATAGTGTCAGCCTGCCAACACTAGTCATAGTTTCAGCCTGCCAACACTCGTCATAGTGTCAGCCTGCCAACACTCGTCACAGTGTCAGCCTGCCAACACTCGTCATAGTGTCAGCCTGCCAACACTCGTCATAGTGTCAGCCTGCCAACACTCGTCATAGTGTCAGCCTGCCAACACTCGTCATAGTGTCAGCCTGCCAACACTCGTCATAGTGTCAGCCTGCCAACACTCGTCATAGTGTCAGCCTGCCAACACTCGTCATAGTGTCAGCCTGCCAACACTCGTCATAGTGTCAGCCTGCCAACACTCGTCATAGAGTCAGCCTGCCAACACTCGTCATAGTGTCAGCCTACCAACACTCGTCATAGTGTCAGCCTACCAACACTCGTCATAGTGTCAGCCTGCCAACACTCGTGATAGTGTCAACCTGCCAACACTCGTCATAGTGTCAGCCTGCCAACACTTGTCATAGTGTCAACCTGCCAACACTCGTCATAGTGTCAGCCTGCCAACATTCGTCATAGTGTCAACCTGCCAAACTCGTAATAGTGTCAGCCTGCCAACACTCGTCATAGTGTCAGACTGCCAACACTCGTCATAGTGTCAGCCTGCCAACACTCATCATAGTGTCAGCCTGCCAACACTCGTCATAGTGTCAGCCTGCCAACACTCGTCATAGTGTCAGCCTGCCAACTCTCGTCATAGTGTCAGCCTGCCAACACTCGTCATAGTGTCACCCTGCCAACACTCGTCATAGTGTCAGCCTGCCAACACTCGTCATAGTGTCAGCTTACCAACACCCGTCATGGTGTCAATCTAATATGACCCGTCTTAGTGTCAGCCTATCAACAATCGTCTTAGTGTCAGCCTATCAACAATCGTCTTAGAGTCAGCCTGCCAACAATCGTCTTAGTGTCAGGCTGCCAAAACTCGTTATCTTGTCAGCCTGCCAACACTCGTCATAGTGTCAGCCTGCCAACACTCGTCATAGTGTCAGCCTGCCAACACTCGTCATAGTGTCAGCCTGCCAACACTCGTCATAGTGTCAGCCTGCCAACACTCGTCATAGTGCCAGCCTGCCAACACTCGTCATAGTGTCAGCCTGCCAACACTCGTCATAGTGTCAGCCTGTAAACACTCGTCATAGTGTCAGCCTGCCAACACTCGTCATAGTGGCAGCCTGCCAACACTCGTCATAGTGTCAGCCTGCCAACACTCGTCATAGTGTCAGCCTTCCAACACTCGCCATAGTGTCAGCCTGCCAACACTCGTCATAGTGTCAGCCTGCCAACACTCGTCATAGTGTCAGCCTGATAACACTCGTCATAGTGTCAGCCTGCCAATACTCGTCATAGTGTCAGCCTGCCAACACTAGTCATAGTTTCAGCCTGCCAACACTCGTCATAGTGTCAGCCTGCCAACACTCGTCATAGTGTCAGCCTGCCAACACTCGTCATAGTTTCAGCCTGCCAACACTCGTCATAGTGTCAGCCTGCCAACACTCGTCATAGTGTCAGCCTGCCAACACTCGTCATAGTGTCAGCCTGCCAACACTCGTCATAGTGTCAGCCTGCCAACACTCGTCATAGTGTCAGCCTGCCAACACTCGTCATAGTGTCAGGCATAGGAGAAGAAATACTTTGGGTTTCTTTCGATTTCATTTATGGCTTTTAGTTCTTCCCGCGATTCCTGACTCCTAAAGGATTCTTTTAGCTTAAGTTCGATGCTTGCTATTTCTCTGACCAGTGTCTCCCTACGCATTTCAGATATATTGACCTCTTTTAGCCGCTCTGTTATTCTTTTCCGTCGCCTGTAAAGGGAGCGCCTGTCTCTTTCTATTTTACATCTACTCCTCCTTTTTCTTAGAGGAATAAGCCTTGTGCATACATCGAGTGCCACCGAGTTAATCTGTTCTAGGCATAAGTTGGGGTCTGTGTTGCTTAGTATATCTTCCCAGCTTATATCGGTTAGGACTTGGTTTACTTGGTCCCACTTTATGTTTTTGTTATTGAAGTTGAATTTGGTGAATGCTCCCTCGTGACTAGTCTCATTATGTCGGTCTGGGGCTCCACGCATACATGTCTGAACCTCAATTATGTTGTGATCTGAGTATATTGTTTTTGATATGGTGACATTTCTTATCAGATCATCATTGTTAGTGAAGATGAGGTCTAGTGTATTCTCCAGTCTAGTAGGCTCTATTATTTGCTGGTTTAAATTGAATTTTGTGCAGAGATTTAAAAGCTCGTGTGAGTGTGAGTTTTCTTCAGAGCTGCCTCCTGGTGTTATTACTGCAACAATATTATTTGCTATATTCCTCCATTTTAGGTGCCTTAAGTTGAAATCCCCCAGGAGCAAGATGTTGGGTGCAGGAGCTGGAAGATTTTCCAGACAGTGGTCAATTTTTAACAGCTGTTCCTGGAATTGCTGGGATGTTGCATCCGGAGGCTTGTAGACTACCACAATGACTAGGTTTTGGTTCTCGACCTTTACTGCTAAAACTTCCACTACATCATTTGAGGCATTAAGCAGTTCTGTGCAAACAAGTGACTCTGCAATGTACAGGCCAACCCCTCCCCCCTTTTGCCTGTTCACTCTGTCACATCTGTATAGGTTGTAACCTGGGATCCATATTTCGTTGTCCAAGTGATCCTTTATGTGGGTCTCAGTGAAAGCCGCGAACATTGCCTTTGCCTCTGCAAGCAGTCCACGGATGAAAGGTATTTTGTTGTTTGTTGCTGGCTTTAGACCCTGTATATTTGCAAAGAAGAATGTTATCGGACTGGTGGTATTGTTGGTACAGTGCCTGTACTTTAAAGGAGGGGTTTAGGATATTTGCTTTATAGAGTGACATCTAAACTGTCGCCTCTGACAAGACAGTGATAGTGTGAATGATGGTGAAAGTGTTTCTTTATCGGGTTATCCTGCCTCAGTGGGAGACTACCAACATTATATATATATATATATATATATATATATATATATATATATATATATATATATATATATATATATATATATATATATATATATATATATATATGTATGTATATATATATATATATATATATATAATGACACATTTCCCCCTTTACACCCCAGCATTATGACTAACTCCAACATACTGCCTCCCTTTCTCTCTTCCACCCTTCCTATATCTCCCTCTCTCCCTTCCTTTATCTCCTTCCCTTCCTCTCTCCCTCCCTTCCTCGTATGCTCTCCCTCCGTCCCTCTTTCTCCCTTCCTTCATCGTATGCTCTCCCTCCCTCCCTCCCTCTTTTTCCCTTCCTTCCTCTCCCGTCCTCAACTCTACACGAGGCTAAACTGCCGCTATCTCCCCCTCCTCCCTCCCCTCCCCTCCCCTCCCCTCCCCTCCCTCTTCTCCCTCTATGCGTAATTGGATTCACTTGACGCCATTCTCAGCCAATCTCTCATCTCGGGGCGTTTGATCCTCTGGATCAATGATGCTGATGCTGGTACACTGATGCTGTTGTACAACACTGTATCTACATCCCAGTGTTGTACCACACTGTACCATTATCCCGGGGTGTTGTACCACACTGTACCTTCATCCAGGGGTGTTGTACCACATTGTACCTTCATGAGTGTTGTACCACGCTGTACCTTCATGCTGGAGTGTTGTACCACACTGTACCTTCATGAGTGTTGTACCACGCTATACCTTCATGCTGGAGTGTTGTACCACACTGTACCTTTATCCCGGGGTGTTGAACCACGCTGTACCTTCATCCAGGGGTGTTGTACAACATTGTACCTTCATGAGTGTTGTACCACGCTGTATCTTCATGCTGGAGTATTGTACCACGCTATACCTTCATCCAGGGGTGTTGTACCACATTGTACCTTCATGTCTTGTACCACGCTGTACCTTCATGCTGGGGTGTTGTACCACACTGTACCTTCATGAGTGTTGTACCACGCTGTACCTTCATGCCAGGGTGTTGTACCACACCGTACCTTCATCCTGGAGTGTTGTGCCACACTGTCCCACCATCTCGAGGTATTGTACCGCACTGTACATCTCACTACACTGTAATTCCCACCAGAGTGTACCACCCACCACAATACACTTCACTGTATACACACACCTGGTGTTTATGTAAGACATAATACAGACATTATTCCAGGTGAAATGCTTAGAAACTATCGTCTACATTACGTGTAAACGAGAGGTGTACACGTGACTGGGAGGTGATGCTCCTGGACCACCGTTGTCAGCCTACCAACACCAGTTATGGTGTCAGCCTACCATCAATAGTCATGGTGTCAGCTTATTAACACTCGTCATGATGTCAGGCTACCCACACCAGTCATGCTGTTAGCTCACCAACACCCGTCATTGTGTCAATCTAGTATGACTCATCTTAGTGTCAGCCTATCAACACTTGTCTTAGTGTCAGCCTGCCAACACTCGTCTTAGTATCAGGCTGCCAAAACTCGTTATCTTGTCAGCCTGCCAACACTCGTAATAATGTCAGCCTGCCAACACTCGTCTTAGTGTCAGCCTGTCAACACTCGCTATTTTGTCAGCCTACCAACACTCGTCATAATGTCAGCCTTCCAACACTCGTAATAGTGTCAGCCTGCCAAAACTCGTCACAGTGTCAGCCTGCCAACACTCGTCATAGTGTCAGCTTACCAACACCCGTCATGGTGTCAATCTAATATGACCCGTCTTAGTGTCAGCCTATCAACACTTGTCTTAGAGTCAGCCTGCCAACAATCGTCTTAGTGTCAGGCTGCCAAAACTCGTTGTCAGCCTGCCAACACTCGTCATAGTGTCAGCCTGCCAACACTCGTCATAGTGTCAGCCTGCCAACACTCGTCATAGTGTCAGCATGCCAACACTCGTCATAGTGTCAGCCTGCCAACACTCGTCAAAGTGTCAGCCTACCAACACTCGTCATAGTGTCAGCCTGTCAACACTCGTCTTAATGTCAGCTTATCAACACTCGTCATAGTGTCAGCCTACCAACACCCGTCATAGTGTCAGCCTGTCAACACTCGTCTTAATGTCAGCTTATCAACACTCGTCATAGTGTCAGCCTGCCAACACTCGTCATAGTGTCAGCCTGCCAACACTCGTCATAGTGTCAGCCTGCCAACACTCGTCATAGTGTCAGCCTGCCAACACTCGTCAAAGTGTCAGCCTACCAACACTCGTCATAGTTTCAGCCTGCCACCACTCGTCATAGTGTCAGCCTGCCAACACTCGTCATAGTGTCAGCCTGCCAACACTCACCATAGTGTCAGCCTGCCAGCACTCGTCATAGTGTCAGCCTGCCAACACTCGTCATAGTGTCAGCCTGCCAGCACTCGTCATAGTGTCAGCCTTCCAACACTCGTCGTAGTGCCAGCCTGCCAGCACCCGTCATAGTGTCAGCCTGCCAACACTCGTCATAGTGTAAGCCAGCCAACACTCGTCATAGTGTCAGCTTACCAACACCCGTCATGGTGTCAATCTAATATGACCCGTCTTAGTGTCAGCCTATCAACACTTGTCCTAGAGTCAGCCTGCCAACAATCGTCTTAGTGTCAGGCTGCCAAAACTCGTTATCTTGTCAGCCTGCCAACACTCGTCATAGTGTCAGCCTGCCAACACTCGTCATAGTGTCAGCCTGCCAACACTCGTCATAGTGTCAGCCTGCCAGCACCCGTCATAGTGTCAGCCTGTCAACACTCGTCTTAATGTCAGCCTGCCAACACTCCTCATAGTGTCAGCCTGCCAACACTCGTCATAGTGTCAGCCTGCCAACACTCGTCATAGTGTAAGCCTGCCAACACTCGTCATAGTGTCAGCCTGCCAACTCTCGTCATAGTGTCAGCCTGCCAACACTCGTCATAGTGTCACCCTGCCAACACTCGTCATAGTGTCAGCCTGCCAACACTCGTCATAGTGTCAGCTTACCAACACCCGTCATGGTGTCAATCTAATATGACCCGTCTTAGTGTCAGCCTATCAACACTTGTCTTAGAGTCAGCCTGCCAACAATCGTCTTAGTGTCAGGCTGCCAAAACTCGTTATCTTGTCAGCCTGCCAACACTCGTCATAGTGTCAGCCTGCCAACACTCGTCATAGTGTCAGCCTGCCAGCACCCGTCATAGTGTCAGCCTGTCAACACTCGTCTTAATGTCAGCCTGCCAACACTCCTCATAGTGTCAGCCTGCCAACACTCGTCATAGTGTCAGCCTGCCAACACTCGTCATAGCGTCAGCCTACCAACACTCGTCATAGTTTCAGCCTGCCAGCACTCGTCATAGTGTCAGCCTGCCAACACTCGTCATAGTGTCAGCCTGCCAACACTCACCATAGTGTCAGCCTGCCAGCACTCGTCATAGTGTCAGCCTGCCAACACTCGTCATAGTGTCAGCCTGCCAGCACTCGTCATAGTGTCAGCCTTCCAACACTCGTCGTAGTGCCAGCCTGCCAGCACCCGTCATAGTGTCAGCCTGCCAACACTCGTCATAGTGTAAGCCTGCCAACACTTGTCATAGTGTCAGCTTACCAACACCCGTCATGGTGTCAATCTAATATGACCCGTCTTAGTGTCAGCCTGCCAACACTCGTCATAGTGTCAGCCTGCCAACACTCGTCATAGTGTCAGCCTGCCAACACTCGTCATAGTGTCAGCCTGCCAACACTCGTCAAAGTGTCAGCCTACCAACACTCGTCATAGTTTCAGCCTGCCACCACTCGTCATAGTGTCAGCCTGCCAACACTCGTCATAGTGTCAGCCTGCCAACACTCACCATAGTGTCAGCCTGCCAGCACTCGTCATAGTGTCAGCCTGCCAACACTCGTCATAGTGTCAGCCTGCCAGCACTCGTCATAGTGTCAGCCTTCCAACACTCGTCGTAGTGCCAGCCTGCCAGCACCCGTCATAGTGTCAGCCTGCCAACACTCGTCATAGTGTAAGCCAGCCAACACTCGTCATAGTGTCAGCTTACCAACACCCGTCATGGTGTCAATCTAATATGACCCGTCTTAGTGTCAGCCTATCAACACTTGTCCTAGAGTCAGCCTGCCAACAATCGTCTTAGTGTCAGGCTGCCAAAACTCGTTATCTTGTCAGCCTGCCAACACTCGTCATAGTGTCAGCCTGCCAACACTCGTCATAGTGTCAGCCTGCCAACACTCGTCATAGTGTCAGCCTGCCAGCACCCGTCATAGTGTCAGCCTGTCAACACTCGTCTTAATGTCAGCCTGCCAACACTCCTCATAGTGTCAGCCTGCTAACACTCGTCATAGTGTCAGCCTGCCAACACTCGTCATAGTGTCAGCCTGCCAACACTCGTCATAGTGTCAGCCTGCCAACTCTCGTCATAGTGTCAGCCTGCCAACACTCGTCATAGTGTCACCCTGCCAACACTCGTCATAGTGTCAGCCTGCCAACACTCGTCATAGTGTCAGCTTACCAACACCCGTCATGGTGTCAATCTAATATGACCCGTCTTAGTGTCAGCCTATCAACACTTGTCTTAGAGTCAGCCTGCCAACAATCGTCTTAGTGTCAGGCTGCCAAAACTCGTTATCTTGTCAGCCTGCCAACACTCGTCATAGTGTCAGCCTGCCAACACTCGTCATAGTGTCAGCCTGCCAACACTCGTCATAGTGTCAGCCTGCCAGCACCCGTCATAGTGTCAGCCTGTCAACACTCGTCTTAATGTCAGCCTGCCAACACTCGTCATAGTGTCAGCCTGCCAACACTCGTCATAGTGTCAGCCTGCCAACACTCGTCATAGCGTCAGCCTACCAACACTCGTCATAGTTTCAGCCTGCCAGCACTCGTCATAGTGTCAGCCTGCCAACACTCGTCATAGTGTCAGCCTGCCAACACTCACCATAGTGTCAGCCTGCCAGCACTCGTCATAGTGTCAGCCTGCCAACACTCGTCATAGTGTCAGCCTGCCAGCACTCGTCATAGTGTCAGCCTTCCAACACTCGTCGTAGTGCCAGCCTGCCAGCACCCGTCATAGTGTCAGCCTGCCAACACTCGTCATAGTGTAAGCCTGCCAACACTTGTCATAGTGTCAGCTTACCAACACCCGTCATGGTGTCAATCTAATATGACCCGTCTTAGTGTCAGCCTATCAACACTTGTCTTAGAGTCAGCCTGCCAACAATCGTCTTAGTGTCAGGCTGCCAAAACTCGTTATCTTGTCAGCCTGCCAACACTCGTCATAGTGTCAGCCTGCCAACACTCGTCATAGTGTCAGCCTGCCAACACTCGTCATAGTGTCAGCCTGCCAACACTCGTCATAGTGTCAGCCTTCCAACACTCGTCATAGTGTCAGCCTGCCAACACTCGTCATAGTGTCAGCCTGCCAACACTAGTCATAGTTTCAGCCTGCCAACACTCGTCATAGTGTCAGCCTGCCAACACTCGTCACAGTGTCAGCCTGCCAACACTCGTCATAGTGTCAGCCTGCCAACACTCGTCATAGTGTCAGCCTGCCAACACTCGTCATAGTGTCAGCCTGCCAACACTCGTCATAGTGTCAGCCTGCCAACACTCGTCATAGTGTCAGCCTGCCAACACTCGTCATAGTGTCAGCCTGCCAACACTCGTCATAGTGTCAGCCTGCCAACACTCGTCATAGTGTCAGCCTGCCAACACTCGTCATAGAGTCAGCCTGCCAACACTCGTCATAGTGTCAGCCTACCAACACTCGTCATAGTGTCAGCCTACCAACACTCGTCATAGTGTCAGCCTGCCAACACTCGTGATAGTGTCAACCTGCCAACACTCGTCATAGTGTCAGCCTGCCAACACTTGTCATAGTGTCAACCTGCCAACACTCGTCATAGTGTCAGCCTGCCAACATTCGTCATAGTGTCAACCTGCCAAACTCGTAATAGTGTCAGCCTGCCAACACTCGTCATAGTGTCAGACTGCCAACACTCGTCATAGTGTCAGCCTGCCAACACTCATCATAGTGTCAGCCTGCCAACACTCGTCATAGTGTCAGCCTGCCAACACTCATCATAGTGTCAGCCTGCCAACTCTCGTCATAGTGTCAGCCTGCCAACACTCGTCATAGTGTCACCCTGCCAACACTCGTCATAGTGTCAGCCTGCCAACACTCGTCATAGTGTCAGCTTACCAACACCCGTCATGGTGTCAATCTAATATGACCCGTCTTAGTGTCAGCCTATCAACAATCGTCTTAGTGTCAGCCTATCAACAATCGTCTTAGAGTCAGCCTGCCAACAATCGTCTTAGTGTCAGGCTGCCAAAACTCGTTATCTTGTCAGCCTGCCAACACTCGTCATAGTGTCAGCCTGCCAACACTCGTCATAGTGTCAGCCTGCCAACACTCGTCATAGTGTCAGCCTGCCAACACTCGTCATAGTGTCAGCCTGCCAACACTCGTCATAGTGCCAGCCTGCCAACACTCGTCATAGTGTCAGCCTGCCAACACTCGTCATAGTGTCAGCCTGTAAACACTCGTCATAGTGTCAGCCTGCCAACACTCGTCATAGTGGCAGCCTGCCAACACTCGTCATAGTGTCAGCCTGCCAACACTCGTCATAGTGTCAGCCTTCCAACACTCGCCATAGTGTCAGCCTGCCAACACTCGTCATAGTGTCAGCCTGCCAACACTCGTCATAGTGTCAGCCTGCCAACACTCGTCATAGTGTCAGCCTGCCAATACTCGTCATAGTGTCAGCCTGCCAACACTAGTCATAGTTTCAGCCTGCCAACACTCGTCATAGTGTCAGCCTGCCAACACTCGTCATAGTGTCAGCCTGCCAACACTCGTCATAGTTTCAGCCTGCCAACACTCGTCATAGTGTCAGCCTGCCAACACTCGTCATAGTGTCAGCCTGCCAACACTCGTCATAGTGTCAGCCTGCCAACACTCGTCATAGTGTCAGCCTGCCAACACTCGTCATAGTGTCAGCCTGCCAACACTCGTCATAGTGTCAGCCTGCCAACACTCGTCATAGTGTCAGCCTGCCAACACTCGTCATAGTGTCAGCCTGCCAACACTCGTCATAGAGTCAGCCTGCCAACACTCGTCATAGTGTCAGCCTACCAACACTCGTCATAGTGTCAGCCTACCAACACTCGTCATAGTGTCAGCCTGCCAACACTCGTGATAGTGTCAACCTGCCAACACTCGTCATAGTGTCAGCCTGCCAACTCTCGTCATAGTGTCAACCTGCCAACACTCGTCATAGTGTCAGCCTGCCAACATTCGTCATAGTGTCAACCTGCCAACACTCGTAATAGTGTCAGCCTGCCAACACTCGTCATAGTGTCAGACTGCCAACACTCGTCATAGTGTCAGCCTGCCAACACTCGTCATAGTGTCAGCCTGCCAACACTCGTAATAGTGTCAGCCTGCCAACACTCGTCATAGTGTCAGCCTGCCAACACTCGTCATAGTGTCAGCCTGCCAACACTCGTAATAGTGTCAGCCTGCCAACACTCGTCATAGTGTCAGCCTGCCAACACTCGTCATAGTGTCAGCCTGCCAACACTCGTAATAGTGTCAGCCTGCCAACACTCGTCATATTGTCAGCCTGCCAACACTCGTCATAGTGTCAGCCTGCCAACACTCGTAATAGTGTCAGCCTGCCAACACTCGTCATATTGTCAGCCTGCCAACACTCGTCATAGTGTCAGCCTGCCAACACTCGTAATAGTGTCAGCCTGCCAACACTCGTCATATTGTCAGCCTGCCAACACTCGTCATAGTGTCAGCCTGCCAACACTCGTCATATTGTCAGCCTGCCAACACTCGTCATAGTGTCAGCCTGCCAACACTCGTAATAGTGTCAGCCTGCCAACACTCGTCATAGTGTCAGCCTGCCAACACTCGTCATAGTGTCAGCCTGCCAACACTCGTAATAGTGTCAGCCTGCCAACACTCGTCATAGTGTCAGCCTGCCAACACTCGTCATAGTGTCAGCCTGCCAACACTCGTAATAGTGTCAGCCTGCCAACACTCGTCATAGTGTCAGCCTGCCAACACTCGTCATAGTGTCAGCCTGCCAACACTCGTAATAGTGTCAGCCTGCCAACACTCGTCATAGTGTCAGCCTGCCAACACTCGTCATAGTGTCAGCCTGCCAACACTCGTAATAGTGTCAGCCTGCCAACACTCGTCATAGTGTCAGCCTGCCAACACTCGTCATAGTGTCAGCCTGCCAACACTCGTCATAGTGTCAGCCTGCCAACACTCGTCATAGTGTCAGCCTGCCAACACTCGTCATATTGTCAGCCTGCCAACACTCGTCATAGTGTCAGCCTGCCAACACTCGTCATATTGTCAGCCTGCCAACACTCGTCATAGTGTCAGCCTGCCAACACTCGTAATAGTGTCAGCCTGCCAACACTCGTCATAGTGTCAGCCTGCCAACACTCGTCATAGTGTCAGCCTGCCAACACTCGTAATAGTGTCAGCCTGCCAACACTCGTCATAGTGTCAGCCTGCCAACACTCGTCATAGTGTCAGCCTGCCAACACTCGTCATATTGTCAGCCTGCCAACACTCGTCATAGTGTCAGCCTGCCAACACTCGTCATAGTGTCAGCCTGCCAACACTCGTAATAGTGTCAGCCTGCCAACACTCGTCATAGTGTCAGCCTGCCAACACTCGTCATAGTGTCAGCCTGCCAACACTCGTCATAGTGTCAGCCTGCCAACACTCGTCATAGTGTCAGCCTGCCAACACTCGTCATATTGTCAGCCTGCCAACACTCGTCATAGTGTCAGCCTGCCAACACTCGTCATATTGTCAGCCTGCCAACACTCGTCATAGTGTCAGCCTGCCAACACTCGTAATAGTGTCAGCCTGCCAACACTCGTCATAGTGTCAGCCTGCCAACACTCGTCATAGTGTCAGCCTGCCAACACTCGTAATAGTGTCAGCCTGCCAACACTCGTCATAGTGTCAGCCTGCCAACACTCGTCATAGTGTCAGCCTGCCAACACTCGTCATATTGTCAGCCTGCCAACACTCGTCATAGTGTCAGCCTGCCAACACTCGTCATATTGTCAGCCTGCCAACACTCGTCATTGTGTCAGCCTGCCAACACTCGTAATAGTGTCAGCCTGCCAACACTCGTCATAGTGTCAGCCTGCCAACACTCGTCATAGTGTCAGCCTGCCAACACTCGTAATAGTGTCAGCCTGCCAACACTCGTCATAGTGTCAGCCTGCCAACACTCGTCATAGTGTCAGCCTGCCAACACTCAACCTTCAACAATTTTGTTTCCTTCATTTGAGTTAAAAATTTTCTTAACTCCTCTAATATTCTTGACTGACGTTAAATTTATGTTATCGAGAGTTAATATTATTAACAAGGAGTGTTCGACCAGTTTATTTTTGTTGTCATATTGCTAAGTGTCTGGTTAATAAGGTTATATTGTTGTTAACTACACGGAGGTCATTAAAGCTGTATGTTGCTTCTACATGTTGTTAACTCATGTTGCTTCTACATGTTGTTAACTCATGTTGCTTCTACATGTTGTTAACTCATGTTGCTTCTACATGTTGTTAACTCATGTTGCTTCTACATGTTGTTAACTCATGTTGCTTCTACATGTTGTTAACTCATGTTGCTTCTACATGTTGTTAACTCGGTAATATTTGAATGCTTCAGTTAGGGATTAAACTGTGTATTATATATACCTCTCGCTGCGTCTACACTCAGAGGTACACATCTCTCAGTGTATATACTCTAAGGGATACATATCTGTTGCTATTTTTGTACTAATACATATGTCTCGGTGTATACACACTGAGAGAAACCTTCGATGTATATATACTGTGATATATATACTGAGAAGAGTATATATATATATATATATATATATATATATATATATATATATATATATATATATATATATATATATATATATACATATATATATATATATATATATATATATATATATATATATATATATATATATATATATATATATATATATATATATATACTCTATATATATATATATATATATATATATATATATATATATACCTTCTTAGGTAGTAGGTTGGTAGACAGCAACCACCCAGGGAAGTACTACCGTCCTGCCAGATGACTGTGAAACAAAAACCTGTAATTGTTTTGCATGATGGTAGGATTGCTGGTTTCTTTTTCTGTCTCATAAACACGCTAAGATAACAGGGATATCTTGCTACTCCTACTAACACTTTGGTCACACTTCACAGACACGCACATGCATATATATATATACATACATCTAGGTTTTTCTCCTTTTTCTAAATAGCTCTTGTTCTTTTTTATTTCTTCTATTGTCCATGGGGAAGTGGAAAAGAATCTTTCCTCCGTAAGCCATGCGTGTCGTATGAGGCGACTAAAATGCCGGGAGCAATGGGCTAGTAACCCCTTCTCCTGTATACAATTACTAAAAAAGAGAAGAAGAAAAACTTTATAAAACTGGGTTGCTTAAATGTGCGTGGATGTAGTGCGGATGACAAGAAACAGATGATTGCTGATGTTATGAATGAAAAGAAGTTGGATGTCCTGGCCCTAAGCGAAACAAAGCTGAAGGGGGTAGGAGAGTTTCAGTGGGGGGAAATAAATGGGATTAAATCTGGAGTATCTGAGAGAGTTAGAGCAAAGGAAGGGGTAGCAGTAATGTTAAATGATCAGTTATGGAAGGAGAAAAGAGAATATGAATGTGTAAATTCAAGAATTATGTGGATTAAAGTAAAGGTTGGATGCGAGAAGTGGGTCATAATAAGCGTGTATGCACCTGGAGAAGAGAGGAATGCAGAGGAGAGAGAGAGATTTTGGGAGATGTTAAGTGAATGTATAGGAGCCTTTGAACCAAGTGAGAGAGTAATTGTGGTAGGGGACTTGAATGCTAAAGTAGGAGAAACTTTTAGAGAGGGTGTGGTAGGTAAGTTTGGGGTGCCAGGTGTAAATGATAATGGGAGCCCTTTGATTGAACTTTGTATAGAAAGGGGTTTAGTTATAGGTAATACATATTTTAAGAAAAAGAGGATAAATAAGTATACACGATATGATGTAGGGCGAAATGACAGTAGTTTGTTGGATTATGTATTGGTAGATAAAAGACTGTTGAGTAGACTTCAGGATGTACATGTTTATAGAGGGGCCACAGATATATCAGATCACTTTCTAGTTGTAGCTACACTGAGAGTAAAAGGTAGATGGGATACAAGGAGAATAGAAGCATCAGGGAAGAGAGAGGTGAAGGTTTATAAACTAAAAGAGGAGGCAGTTAGGGTAAGATATAAACAGCTATTGGAGGATAGATGGGCTAATGAGAGCATAGGCAATGGGGTCGAAGAGGTATGGGGTAGGTTTAAAAATGTAGTGTTAGAGTGTTCAGCAGAAGTTTGTGGTTACAGGAAAGTGGGTGCAGGAGGGAAGAGGAGCGATTGGTGGAATGATGATGTAAAGAGAGTAGTAAGGGAGAAAAAGTTAGCATATGAGAAGTTTTTACAAAGTAGAAGTGATGCAAGGAGGGAAGAGTATATGGAGAAAAAGAGAGAGGTTAAGAGAGTGGTGAAGCAATGTAAAAAGAGAGCAAATGAGAGAGTGGGTGAGATG
The DNA here is from genome assembly GCF_038502225.1 of Cherax quadricarinatus. Classification (NCBI taxonomy): domain Eukaryota; kingdom Metazoa; phylum Arthropoda; class Malacostraca; order Decapoda; family Parastacidae; genus Cherax; species Cherax quadricarinatus. The sequence continues at coordinate 32,749,019 of NC_091301.1, read as the reverse complement.
TTATCAACAAATTTTGTTGAAAATAAGAAAAAGTTTTGGAGTGAGATTAACAAGTTAAGAAAGCCTAGAGAACAAATGGATTTGTCAGTTAAAAATAGGAGAGGAGAGTTATTAAATGGAGAGTTAGAGGTATTGGGAAGATGGAAGGAATATTTTGAGGAATTGTTAAATGTTGATGAAGATAGGGAAGCTGTGATTTCATGTATAGGGCAAGGAGGAATAACATCTTGTAGGAGTGAGGAAGAGCCAGTTGTGAGTGTGGGGGAAGTTCGTGAGGCAGTAGGTAAAATGAAAGGGGGTAAGGCAGCCGGGATTGATGGGATAAAGATAGAAATGTTAAAAGCAGGTGGGGATATAGTTTTGGAGTGGTTGGTGCAATTGTTTAATAAATGTATGGAAGAGGGTAAGGTACCTAGGGATTGGCAGAGAGCATGCATAGTTCCTTTGTATAAAGGCAAAGGGGATAAAAGAGAGTGCAAAAATTATAGGGGGATAAGTCTGTTGAGTGTACCTGGTAAAGTGTATGGTAGAGTTATAATTGAAAGAATTAAGAGTAAGACGGAGAATAGGATAGCAGATGAACAAGGAGACTTTAGGAAAGGTAGGGGGTGTGTGGACCAGGTGTTTACAGTGAAACATATAAGTGAACAGTATTTAGATAAGGCTAAAGAGGTCTTTGTGGCATTTATGGATTTGGAAAAGGCGTATGACAGGGTGGATAGGGGGGCAATGTGGCAGATGTTGCAAGTGTATGGTGTAGGAGGTAGGTTACTGAAAGCAGTGAAGAGTTTTTACGAGGATAGTGAGGCTCAAGTTAGAGTATGTAGGAAAGAGGGAAATTTTTTCCCAGTAAAAGTAGGCCTTAGACAAGGATGTGTGATGTCACCGTGGTTGTTTAATATATTTATAGATGGGGTTGTAAGAGAAGTAAATGCG
>NC_091301.1:32668083-32743083 GCF_038502225.1 Cherax quadricarinatus | reverse complement strand
CTTGAGCCTCACTATCCTCGTAAAAACTCTTCACTGCTTTCAGTAACCTACCTCCTACACCATACACTTGCAACATCTGGCACATTGCCCCCCTATCCACCCTGTCATACGCCTTTTCCATATCCATGAATGCCACAAAGACCTCTTTAGCCTTATCTAAATACTGTTCACTTATATGTTTCACTGTAAACACCTGGTCCACACGCCCCCTACCTTTCCTAAAGCCTCCTTGTTCATCTGCTATCCTATTCTCCGTCTTACTCTTAATTCTTTCAATAATAACTCTGCCATACACTTTACCAGGTATACTCAGCAGACTTATCCCCCTATAATTTTTGCACTCTCTTTTATCCCCTTTGCCTTTATACAAAGGAACTATGCATGCTCTCTGCCAATCCCTAGGTACCTTACCCTCTTCCATACATTTATTAAATAATTGCACCAACCACTCCAAAACTATATCCCCACCTGCTTTTAACATTTCTATCTTTATCCCATCAATCCCGGCTGCCTTACCCCCTTTCATTTTACCTACTGCCTCACGAACTTCCCCCACACTCACAACTGGCTCTTCCTCACTCCTACAAGATGTTATTCCTCCTTGTCCTATACACGAAATCACAGCTTCCCTATCTTCATCAACATTTAACAATTTCTCAAAATATTCCCTCCATCTTCCCAATACCTCTAACTCTCCATTTAATAACTCTCCTCTCCTATTTTTAACTGACAAATCCATTTGTTCTCTAGGCTTTCTTAACTTGTTAATCTCACTCCAAAACTTTTTCTTATTTTCAACAAAATTTGTTGATAACATCTCACCCACTCTCTCATTTGCTCTCTTTTTACATTGCTTCACCACTCTCTTAACCTCTCTCTTTTTCTCCATATACTCTTCCCTCCTTGCATCACTTCTACTTTGTAAAAACTTCTCATATGCTAACTTTTTCTCCCTTACTACTCTCTTTACATCATCATTCCACCAATCGCTCCTCTTCCCTCCCGCACCCACTTTCCTGTAACCACAAACTTCTGCTGAACACTCTAACACTAAATTTTTAATCCTACCCCATACCTCTTCGACCCCATTGCCTATGCTCTCATTAGCCCATCTATCCTCCAATAGCTGTTTATATCTTACCCTAACTGCCTCCTCTTTTAGTTTATAAACCTTCACCTCTCTCTTCTCTGATGCTTCTACTCTACTTGTATCCCATCTACCTTTCACTCTCAGTGTAGCTACAACTAGAAAGTGATCTGATATATCTGTGGCCCCTCTATAAACATGTACATCCTGAAGTCTACTCAACAGTCTTTTATCTACCAATACATAATCCAACAAACTACTGTCATTTCGCCCTACATCATATCTTGTATACTTATTTATCCTCTTTTTCTTAAAATATGTATTACCTATAACTAAACCCCTTTCTATACAAAGTTCAATCAAAGGGCTCCCATTATCATTTACACCTGGCACCCCAAACTTACCTACCACACCCTCTCTAAAAGTTTCTCCTACTTTAGCATTCAGGTCCCCTACCACAATTACTCTCTCACTTGGTTCAAAGGCTCCTATACATTCACTTAACATCTCCCAAAATCTCTCTCTCTCCTCTGCATTCCTCTCTTCTCCAGGTGCATACACGCTTATTATGACCCACTTCTCGCATCCAACCTTTACTTTAATCCACATAATTCTTGAATTTACACATTCATATTCTCTTTTCTCCTTCCATAACTGATCATTTAACATTACTGCTACCCCTTCCTTTGCTCTAACTCTCTCAGATACTCCAGATTTAATCCCATTTATTTCCCCCCACTGAAACTCTCCTTCCCGATTCAGCTTTGTTTCGCTTAGGGCCAGGACATCCAACATCTTTTCATTCATAACATCAGCAATCATCTGTTTCTTGTCATCCGCACTACATCCACGCACATTTAAGCATCCCAGTTTTATAAAGTTTTTCTTCTTCTCTTTTAGTAAGTGTCTACAGGAGAAGGGGTTACTAGCCCATTGCTCCCGGCATTTTAGTCGCCTCATACGACACGCATGGCTTACGAAGGAAAGATTCTTTTCCACTTCCCCTTGGACAATAGAAGAAATAAAGAAGAACAAGAGCTATTTAGAAAAAGGAGAAAAACCTAGATGTATGTATATATATATGCATGTGCGTGTCTGTGAAGTGTGACCAAAGTGTAAGTAGGAGTAGCAAGATATCCCTGTTATCTAGCGTGTTTATGAGACAGAAAAAGAAACCATCAATCCTACCATCATGCAAAACAGTTACAGGTTTCTGTTTCACAGTCATCTGGCAGGACGGTAGTACTTCCCTGGGTGGTTGCTGTCTACCAACCTACTACCTATATATATATATATATATATATATATATATATATATATATATATATATATATATATTATATATATATATATATATATATATATATATATATATATATATATATATATATATATATATATATATATATATATATATATATACATATATATATACCTATATATACATATACCTATATATATATATATATATATATATATATATATATATATATATATATATATATATATATATATATATATATATGTATATATACATATATATATATATATATATATATATATATATATATATATATATATATATATATATATATATATATATATATATATATATATATATATATATATATATATATGTCGTGCCGAATATGTAAAACTGGTCAATTAGCAAGAACTCATTTAAAATTAAGTCCTTTCCAAAATTTTCTCTTATACGTTTAAAGATATATTTTTTTCATTAATGTTAATGTAAAAAATTTTAATTTTGCTCCAAAAGAATCTTAGAAAACTTACCTAACCTTATTATAACAAGAGCAATTTATTTTAGCTTAACCCAACTAAATATATTTTAGATTTGTTTACAGTAATTTAATACTAACCAAACACAGTGAAATATATTTTTTTCGTTAGGTTCAGAATGATTTTGGCGAGATTATTGAGCGCAAATTCTGCCTATTCGGCACGACATATATATATATATATATATATATATATATATATATATATATATATATATATATATATATATATATATATATATATATATATATATATATGTATGTATATATATCTCCATGGGGAAGTGGAACAGAATTCTTCCTCCGTAAGCCATGCGTGTTGTAAGAGGCGACTAAAATGCCGGGAGCAAGGGGCTAGTAACCTCTTCTCCTGTATATATTACTAATTGTAAAAGGAGAAACTTTTGTTTTTCCTTTTGGGCCACCCCACCTCGGTGGGATACGGCCGGTGTGTTGAAAGAAAGATATGTATATATATATATATATATATATATATATATATATATATATATATATATATATATATATATATATATATATATATATATGTATATACATATATATATATATATATATATATATATATATATATATATATATATATATATATATATATATATATATATATATATATATATATATATATATATGAGGCGACTAAAATGCCGGGAGCAATGGGCTAGTAACCCCTTCTCCTGTATACAATTACTAAAAAAGAGAAGAAGAAAAACTTTATAAAACTGGGTTGCTTAAATGTGCGTGGATGTAGTGCGGATGACAAGAAACAGATGATTGCTGATGTTATGAATGAAAAGAAGTTGGATGTCCTGGCCCTAAGCGAAACAAAGCTGAAGGGGGTAGGAGAATTTCAGTGGGGGGAAATAAATGGGATTAAATCTGGAGTATCTGAGAGAGTTAGAGCAAAGGAAGGGGTAGCAGTAATGTTAAATGATCAGTTATGGAAGGAGAAAAGAGAATATGAATGTGTAAATTCAAGAATTATGTGGATTAAAGTAAAGGTTGGATGCGAGAAGTGGGTCATAATAAGCGTGTATGCACCTGGAGAAGAGAGGAATGCAGAGGAGAGAGAGAGATTTTGGGAGATGTTAAGTGAATGTATAGGAGCCTTTGAACCAAGTGAGAGAGTAATTGTGGTAGGGGACTTGAATGCTAAAGTAGGAGAAACTTTTAGAGAGGGTGTGGTAGGTAAGTTTGGGGTGCCAGGTGTAAATGATAATGGGAGCCCTTTGATTGAACTTTGTATAGAAAGGGGTTTAGTTATAGGTAATACATATTTTAAGAAAAAGAGGATAAATAAGTATACACGATATGATGTAGGGCGAAATGACAGTAGTTAGCATATGAGAAGTTTTTACAAAGTAGAAGTGATGCAAGGAGGGAAGAGAGAGGTTAAGAGAGTGGTGAAGCAATGTAAAAAGAGAGCAAATGAGAGAGTGGGTGAGATGTTATCAACAAATTTTGTTGAAAATAAGAAAAAGTTTTGGAGTGAGATTAACAAGTTAAGAAAGCCTAGAGAACAAATGGATTTGTCAGCTAAAAATAGGAGAGGAGAGTTATTAAATGGAGAGTTAGAGGTATTGGGAAGATGGAAGGAATATTTTGAGGAATTGTTAAATGTTGATGAAGATAGGGAAGCTGTGATTTCGTGTATAGGGCAAGGAGGAATAACATCTTGTAGGAGTGAGGAAGAGCCAGTTGTGAGTGTGGGGGAAGTTCGTGAGGCAGTAGGTAAAATGAAAGGGGGTAAGGCAGCCGGGATTGATGGGATAAAGATAGAAATGTTAAAAGCAGGTGGGGATATAGTTTTGGAGTGGTTGGTGCAATTATTTAATAAATGTATGGAAGAGGGTAAGGTACCTAGGGATTGGCAGAGAGCATGCATAGTTCCTTTGTATAAAGGCAAAGGGGATAAAAGAGAGTGCAAAAATTATAGGGGGATAAGTCTGTTGAGTGTACCTGGTAAAGTGTATGGTAGAGTTATAATTGAAAGAATTAAGAGTAAGACGGAGAATTGGATAGCAGATGAACAAGGAGGCTTTAGGAAAGGTAGGGGGTGTGTGGACCAGGTGTTTACAGTGAAACATATAAGTGAACAGTATTTAGATAAGGCTAAAGAGGTCTTTGTGGCATTTATGGATTTGGAAAAGGCGTATGACAGGGTGGATAGGGGGGCAATGTGGCAGATGTTGCAAGTGTATGGTGTAGGAGGTAGGTTACTGAAAGCAGTGAAGAGTTTTTACGAGGATAGTGAGGCTCAAGTTAGAGTATGTAGGAAAGAGGGAAATTTTTTCCCAGTAAAAGTAGGCCTTAGACAAGGATGTGTGATGTCACCGTGGTTGTTTAATATATTTATAGATGGGGTTGTAAGAGAAGTAAATGCGAGGGTCTTGGCAAGAGGCGTGTAGTTAAAAGATAAAGAATCACACACAAAGTGGGAGTTGTCACAGCTGCTCTTTGCTGATGACACTGTGCTCTTGGGAGATTCTGAAGAGAAGTTGCAGAGATTGGTGGATGAATTTGGTAGGGTGTGCAAAAGAAGAAAATTAAAGGTGAATACAGGAAAGAGTAAGGTTATGAGGATAACAAAAAGATTAGGTGATGAAAGATTGAATATCAGATTGGAGGGAGAGAGTATGGAGGAGGTGAACGTATTCAGATATTTGGGAGTGGACGTGTCAGCGGATGGGTCTATGAAAGATGAGGTGAATCATAGAATTGATGAGGGAAAAAGAGTGAGTGGTGCACTTAGGAGTCTGTGGAGACAAAGAACTTTGTCCTTGGAGGCAAAGAGGGGAATGTATGAGAGTATAGTTTTACCAACGCTCTTATATGGGTGTGAAGCGTGGGTGATGAATGTTGCAGCGAGGAGAAGGCTGGAGGCAGTGGAGATGTCATGTCTGAGGGCAATGTGTGGTGTGAATATAATGCAGAGAATTCGTAGTTTGGAAGTTAGGAGGAGGTGCGGGATTACCAAAACTGTTGTCCAGAGGGCTGAGGAAGGGTTGTTGAGGTGGTTCGGACATGTAGAGAGAATGGAGCGAAACAGAATGACTTCAAGAGTGTATCAGTCTGTAGTGGAAGGAAGGCGGGGTAGGGGTCGGCCTAGGAAGGGTTGGAGGGAGGGGGTAAAGGAGGTTTTGTGTGCGAGGGGCTTGGACTTCCAGCAGGCATGCGTGAGCGTGTTTGATAGGAGTGAATGGAGACAAATGGTTTTTAATACTTGACGTGCTGTTGGAGTGTGAGCAAAGTAACATTTATGAAGGGATTCAGGGAAACCGGCAGGCCGGACTTGAGTCCTGGAGATGGGAAGTACAGTGCCTGCACTCTGAAGGAGGGGTGTTAATGTTGCAGTTTAAAAACTGTAGTGTAAAGCACCCTTCTGGCAAGACAGTGATGGAGTGAATGATGGTGAAAGTTTTTCTTTTTCGGGCCACCCTGCCTTGGTGGGAATCGGCCGGTGTGATAATAATAATATATATATATATATATATATATATATATATATATATATATATATATATATATATATATATATATATATATATATATATATATATATATATATATATATATATATATATATATATATATATATATATATGCAAGGAATTCGCAAGAGCAGGCGAAATATACACAAACTCTGATCTCTTGCCGAAGGAGACTCAACCTACGAACCTTGGAACAAGGTACGCAGTGCTTTGCCTTTCTCACCACACTGGACCAATACCACGTTACTCCAAGGCAGCCAGCTTTCAGGGAGAAGGCTTACAGCTTTTCATCTCATCCCCTGCATGCATCAGCCTTACTAAATTATTATTATTCACATCAAGATAAAGTTAAACTGTTTGTTTTCTCATCAATGTTCTTGAGAGCTTTCCGTATTTGTAGTCCAGAGTTCATAGATGAGGAAATATCCAAAATTTATGAAATAGCTAATGATCTGAAATACCCAAGAAACGTATTTGATAAATCTTTTAAAATTGCTAAAAATACTTTTTTCAGTCCAAAAAGGGACAACCAACCTTATTCAGTTAAAAATATGTTGGTTCTCCCTTACCATGAAAACTTGGTTGATATGCCTTCTCTTCTTAAGACTTATAATATCAAAATTGTATTTAAAAATATTGATACAGTAAAAAAAAAAGCTTTTGATAAAGAATTTCCCTCTAAATGCTGACAGATGTGTCTATAAGATTCCTTGTAAAATTTGCGACAAAGTTTATTACGGCCAAACTGGTAAAAGTCTCGAACTAAGATTAAAACAACATAAATATAGCATTAGAATTGGACAAAATTCTAAGGTTCTATTTATGTGAGAGATTTTAACCATCCAATTGATTTTCAAAAGTCTGAGAAAGTTGCATGAAGGAAGTTCTGGTCGACACGAATATAATAGAATCTTGTTTCATATAAAAGACTTTTGAAAATAATTTTAATATTTCTTTTGGTTTATATAAATTGGATTCATTTATAATTAATGAAATTTGGGAAGAATTTAATGATATATTAGACAAATAAAAAATCTTAATGCTTTGTTGGAGTATCATGTGAGCTTCATAGAGTCGGGTGCTGTCACGTGACTGTGAGGTGCAGTTTATGTTATGGTGACATGACTGTGAGGTGTAGTCTTGCCTCTTTATATGTCTTCTTGTTGATGTTTTGTGTTATATAGTTCCTTGATAATGTCAGCAGTCACGAAAGCGCTTAGAATTTCACTATTTTTCATAGTGGTTGTTTTGCATATATATATATATATATATATATATATATATATATATATATATATATATATATATATATATATATATATATATATATATATATATATATATATCAATCCACAGCAGAATTCGAACCTGTAACCTGCACTGTCTGTATTAAAGTACTCACAGCCAGCTCCAGGATAATTTCTCCCGTTTGAGAATTGCTAAATATTCCACAATCTCTTTGGAAGTTCACTGCATGTGGCAGGATTTGATGAAATACCTGGTCACAAGCCTGGCGCTCCGGGGTATGGGATACACCTCTTAGCTTCGACTAGACGCCGATACTTACCTGGAATCTGGCTGTCGTGCTCCTCAGTTCTTGCTTTCTTGCTTCTACTATTGAATCCCGTCCCCTGCAACATCTTCGAGATCTTCCACTTCACCTTCAAGAGTATTTAAGACTCCATTCTCATGCCTCACCTTCACATCGTTCCAGACCATGGAGGTGAGCTATACATCAGGATGACGGACTGACCAGCTCAAGCTGCCTACAGTACATTCTCTGTATTTAACTGGTGATACCTAACGCTTAGGTGAAACGTTCAATCACTGAAGATACCCAACTGTTGTACATGTGACTTACTCTGTCTCTAGTCCTTAAATTACTACCGCTACTACTACTACTGCTATTGCTGCTGCTACCGCTACTGCTACTACTACTGCTGCTACCACCACTCTTACTACTACTACTACTACTGCTACCACTACTACTAGTACTACTAATACTACTGTTACTACTACCACTACTAGTACTACTGCTACTACCATCACTGCTACTACTAGTACCACCACTACTATTACTACTACTACTACTACTACTACTACTAGTACTACCACCACTACTACTAGTACTAACACTACTTCTCGTTATATTTCAAGCCTCGCCCTCCTGTCTTGTATATACTGGCTACCTTCTCTTCGGGCTTCTGTGTCACTAGTTAATATATATATATATATATATATATATATATATATATATATATATATATATATATATATATATATATATATATATATATATATATATATATATGTTTTTACAAAGTAGAAGTGATGCAAGGAGGGAAGAGTATATGGAGAAAAAGAGAGAGGTTAAGAGAGTGGTGAAGCAATGTAAAAAGAGAGCAAATGAGAGAGTGGGTGAGAAGTTATCAACAAATTTTACTGAAAATAAGAAAAAGTTTTAGAGTGAGATTAACAAGTTAAGGAAGCCTAGAGAACAAATGAATTTGTCAGTTAAAAATAGGAGAGGAGAATTATTAAATGGAGAGTTAGAGGTATTGGGAAGATGGAGGGAATATTTTGAGGAACTGTTAAATGATGATGAAGATAGGGGAGCTGTGATTTCGTGTATAGGGCAAGGAGGAATAACATCTTTTAGGAGTGAGGAAGAGCCAGTTGTGAGTGTGGGGGAAGTTCGTGAGGCAGTAGGTAAAATGAAAGGGGGTAAGGCAGCCGGGATTGATGGGATGAAGATAGAAATGTTAAAAGCAGGTGGGGATATAGTTTTGGAGTGGTTTGTGAAATTATTTAATAAATGTATGGAAGAGGGTAAGGTACCTAGGGATTGGCAGAGAGCATGCATAGTTCCTTTGTATAAAGGCAAAGGGGATAAAAGAGAGTGCAAAAATTATAGGGGGATAAGTCTGCTGAGTATACCTGGTAAAGTGTATGGTAGAGTTATTATTGAAATAATTAAGAGTAAGACGGAGAATAGGATAGCAGATGAACAAGGAGGCTTTAGGAAAGGTAGGGGGTGTGTGGACCAGGTGTTTACAGTGAAACATATAAGTGAACAGTATTTAGATAAGGCTAAAGAGGTCTTTGTGGCATTTATGGATTTGGAAAAGGCATATGACAAGGTGGATAGGGGGGCAATGTGGCAGATGTTGCAGGTGTATGGTGTAGGAGGTAGGTTACTGAAAGCAGTGAAGAGTTTTTACGAGGATAGTGAGGCTCAAGTTAGAGTATGTAGGAAAGAGGGAAATTATTTCCCAGTAAAAGTAGGCCTTAGACAAGGATGTGTGATGTCACCGTGGTTGTTTAATATATTTATAGATGGGGTTGTAAGAGAAGTAAATGCGAGGGTCTTGGCAAGAGGCGTGGAGTTAAAAGATAAAGAATCACGCATAAAGTGGGAGTTGTCACTGTTGCTCTTTGCTGATGACACTGTGCTCTTGGGAGATTCTGAAGAGAAGTTGCAGAGATTGGTGGATGAATTTGGTAGGGTGTGCAAAAGAAGAAAATTAAAAGTGAATACAGGAAAGAGTAAGGTTATGAGGATAACAAAAAGATTAGGTGATGAAAGATTGGATATCGGATTGGAGGGAGAGAGTATGGAGGAGGTGAATGTATTCAGATATTTGGGAGTGGACGTGTCAGCGGATGGGTCTATGAAAGATGAGGTGAACCATAGAATTGATGAGGGGAAAAGGGTGAGTGGTGCACTTAGGAGTCTGTGGAGACAAAGAACTTTGTCCTTGGAGGCAAAGAGGGGAATGTATGAGAGTATAGTTTTACCAACGCTCTTATATGGGTGTGAAGCATGGGTGATGAATGTTGCAGCGAGGAGAAGGCTGGAGGCAGTGGAGATGTCATGTCTGAGGGCAATGTGTGGTGTGAATATAATGCAGAGAATTCGTAGTTTGGAAGTTAGGAGGAGGTGCGGGATTACCAAAACTATTGTCCAGAGGGCTGAGGAAAGGTTGTTGAGGTGGTTCGGACATGTAGAGAGAATGGAGCGAAACAGAATGACTTCAAGAGTGTATCAGTCTGTAGTGGAAGGAAGGCCTTGTAGGGGTCGGCCTAGGAAAGGTTGGAGGGAGGGGGTAGAGGAGGTTTTGCGTGCGAGGGGCTTGGACTTCCAGCAGGCATGCGTGAGCGTGTTTGATAGGAGTGAATGGAGACAAATGGTTTTTAATACTTGACGTGCTGTTGGAGTGTGAGCAAAGTAACATTTATGAAGGGGTTCAGGGAAACCGGCAGGCCGGACTTGAGTCCTGGAGATGGGAAGTACAGTGCCTGCACTCTGAAGGAGGGGTGTTAATGTTGCAGTTTAAAAACTGTAGTGTAAAGCACCCTTCTGGTAAGACAGTGATGGAGTGAATGATGGTGAAAGTTTTCCTTTTTCGGGCCACCTTGCCTTGGTGGGAATCGGCCAGTGTGATAATAATATATATATATATATATATATATATATATATATATATATATATATATATATATATATATATATATATATTTATATATATATATATATATATATATATATATATATATATATATATATAAAAGCTGAAGGGGGTCGGAGAGTTTCAGTGGGGGGAAATAAATGGGATTAAATCTGGAGTATCTGAGAGAGTTAGAGCAAAGGAAGGGGTAGCAGTAATGTTAAATGATCAGTTATGGAAGGAGAAAAGAGAATATGAATGTGTAAATTCAAGAATTATGTGGATTAAAGTAAAGGTTTGATGCGAGAAGTGGGTCATAATAAGCGTGTATGCACCTGGAGAAGAGAGGAATGCAGAGGAGAGAGAGAGATTTTGGGAGATGTTAAGTGAATGTATAGGAGCCTTTGAACCAAGTGAGAGAGTAATTGTGGTAGGGGACTTGAATGCTAAAGTAGGAGAAACTTTTAGAGAGGGTGTGGTAGGTAAGTTTGGGGTGCCAGGTGTAAATGATAATGGGAGCCCTTTGATTGAACTTTGTATAGAAAGGGGTTTAGTTATAGGTAATACATATTTTAAGAAAAAGAGGATAAATAAGTATACACGATATGATGTAGGGCGAAATGACAGTAGTTTGTTGGATTATGTATTGGTAGATAAAAGACTGTTGAGTAGACTTCAGGATGTACATGTTTATAGAGGGGCCACAGATATATCAGATCACTTTCTAGTTGTAGCTACACTGAGAGTAAAAGGTAGATGGGATACAAGGAGAATAGAAGCATCAGGGAAGAGAGAGGTGAAGGTTTATAAACTAAAAGAGGAGGCAGTTAGGGTAAGATATAAACAGCTATTGGAGGATAGATGGGCTAATGAGAGCATAGGCAATGGGGTCGAAGAGGTATGGGGTAGGTTTAAAAATGTAGTGTTGGAGTGTTCAGCAGAAGTTTGTGGTTACAGGAAAGTGGGTGCGGGAGGGAAGAGGAGCGATTGGTGGAATGATGATGTAAAGAGAGTAGTAAGGGAGAAAAAGTTAGCATATGAGAAGTTTTTACAAAGTAGAAGTGATGCAAGGAGGGAAGAGTATATGGAGAAAAAGAGAGAAGTTAAGAGAGTGGTGAAGCAATGTAAAAAGAGAGCAAATGAGAGAGTGGGTGAGATGTTATCAACAAATTTTGTTGAAAATAAGAAAAAGTTTTGGAGTGAGATTAACAAGTTAAGAAAGCCTAGAGAACAAATGGATTTGTCAGTTAAAAATAGGAGAGGAGAGTTATTAAATGGAGAGTTAGAGGTATTGGGAAGATGGAAGGAATATTTTGAGGAATTGTTAAATGTTGATGAAGATAGGGAAGCTGTGATTTCGTGTATAGGGCAAGGAGGAATAGCATCTTGTAGGAGTGAGGAAGAGCCAGTTGTGAGTGTGGGGGAAGTTCGTGAGGCAGTAGGTAAAATGAAAGGGGGTAAGGCAGCCGGGATTGATGGGATAAAGATAGAAATGTTAAAAGCAGGTGGGGATATAGTTTTGGAGTGGTTGGTGCAATTATTTAATAAATGTATGGAAGAGGGTAAGGTACCTAGGGATTGGCAGAGAGCATGCATAGTTCCTTTGTATAAAGGCAAAGGGGATAAAAGAGAGTGCAAAAATTAAAGGGGGATAAGTCTGTTGAGTGTACCTGGTAAAGTGTATGGTAGAGTTATAATTGAAAGAATTAAGAGTAAGACGGAGAATAGGATAGCAGATGAACAAGGAGGCTTTAGGAAAGGTAGGGGGTGTGTGGACCAGGTGTTTACAGTGAAACATATAAGTGAACAGTATTTAGATAAGGCTAAAGAGGTCTTTGTGGCATTTATGGATTTGGAAAAGGCGTATGACAGGGTGGATAGGGGGGCAATGTGGCAGATGTTGCAAGTGTATGGTGTAGGAGGTAGGTTACTGAAAGCAGTGAAGAGTTTTTACGAGGATAGTGAGGCTCAAGTTAGAGTATGTAGGAAAGAGGGAAATTTTTTCCCAGTAAAAGTAGGCCTTAGACAAGGATGTGTGATGTCACCGTGGTTGTTTAATATATTTATAGATGGGGTTGTAAGAGAAGTAAATGCGAGGGTCTTGGCAAGAGGCGTGGAGTTAAAAGATAAAGAATCACACACAAAGTGGGAGTTGTCACAGCTGCTCTTTGCTGATGACACTGTGCTCTTGGGAGATTCTGAAGAGAAGTTGCAGAGATTGGTGGATGAATTTGGTAGGGTGTGCAAAAGAAGAAAATTAAAGGTGAATACAGGAAAGAGTAAGGTTATGAGGATAACAAAAAGATTAGGTGATGAAAGATTGAATATCAGATTGGAGGGAGAGAGTATGGAGGAGGTGAACGTATTCAGATATTTGGGAGTGGACGTGTCAGCGGATGGGTCTATGAAAGATGAGGTGAATCATAGAATTGATGAGGGAAAAAGAGTGAGTGGTGCACTTAGGAGTCTGTGGAGACAAAGAACTTTGTCCTTGGAGGCAAAGAGGGGAATGTATGAGAGTATAGTTTTACCAACGCTCTTATATGGGTGTGAAGCGTGGGTGATGAATGTTGCAGCGAGGAGAAGGCTGGAGGCAGTGGAGATGTCATGTCTGAGGGCAATGTGTGGTGTGAATATAATGCAGAGAATTTCGTAGTTTGGAAGTTAGGAGGAGGTGCGGGATTACCAAAACTGTTGTCCAGAGGGCTGAGGAAGGGTTGTTGAGGTGGTTCGGACATGTAGAGAGAATGGAGCGAAACAGAATGACTTCAAGAGTGTATCAGTCTGTAGTGGAAGGAAGGCGGGGTAGGGGTCGGCCTAGGAAGGGTTGGAGGGAGGGGGTAAAGGAGGTTTTGTGTGCGAGGGGCTTGGACTTCCAGCAGGCATGCGTGAGCGTGTTTGATAGGAGTGAATGGAGACAAATGGTTTTTAATACTTGACGTGCTGTTGGAGTGTGAGCAAAGTAACATTTATGAAGGGATTCAGGGAAACCGGCAGGCCGGACTTGAGTCCTGGAGATGGGAAGTACAGTGCCTGCACTCTGAAGGAGGGGTGTTAATGTTGCAGTTTAAAAACTGTAGTGTAAAGCACCCTTCTGGCAAGACAGTGATGGAGTGAATGATGGTGAAAGTTTTTCTTTTTCGGGCCACCCTGCCTTGGTGGGAATCGGCCGGTGTGATAATATAAAATATATATATATATATATATATATATATATATATATATATATATATATATATATATATATATATATATATATATATGTCGTGCCGAATATGTAAAACTGGTCAATTAGCAAGAACTCATTTAAAATTAAGTCCTTTCTAAAAAAAATTCTTATACGTTTAAAGATATATTTTTTTCATTAATGTTAATGTAAAAAATTATAATTTTGCACTAAAAAAATCTCAGAAAACTTACCTAACCTTATTATAAAAAAAAAAAATTTATTTTAACCTAACCCAACTAAATATATTTTAGATTTGTTTACTATAATTTAATACTAACCTGGAGTTTACCTGGAGAGAGTTCCGGGGGTCAACGCCCCCGCGGCCCGGTCTGAGACCAGGCCTCCTGGTGGATCAGAGCCTGATCAACCTGGCTGTTGCTGCTGGCTGCACGCAAACCAACATACGAGCTACAGCCCGGCTGATCCGGAACTGACTTTAGGTGCTTGTCCAGTGCCAGCTTGAAGACTGCCAGGGGTCTGTTGGTAATCCCCCTTATGTGTGCTGGGAGGCAGTTGAACAGTCTCGGGCCCCTGACACTTATTGTATGGTCTCTTAACGTGCTAGTGACACCCCTGCTTTTCATTGGGGGGATGGTGCATCGTCTGCCAAGTCTTTTGCTTTCGTAGTGAGTGATTTTCGTGTGCAAGTTCGGTACTAGTCCCTCTAGGATTTTCCAGGTGTATATAATCATGTATCTCTCCCTCCTGCGTTCCAGGGAATACAGGTTTAGGAACCTCAAGCGCTCCCAATAATTGAGGTGTTTTATCTCCGTTATGCGCGCCGTGAAAGTTCTCTGTACATTTTCTAGGTCGGCAATTTCACCTGCCTTGAAAGGTGCTGTTAGTGTGCAGCAATATTCCAGCCTAGATAGAACAAGTGACCTGAAGAGTGTCATCATGGGCTTGGCCTCCCTAGTTTTGAAGGTTCTCATTATCCATCCTGTCATTTTTCTAGCAGATGCGATTGATACAATGTTATGGTCCTTGAAGGTGAGATCCTCCGACATGATCACTCCCAGGTCTTTGACGTTGGTGTTTCGCTCTATTTTGTGGCCAGAATTTGTTTTGTACTCTGATGAAGATTTAATTTCCTCATGTTTACCATATCTGAGTAATTGAAATTTCTCATCGTTGAACTTCATATTGTTTTCTGCAGCCCACTGAAAGATTTGGTTGATGTCTGCCTGGAGCTTTGCAGTGTCTGCAATGGAAGACACTGTCATGCAGATTCGGGTGTCATCTGCAAAGGAAGACACGGTTCAGAATGATTTTGGCGAAATTATTGCATACACAAATTTTCGCTTGTCTTATATGGCAAGATGAACGTTGCTATTTAAGCCAAGATCGCAAGTTCTGCCTATTCGGCACGACATATATATATATATATATATATATATATATATATATATATATATATATATATATATATATATATATATATACATACCGCCCCGACGGGATCACCATCTATCCTTGGAAGAATGGCAAGCTCTTAGCATGGGACTATACCTGTGTGTCCACACTGGCTGACACCTATATCCATCACAGTGTGGGGCGACAGGGAGGAGCTGCTGACCACAGGGAGGAGTACAAGATCAGCAAGTACAGGGACATTAGCCAACAGTATCAATTTGTCCCAGTGGGATCAGAGACCTTGGGATCATGGGGAAAAAATGCCACACGTTTCCTCAAAGAATTGGGTTCCAGACTCATCGACACCACCAGGGACCCAAGGGCAGCCACTTTCATGTTCCAGCGCCTCAGCGTCGCCATCCAGAGGGGAAATGCTTGCTGCATACTTGGCTCACGTCCAGCCTCGGAGGAGCTGGAGGAAATTCATCATCTTTGATACATTGTGCCATTGTATTCATGTTTATGTTTTTTCCTGTAAATGTATTTTGTTTATTAATAAATGTTCACATAGAATAAAAAATATATAGGGGGTGGTAGGAGAAGAAAATATTCAAACAGCTCCGGGGAGAACCTTGAGTTTTCTCTGAGGTACGTTTATTGTCTTCTCTGAGGATGAGGGTCCCCATTCCAGCTATAGAGGTGGTACTTAAAATTAAATATATATATATATATATATATATATATATATATATATATATATATATATATATATATATATATTTAACAGGTCGGCCGTCTCCCACCGAGGCAGGGTGACCCAAAAAGAGAGAAAATCTCCAAAGAGAAAATACTTTCATTATCATTCAACACTTTCACCTCACTCACACATAATCACTGTTTTTGCAGAGGTGCTCAGAACACAACAGTTTAGAAGCATATACGTATAAAGATACACAACATATCCCTCCAAACTGCTAATATCCCGAACCCCTCCTTTAGAGTGCAGGCATTGTACTTCCCATTTCCAGGACTCAAGTCCGGCTATATAAAAATAACCGGTTTCCCTGAATCCTTTCACTAAATATTACCCTGCTCACACTCCAACAGATCGTCAGGTCCCAAATACCATTCGTCTCCATTCACTCCTATCGAACACGCTCATGCACGCCTGCTGGAAGTCCAAGCCCCTCGCCCACAAAACCTCCCTTACCCCTTCCTTCCAACTTTTTCGAGGACGACCCCTACCCCGCCTTCCTTCCCCTACAGATTTATACGCTCTCCATGTCATTGTACTTTGATCCATTCTCTCTAAATGACCAAACCATCTTAATAACCCCTCTTCAGCCCTCTGACTAATACTTTTATTAACTCCACACCTCCTAATTTCCACACTCAGAATTTTCTGCATAATATTTACACCACACATTGCCCTTAGACAGGACATCTCCACTGCCTCCAACCGCCTCCTCGCTGCTGCATTCACAACCCAAGCTTTACTACCCAACGTAGCACCCCAGAATGACCAAAGATTACCAACAGTGAAACATACAAATCGAAAATCATAGAGATCAAAGGAAGACTGACCCTCAAACACAAAGCAACACCCCGCTGCCAGCCGAATAACGTAACCCTAAGCTTTGTATAACTACAACTTCTTCTTAACTACAACAATTCCTGTAGTATTATGAGGTGTAATCTCAGAAGAAACAGCACCAAGACCAGCAAGAAAACACCGAAAAATCGCTGACCCGGCGTCGTCCTGGGTAAACTTGTAATAAAGTTGGTAGAATTACCAACAATATGTAAAGTAAAAGGACACAAGTGCAACTAATGTGACATTTATTGTGGCAACGTTTCGCTCTCCAGGAGCTTTATCAACCTTTATCAATGGCTTGATAAAGCTCCTGGAGAGCGAAACGTTGCCACAATAAAATGTCACATTAGTTGCACTTGTGTCCTTTTACTTTACATATTGTCGGTAAATCTACCAACTTTATTACAAGTTTACCCAGGACGACGCCGGGTCAGCTACCACCCCTCTCACCACCACCCAGGGCGACACCACAACAATAACACCAAACATGGCTGCCTCCACCTCAACCATCTCTCTCTTCTCCGGATTCAACCTACCAAGTAGCCACTCAGGTATGAGCAACGATCCAGATACCCTAAAGTCATACATCTCCACCTTAGTTATTGAAAACATCAATCTTCGAGAGACGCTAACAAAACAAGACACCAGGATGACACAACTCGAGAACAAAATCCTCAGTCTTGAACAATAGTTATCAACACCCGGAATGACTAACTGTGGCAAGACCATCCAGACAGTCAGAGATAGCCGTACAGAACAAATAATATCTCTTAATACAAAGGTTGAGGAAGCAGTAAAAGAATGGAAGAACAACTTAGATAACCAGTTCAGTGACTACTTTGCTCTCCAAGAAGATAAAACTGAGCAAGATAAACTATCGGACCCAGTAATAGTTAACAGTCCACTTTTTCCCAGTGATATGAACCAAACAAACAGTAAAGAAATTACTCTCCAGATCATAAAGGACCAAACAAAAGTTACAGTACCAGAGTCAGAAATAAAGGAAGCCAGGTTACTAGGATCCCATGGTAGAAAAAGTGTTATGCTTAGATTCCACTCACATGACAGGAAAAAATACTTAATTATTGCATCTATTAAAGTAAAGAAAGAGGTATACATAAACGAGTGTCTTACCAAAAAACGTCAGAACCTCCTGTATAGAGTCAGAAAACTTAAGCGGGAGAATAATGACACAATACACCAATGCTTCACACGGGATGGGAAAATTCTAGTTAGGAAAACAAATGTAGGTCAACTGTACACAATTACGAACGAGAATGCTATATCACAATTTCTCAGGGCTACTTATCTTACAGAGAATAACTAAACAATGTCCAACCTTAAAGCCTACATGTAGTGTATGTTTTGCTCCATTATTGTACAAATATCACAGTACAATCTCTTAGTAATCAAAAAATCAACTACCTCAGTAATGTGATTTTACTAGTAAGCATAAGTCACCTTATGTTATATAATTTTCTTAATTACTGTTGTTTGTTTAAATATTTGCTTAATTAATATTTTCTCTGTCCATATTACAACCTCATATTTCTTTAAATACTATTAATTGCTATTACTTACCAAATTTATTATCAAATACCATTTTTACTATCAGTACAATTTACTCTTAAAATTTTTGACATTATTTTAATTACTATTACTTGTTTAATTAACCTAACTTGTTTTAATACCACATTTGCTATCTTAGAGTAGTTCCTTACTCTTAAATACCTCGTACTGACAAATAACTTCCAGTATAACTTCCACTACAATATTGAATCCAAATAACTGTTCTTAAAATTTAGTACTTGAAATAAACATTTTTTTTTTCATTTTATTTTTATTAATATTTTTTGTAATCATTATTACTTACTAAAATTTTATTAAACACCATATTTACTACCAGTCAATTTTACTTTTGTTTATTAATCATTATTTTATACTTTTCTTAACATTTTGTTGCCAAATTTTCAAGTCTGTATATTCAACTCTAACTTTTGTATTGTACCTGTGTACCTGTGTACCTGTGTACCTGTGTACCTGTGTACCTGTGTACCTGTGTACCTGTCTATCATCTTACTATCATATTATAACCAAGTCATTGCCATTTTTATTTTTTATTTTATTATTCTTTTGGTACATTAATTTGTGTATTTTATCTTGTCAATTTCAATCTAGTTATACTCTTGTTCTTGTTAACAACTTATATTAGACCTTATTGCACGTTCAAGTGAGAGACTTGTACCATTTTAACTTGTATTCTTATATTATTAGTTTATACCTAGTTGTACATTAGCTCATACTAGACGACACCAAATTCATTATATTAGACCTTAGTGCAATTACAAGAGTGAGTCTGGTGTCATTTGTAATTTGTATTTTTATAGTATTAGTTTATAAATAGTTGTGAAATTAAGACACAACAGTCGTGCAGATTCTGAAGCAGAAGCAAGGAGCCTGGCGCTTATATAGTAACGTCAGGTGTAGCAGACGAGGGCATAGTCACTGGTAGGCGGGATTCCCCAGTGGAAGTAGGTCCTTCCCAAAGAGATGGGTTAGTTGTAGTAGTAGTTGTCGTAGACGTGAAGGTTAGGTACATGTCCTCAGAATCAAGATTCCGTGATGTTGCAGTGTCTGACAAGTTGTGCAAGAATGGTATATAATACCGACAAGATGAAATTAAGACACAAGTGCAAGATCTGGGTATCTTTATTGTAGACGTTTCGCCATCCAGTGGCTTTATCAATACAAATTCTAGGACATAGCTTGAAGACAGTAGGACTATATTCAGAAGATGAGGGAAGAATTTAATAATACACTGGACAAATAATCTTTAAAATTTCTTATTTCTTGGGTAGAATAGTTTGTGGGGTGAGTTGTGCCAAGGACCTATCCAAGTTGGCTCGCCGCGCGTCACGTGTTTAACTGTTGTGGGATCTGATAGTGAGGTGCCGGCCAGACCCCTTATATAGCTTCCTTGGATTCCTTACTTTCATAGTTCCTTGATAATGTGAGTATTCACGAAAGCGCTTGGAATTTCTCTATTTTTTCAGAGTGGTTGTTTTGCATATTCTGAAATCACCTGTTTACTGTGATCTTATTGCATATATATATATATATATATATATATATATATATATATATATATATATATATATATATATATATATATATATATATATATATATATATACATTGTATAAATGAATCATTATAAACATCGTATCGTATTGCTCACATTTTTTTGCAATATTTATTTTTGTATATTTAATTAATATTCTGTCTGGGCTTTGTAAGATCCTTGTGGGTTTAGCGCTTAATTTTAATTATTATTATAATAATATTCTGTCACGGATGTCACTCTCGCTATTCATACTTTCGCAGTTACAGGAATTCAGTTAAACTAAAATTAAATATTTTTCATTTAGAAAAAATCGTAGGCCAACATAGGCACTATCAATGTAATATTATAAATCTCTTATAATTTTTCTGGCATAGTGACTATTATTAGGTCGGCTTGTGTCTTCATTGTCTTGTGAATCATTTATTTACACACTGTACCGCGCCTCAGGTGAACTATTTAATTTAATGATTGGCAGGTGGACGTAAACACTAACACGCACACATAGATTAGATTAGATCGTTGTTATGCCAGTATAAAAGATATGTTATCTCTGGCTTATCATGTCTGAGAGGCCTGACGAGTATCACTGGGACCGCAGAGACCCTGTTCCAATGTTACCATTGTTATTGTGTGCAGTGGGTGTGCGCCTGGCCTGGGCCGCCTGTCTCAACCATCTCTTCTGTTACAATGACTTGTATCTTGATCACAGCAGGTTCGTGACCATACATTCTGATCTGGCTGAGAGGTCAGCAGTCACTTGTGGAACTCTGTGTCTGCAGCGATGGCCGGAGACCCACCTGGTGTTGGCTAAGTTGGTGGATGTTAACCAACTTCTGGCTTGTGGCTGTGGTAGCCAGCTGGCTGTGGGCAACCTCTCGGGCAAAGTTAATGATTACTATGATTGTTATGTGTGTCCCGACGGTGACAATCAGAAGTGTGGGAGCGAGAAGACGACCAGCGTCTATGAAGTGGAACACACTAACCACTCTTGTAGGAGAGTCCACCTTACTGTGCCAGAGAAGATAATCTTCACCTCCACCACCACCACCTCCACAGATCCTCCTACGACGCATGTAACCCACTCCATCTCTCCCTGGCAGAATTCATCCATGAACTATACAAAAATAGAAACAATGAGGAAAACCACGACACATCTAGCTAGTAGGAAGCTGTCGGGATCTCCGACTTTGGGTTATTTAGGATGCTACGAGGAGATGATGATCAACGAGTCAGCGGTGGTGACAACGTTGCTCCAGCGACCAGGTGTCAACATTACACACTGTGCCAGGAGCTGTCTCCTCACTCACCCCTCAACCCAAGTCTTCCTGCTTAAGCTCCTCAACATGGACCGCATTTACTGTGGGTGCGGGTATGTGGCAGATGCTGTTATTACTTACTACGGAGTTATGCTCGCAGTGTCTTGTATTCATTATCTAGCATAACCTCGGTAAACCTTGTTGGTAGTACCACTTACCATTATATTTTACGTCACTCTACCAAAAGTCTCTATAATCTTGCTATGGCACTGTGGAGATAAGCGATATAAAATACCGACACGATGGAAAAATAAACAAAAATAAACACAAATGAAGTATGATGTGATTCTACTTAATTTGTGTTTATTTTTCCTTAGGCAATAGTTTTCTTCTATTGCCGAAACTTCTCTCTTACTCAACAGTCTTCTTCAGTCGAATATAGGTGAATATACAACTGGAGACAATAAAAGAATCAGTTTTGACTTGATTAATCCGTCACTCTTGGTAGAAGGTTATCAGTCCCGCCAAGCTAAAGCAGAGGAGGGCGGCCAGACCTTATATACTAGAGTAGAGGTGAGGTGAAGCAGCTGGAGTTAACATCACAGGTGAGAGTGGCCCACCAGTGTAGGTAGGTCAAGTTAAACAGTTGTTTAACAAAGAAGATATAGCAGCAAGATGCCATGGTGTGGGTGAGTCAGTAAGTAAAGTGACTTATTTCCTTATTATTATACTATAAAGGAGATATACTAGAATAAGGAAAAATGACTTATTTATATTTACATGTGTCTTAGCTCAAAAAATATAAAAAATCATTCACCTCCCTTTCCGTCGCTACATTCATCAGACACCTTTTGGCACTCTTCTTGAACTGGTTCATGCTATGACTGGCTGTGATGTACAGGCAGTCTGTTCCATTCCTTTATTGTTGTACAATAAAAGGTGTTTGAAGCCTGGCCACTGACTATGGGTACTCCAAAGTTGTGTTCTCTCCCTCTAGTACCATGATTACTTTGGTTCTCAACCTTGACAAAATTAGCAGCAAGATATTCTGGACACTGTTTGTGAGCAATTTTGTAAACTTAATTTAACTTTAGTTGTTTTACTCTGTCTTCAACATTCAGCAGCAGTCAGATAAGTATCATATTTAATAAGGTGTGGCCGCAGGCCTATGCTTTAGGCTCAAGGGACTGACCACCTCCTACCAAGACTGTATGACTGATTACCTCAAAAATACCACTGTCATGTTCACCTGCATTCTACTGAATAAGTTTGTTGCGCACTTAAAACGTTTTGGAAATAAGATACCCAAGTGTTGCACAAGTGTCTTATTCTTCAACAGTTTTAACACTTTCCCTCTCCCACTTGGCAGCGTGAACCGAAAAAAAGAAGAAAGACTTTCACGATCAATCAGACAATTACTGTCTTCCCAGAAGCAAGCTGACATCACAGCTCAGACGACACAGAAATGATATATCCCCACTCTTTAGCGTACAGTTACTATACTTCCCATCTCCAGGACTGCAACATCCTCACCCATCCTTCAGAGTGCAGGTACTATACTTCCCACCTTCAGGACTGTAACATCCCCCCTCCTCCTTCAGCGAGGAAGCACTGTACTTCCAACCTCCAGGACTGGTATATCCTCACCCATCCTTCAGAGAGCAAGCACTGTACTTCCCACCTCCAGGATTGTAATATCCCCACCCATTCTTCAGAGTGCAGGCACTCTACTTCCCGCATCCAGGACTGTAACATCCCCACCCATCCTTCAGAGTGCAGGCACTGTACTTCCCACCTCTAAGAGTCAAGTCCTGAATCCCTTCATCAATGTTACATTGCTCAGAATCCAGAAACACGCCAGATCATAAAAACCACTTCCTTCCACCCACTCCTTGATAAGACGCTGTCACACGCTTCTTGGATGACCATCTTCACACCTCTTCTCGCTACATATCTTCACACATAACACAGTATTAAGTTCCACTCTTACCAGAACCAATTCTTCTTGTAGCAGATTTTAATTACCATTATTTTCTTTATGTTGGTTCCACCGTGACTATATTGGTTGTCAACAACTGTAGACTTGTATTACTTACCTTCATATGTTCTACATACTGAGACAACGACTCAGGTAGAGAGGAACCTGCTAGGAGATATCTCTCACTCTGTTAAACTTGAAGAATGAGACACTTGTGCAACGTTTGGGAAGCTTTACTGAGGAAACATTTTGCCAGCCAGTGGCTTCTTCAGTCCAATACAGAGAATAACAGTGACAGATGAAGAGGATTTTGAGGTAATCAGTCCCTTAGTCTGGAGTCAATGTGTTCAGTTCATCAATCTTAAGAAATATACAGCATATGCTCGGAGAAGTGTCATATATACTGCAGTCATGTGAGGTGAAGCACTGGTAGACGGCGTTACCAGTGGAAGAAGCCACTAATGTACGTAGGTCATGTTTGTAGGTTAAGCGAATGGTGAAGAATTCCCTGTATCAAGACCCCAAGATGCTGTGTTTAACAGGTTGTCTGTATTGGACTGAGGAAGCCACTGGCTGGCAAAATGTTTCCTCAGTAAAGCTTCCCAAACGTTGCACAAGTGTCTCATTCTTCCGGTTAAGCAGAGTGAGAGATATCTCCATGACGGGGTGTACCTGCCTAGCAGGTTCCTCTCTACCTGAGTCGTTGTCTCAGTATGTAGAACATATGAAGGTAAGTATGCAAGTCTACAGTTGTTGACAACCAACATAGTCACGGTGGAACCAACATAAAGAAAATAATGGTAATTAAAATCTGCTACAAGAAGAAATGATTTTGGTTAGAATGAACCTTAATACTGTGTTATGTGTGAAGATATGTAGCGAGAAGAACCAGGAGGACTTGTCTGGGGAGGGGGGCGGTGACCCCCGGACAGCGAATGCAGGTAACTGTACTACAAACAGTGCCTTGCGGATCAGGGGAAGGGGAAGTGGGTGGGGATATGGGGGGTGGTAGGGGAGGAGGGGGTGTCCTTCCTCAGCGCGTCCCTTCCCCTGGGCTGGGGTGACTTTCCCCCCAGGGGAGGGGTGACTCCTCACACGGTGGGGACTCATGATGAAGACCATCCCCGGGAGACCTTCTCTCGTCTGTGTGTGTGTCTGTTCCTCCTGACTTTCTTCTTGTTGCTGTCTTCCTTGGTCACTATGTCCCTTGATCACTATGTCCCTTGATCACTGTGTCCCTTGATCACTATGTCCTTTGATCACTGTCCCTTGATCACTATGTCCCTTGATCACTATGTCCCTTGACCACTATTTTCCCTTGATCACTATGTCCCTTGATCACTATGTCTCTTGATCACTATGTCCCTTGATCACTACATCATCTTGATCATTAGGCCCCTTGATAACTATGTCACTCGATCACCACATCACCTTGATCACTATGTCCATTGACCACTATGTCACCTTGATCACTACATCACCTTGATCATTATGTCCCTTGATTACTGTGTTCTTTGATCACTACATCTTGATCACTATGTACCTTGATCACTACATCTTGATCACTATGTACCTTGATCACTATGTACCTTGATCACTATGTCCCTTAATCACTACATCACCTTCATCACTATGTCCCTTGATCACTGTGTCCCTTGATCACTATGTCCCTTGATTACTATATCCCTTGATCACTATGTCCTTTCATCACTATGTCCCTTGATCACTATATCCTTGATTATCTTGTCCTTGATCACTATGTCCCTTGATCACTATAACCCTTGATCACTATAACCCTTCATCACTATGTCCCTTTATCACTATATCCCCTGATCATTATGTCCCTTGAACACTATGTCCCTTGATCACCATATCCCTTGATCATTATGTCCTTGATCACTATGTCCCTTGATCACTATATCCCTTGATCACTATGTCCCTTGATCACTATGTCTCTTGATCACTATGTCCCTTGATCACCCTTGATCACTATGTCCCTTGATCACTACATCACCTTGATCACTACGTCCCTTGATCACTATGTCACTTGATCACTACATCACCTTGATCACTACGTCCCTTGATCACTATGTCCCTTGATCACTATGTCCGTTGACCACTATGTCACCTTGATCACTACATCACCTTCATCACTATGTCCCTTGATCACTATGTCCCTTGATCACTATGTCACCTTGATCAGTGCATCACCTTGATCACTACACCTTGATCACTACATCACCTTGATCACTACATCACCTTGATCACTACACCTTGATCACTACATCACCTTGATCACTACATCACCTTGATCACTACATCACCTTGATCACTACATCACCTTGATCACTACATCACCTTGATCACTACACCTTGATCACTACATCACCTTGATCACTACACCTTGATCACTACACCTTGATCATTATGCCACCTTGATCAATACATCAACACACATCTAGCAGTACTCTGTTGACTGGACTTGCAAGGAGTGAGACGATTGGTTTTTGGGACTTGACGAGCTGTTGGAGTGTGAGTAAGGTAAATATTTTGTGAAGGGAATCAGGGAAACTGGTTAGCCAGACTTGAGTCCTGGAGGTGGGAAGTACAGTGCCTCCACTCTGTAAGAGTGGAGGCACGATATTTGTTGTTTTAGGATATCTAGACTGTCGCATCCACGCGCCTTTGGCAAGACAGTGATAGTGTTAACCAGGGGTCGGCAACCTAGGG
The DNA here is from genome assembly GCF_038502225.1 of Cherax quadricarinatus. Lineage (NCBI taxonomy): Eukaryota > Metazoa > Arthropoda > Malacostraca > Decapoda > Parastacidae > Cherax > Cherax quadricarinatus. The sequence continues at coordinate 32,716,976 of NC_091301.1, read as the reverse complement.
ACCGTTGGCCGGATCCGGCCCATAACCCGAAATACTCCGGCCCTCAGTCCTTAAGAGAAATATTATATTAACCCGGCCCAAAGGCTTTTTTTTCTAGAGCAAACACAGACTGTGAAGCTTGACACAACTACCATCAGCTGTGTCGGGAAGTCGCTCTCTTACTATTGGTCTTCGTATCAGCGGTGTTACGAGCCCATATATAAGTCTACATATATTCAAATAGAACTTACTGGGATCCAGTGCAGCGATGTATTAAGATCCAAATTTAATGCAAAGGGCGTATCTCTACTAAAGTTCTGCAAGAAATATCTTCGTGAAACTGGTATGTCTAGTAACTTGGTGGATCAGGCGAGAAGAATGAGGTCAGTGTTGGGTAGTACTGACATGTGGCAGCAACTCTTCTCAACAACGGCTGCATGACCCTTGTCGGTTTAGCGCTTTCTTTGATAATAATAATTCTCAACAATGAGATACACGAAGTGTAAATTAAGAAACCGACTGACTGATGCCCATTCAGATGACATCTTGCATCTGGCCTCTTCCAGCTTCTCACTTGATATTGAGAAACTGTCGAGCGATAAACAACACCAAGTGTCACACTAACTGTTATTAGACAGACAAAGAGGCGAGTCACGAAATCGTAATGACACGATTGCAAACAAACCATACCAGTGGCTAACTCGACGGTCTGGAGTTTTGAGACTGATTCGTCACGATATATATATATATATATATATATATATATATATATATATATATATATATATATATATATATATATATATATATACATATATATATATATATATATATATATATATATATATATATATATATATATATATATATATATATATATATATATATATATATATATATATATATATATATATATATATATATATATATATATATATATATATATATATATATATATATATATATATGTCGTGCTGAATAGGTGGAACTTGCGATTATGGCTTAAATAGCAACGCTCTTCTTGCCAAATAAGGTAAGCGAAAATTTGTGTATGCAATAATTTCGTAAAAAATCATTCTGAACCTAACGAAAAAAAAATGTATTTCATAATGTTTGTTTATTAATAAATTATTGTAAATTTATCTAAAATATATTTAGTTGGATTAGGTTAAATTAAACTGTGCTTGTCATAATAATAAAGTTAGGTAAGTTTTCTAAGGTTCTTTTGGTACAAAATTATTAATTTTTACATTAGCATGAATGAAAAAAATATATATCTTAAACCGTATAGGAGAAAATTTTAGAAAGAACTTAATTTTAAATGAGTTCTTGCTAATTGACCAGTTTTACCTATTCGGCACGACATATATAAATTTACACACATTGAGAGAGAGACAGAGAGAGAGAGAGACAGAGAGAGAGAGAGAGAGAGACAGAGACAGAGACAGAGACAGAGACAGAGACAGAGAGACAGACAAACAGAGAGAGAGAGAGAGAGAGAGAGAGAGAGAGAGAGAGAGAGAGAGAGAGAGAGAGAGAGAGAGAGAGAGAGAGAGAGAGAGAGAGAGGTAGTGTGTTTCTTTCATTATAAAACAAACAATATAATTGCACTGTCTTTTACTTTGTATTTTGTTAAGCTGTCAAAGTATCAACAAAGTTATTATTTACTTCTTATGTTTACATAACTCACAGTATTTTCCTCTGTCTCTGAGAAACTTACTCTAAGTTACACTGTGTCTCTGAGAAACTCACTCTAAGTTACACTGTGTCTCTGAGAAACTTACTCAAAGTTACACTGTGTCTCTGAGAAACTCACTCTAAGTTACACTGTGTCTCTGAGAAACTTACTCAAAGTTACACTGTGTCTCTGAGAAACTCACTCTAAGTTACACTGTGTCTCTGAGAAACTTACTCAAAGTTACACTGTGTCTCTGAGAAACTCACTCTAAGTTACACTGTGTCTCTGAGAAACTTACTCAAAGTTACACTGTGTCTCTGAGAAACTCACTCTAAGTTACACTGTGTCTCTGAGAAACTTACTCAAAGTTACACTGTGTCTCTGAGAAACTCACTCTAAGTTACACTGTGTCTCTGAGAAACTTACTCAAAGTTACACTGTGTCTCTGAGAAACTCACTCTAAGTTACACTGTGTCTCTGAGAAACTTACTCAAAGTTACACTGTGTCTCTGAGAAACTCACTCTAAGTTACACTGTGTCTCTGAGAAACTCACTCTAAGTTACACTGTGTCTCTGAGAAACTCACTCTAAGTTACACTGTGTCTCTGAGAAATTCACTCTAAGTTACACTGTGTCTCTGAGAAACTTACTCAAAGTTACACTGTGTCTCTGAGAAACTCACTCTAAGTTACACTGTGTCTCTGAGAAACTCACTCTAAGTTACACTGTGTCTCTGAGAAACTCACTCTAAGTTACACTGTGTCTCTGAGAAATTCACTCTTAGTTACACTCTGTCTCTGAGAAACTCACTCTTAGTTACACTCTGTCTCTGAGAAACTCACTCTAAGTTACACTGAGTCTCTGAGAAATTCACTCTTAGTTACACTCTGTCTCTGAGAAATTCACTCTTAGTTACACTCTGTCTCTGAGAAACTCACTCTAAGTTACACTGTGTCTCTGAGAAGCTCACTCTAAGTTACACTCTGTCTCTGAGAAATTCACTCTTAGTTACACTCTGTCTCTGAGAAACTCACTCTAAGTTACACTGTGTCTCTGAGAAACTCACTCTAAGTTACACTGTGTCTCTGAGAAATTCACTCTTAGTTACACTCTGTCTCTGAGAAACTCACTCTAAGTTACACTGTGTCTCTGAGAAACTCACTCTTAGTTACACTCTGTCTCTGAGAAACTCACTCAAAGTTACACTCTGTCTTTGAGAAACTCACTCTTAGTTACACTCTGTCTCTGAGAAACTCACTCTAAGTTACACTGTGTCTCTGAGAAACTCACTCTAAGTTACACTGTGTCTCTGAGAAACTCACTCTAAGTTACACTGTGTCTCTGAGAAACTCACTCTAAGTTACACTGAGTCTCTGAGAAACTCACTCTAAGTTACACTCTGTCTTTGAGAAACTCACTCTTAGTTACACTCTGTCTCTGAGAAACTCACTCTAAGTTACACTGTGTCTCTGAGAAACTCACTCTAAGTTACACTGTGTCTCTGAGAAACTCACTCTAAGATACACTGTGTCTCTGAGAAACTCACTCTAAGTTACACTGTGTCTCTGAGAAACTCACTCTAAGTTACACTGTGTCTCTGAGAAACTCACTCTAAGTTACACTCTGTCTCTGAGAAACTCACTCTAAGTTACACTGAGTCTCTGAGAAACTCACTCTAAGTTACACTCTGTCTCTGAGAAACTCACTCTAAGTTACACTGTGTCTCTGAGAAACTCACTCTAAGTTACACTCTGTCTCTGAGAAACTCACTCTAAGTTACACTGAGTCTCTGAGAAACTCACTCTAAGTTACACTGAGTCTCTGAGAAACTCACTCTAAGTTACACTGAGTCTCTGAGAAACTCACACTAAGTTACACTCTGTCTCTGAGAAACTCACTCTAAGTTACACTGTGTCTCTGAGAAACTCACTCTAAGTTACACTGTGTCTCTGAGAAACTCACTCTAAGTTACACTGTGTCTCTGAGAAACTCACTCTAAGTTACACTCTGTCTCTGAGAAACTCACTCTAAGTTACACTGTGTCTCTGAGAAACTCACTCTAAGTTACACTGTGTCTCTGAGAAACTCACTCTAAGTTACACTGAGTCTCTGAGAAACTCACTCTAAGTTCCACTCTGTCTCTGAGAAACTCACTCTAAGTTACACTGTGTCTCTGAGAAACTCACTCTAAGTTACACTGTGTCTCTGAGAAACTCACTCTAAGTTACACTGAGTCTCTGAGAAACTCACTCTAAGTTACACTGAGTCTCTGAGAAACTCACTCTAAGTTACACTGAGTCTCTGAGAAACTCACTCTAAGTTACACTCTGTCTCTGAGAAACTCACTCAAAGTTACACTCTGTCTCTGAGAAACTCACTCTAAGTTACACTGAGTCTCTGAGAAACTCACTCTAAGTTACACTCTGTCTCTGAGAAACTCACTCTAAGTTACACTGAGTCTCTGAGAAACTCACTCTAAGTTACACTCTGTCTCTGAGAAACTCACTCTAAGTTACACTCTGTCTCTGAGAAACTCACTCAAAGTTACACTCTGTCTCTGAGAAACTCACTCTAAGTTACACTCTGTCTCTGAGAAACTCACTCTAAGTTACACTGTGTCACTGAGAAACTCACTCTAAGTTACACTGTGTCTCTGAGAAACTCACTCTAAGTTACACTGTGTCACTGAGAAACTCACTCAAAGTTACACTCTGTCTCTGAGAAACTCACTCTAAGTTACACTGAGTCTCTGAGAAACTCACTCTAAGTTACACTGTGTCTCTGAGAAACTCACTCTAAGTTACACTGAGTCTCTGAGAAACTCACTCTAAGTTACACTGTGTCTCTGAGAAACTCACTCTAAGTTACACTCTGTCTCTGAGAAACTCACTCTAAGTTACACTCTGTCTCTGAGAAACTCACTCTAAGTTACACTGAGTCTCTGAGAAACTCACTCTAAGTTACACTGAGTCTCTGAGAAACTCACTCTAAGTTACACTCTGTCTCTGAGAAACTCACTCTAAGTTACACTCTGTCTCTGAGAAACTCACTCTTAGTTACACACTGTCTCTGAGAAACTCACTCTAAGTTACACAGAGTCTCTGAGAAACTCACTCTAAGTTACACTGTGTCTCTGAGAAACTCACTCTTAGTTACACTGAGTCTCTGAGAAACTCACTCTAAGTTACACTGAGTCTCTGAGAAACTCACTCTAAGTTACACTGAGTCTCTGAGAAACTCACTCTAAGTTACACTCTGTCTCTGAGAAACTCACTCTAAGTTACACTCTGTCTCTGAGAAACTCACTCTAAGTTACACGGTGTCTCTGAGAAACTCACTCTAAGTTACACTGAGTCTCTGAGAAACTCACTCTAAGTTACACTGAGTCTCTGAGAAACTCACTCTAAGTTACACTGTGTCTCTGAGAAACTCACTCTAAGTTACACTGTGTCTCTGAGAAACTCACTCTAAGTTACACTCTGTCTCTGAGAAACTCACTCTAAGTTACACTGAGTCTCTGAGAAACTCACTCTAAGTTACACTGTGTCTCTGAGAAACTCACTCTTAGTTACACTCTGTCTCTGAGAAACTCACTCTAAGTTACACTGAGTCTCTGAGAAACTCACTCTGAGTTACACTCAGTCTCTGAGAAACTCACTCTAAGTTACACTGAGTCTCTGAGAAACTCACTCTAAGTTACACTCTGTCTCTGAGAAACTCACTCTAAGTTACACGGTGTCTCTGAGAAACTCACTCTAAGTTACACTGAGTCTCTGAGAAACTCACTCTAAGTTACACTGAGTCTCTGAGAAACTCACTCTAAGTTACACTCTGTCTCTGAGAAACTCACTCTTAGTTACACTCTGTCTCTGAGAAACTCACTCTAAGTTACACTGAGTCTCTGAGAAACTCACTCTAAGTTACACTGTGTCTCTGAGAAACTCACTCTTAGTTACACTCTGTCTCTGAGAAACTCACTCTAAGTTACACTGAGTCTCTGAGAAACTCACTCTAAGTTACACTGAGTCTCTGAGAAACTCACTCAAAGTTACACTCTGTCTCTGAGAAACTCACTCTAAGTTACACTGAGTCTCTGAGAAACTCACTCTAAGTTACACAGTGTCTCTGAGAAACTCACTCTAAGTTACACTGTGTCTGTGAGAAACTCACTCTAAGTTACACTCTGTCTCTGAGAAACTCACTCTAAGTTACACTGAGTCTCTGAGAAACTCACTCTAAGTTACACTCTGTCTCTGAGAAACTCACTCTAAGTTACACTCTGTCTCTGAGAAACTCACTCTAAGTTACACTGTGTCTCTGAGAAACTCACTCTAAGTTACACTGTGTCTCTGAGAAACTCACTCTAAGTTACACTGTGTCTCTGAGAAACTCACTCTAAGTTACACTGTGTCTCTGAGAAACTCACTCTAAGTTACACTGAGTCTCTGAGAAACTCACTCTAAGTTACACTGAGTCTCTGAGAAACTCACTCTAAGTTACACTCTGTCTCTGAGAAACTCACTCTAAGTTACACTCTGTCTCTGAGAAACTCACTCTAAGTTACACTGTGTCTCTGAGAAACTCACTCTAAGTTACACTGAGTCTCTGAGAAACTCACTCTAAGTTACACTGAGTCTCTGAGAAACTCACTCTAAGTTACACTGAGTCTCTGAGAAACTCACTCTAAGTTACACTGAGTCTCTGAGAAACTCACTCTAAGTTACACTGAGTCTCTGAGAAACTCACTCTAAGTTACACTGAGTCTCTGAGAAACTCACTCTAAGTTACACTGTGTCTCTGAGAAACTCACTCTAAGTTACACTCTGTCTCTGAGAAACTCACTCTAAGTTACACTGAGTCTCTGAGAAACTCACTCTAAGTTACACTGTGTCTCTGAGAAACTCACTCTAAGTTACACTGAGTCTCTGAGAAACTCACTCTAAGTTACACTGAGTCTCTGAGAAACTCACTCTAAGTTACACTGAGTCTCTGAGAAACTCACTCTAAGTTACACTGAGTCTCTGAGAAACTCACTCTAAGTTACACTGAGTCTCTGAGAAACTCACTCTAAGTTACACTGTGTCTCTGAGAAACTCACTCTAAGTTACACTGTGTCTCTGAGAAACTCACTCAAAGTTACACTGTGTCTCTGAGAAACTCACTCTAAGTTACACTGTGTCTCTGAGAAACTCACTCAAAGTTACACTGTGTCTCTGAGAAACTCACTCTAAGTTACACTGTGTCTCTGAGAAACTCACTCTAAGTTACACTGTGTCTCTGAGAAACTCACTCAAAGTTACACTGTGTCTCTGAGAAACTCACTCTAAGTTACACTGTGTCTCTGAGAAACTCACTCAAAGTTACACTGAGTCTCTGAGAAACTCACTCTAAGTTACACTGAGTCTCTGAGAAACTCACTCTAAGTTACACTGTGTCTCTGAGAAACTCACTCTAAGTTACACTGAGTCTCTGAGAAACTCACTCTAAGTTACACTGAGTCTCTGAGAAACTCACTCTAAGTTACACTGAGTCTCTGAGAAACTCACTCTAAGTTACACTGAGTCTCTGAGAAACTCACTCTAAGTTACACTGAGTCTCTGAGAAACTCACTCTAAGTTACACTGAGTCTCTGAGAAACTCACTCTAAGTTACACTGAGTCTCTGAGAAACTCACTCTAAGTAACACTGAGTCTCTGAGAAACTCACTCTAAGTTACACTGAGTCTCTGAGAAACTCACTCTAAGTTACACTGAGTCTCTGAGAAACTCACTCTAAGTTACACTGAGTCTCTGAGAAACTCACTCTAAGTTACACTGAGTCTCTGAGAAACTCACTCTAAGTTACACTGAGTCTCTGAGAAACTCACTCTAAGTTACACTGAGTCTCTGAGAAACTCACTCTAAGTTACACTGAGTCTCTGAGAAACTCACTCTAAGTTACACTGAGTCTCTGAGAAACTCACTCTAAGTTACACTGAGTCTCTGAGAAACTCACTCTAAGTTACACTGAGTCTCTGAGAAACTCACTCTAAGTTACACTGTGTCTCTGAGAAACTCACTCTAAGTTACACTGTGTCTCTGTGAAACTCACTCTAAGTTACACTGTGTCTCTGAGAAACTCACTCAAAGTTACACTGTTACACTGAGTCTCTGAGAAACTCACTCTAAGTTACACTGAGTCTCTGAGAAACTCACTCTAAGTTACACTGAGTCTCTGAGAAACTCACTCTAAGTTACACTGAGTCTCTGAGAAACTCACTCTAAGTTACACTGTGTCTCTGAGAAACTCACTCTAAGTTACACTGAGTCTCTGAGAAACTCACTCTAAGTTACACTGAGTCTCTGAGAAACTCACTCTAAGTTACACTGAGTCTCTGAGAAACTCACTCTAAGTTACACTGAGTCTCTGAGAAACTCACTCTAAGTTACACTGAGTCTCTGAGAAACTCACTCTAAGTTACACTGAGTCTCTGAGAAACTCACTCTAAGTTACACTGAGTCTCTGAGAAACTCACTCTAAGTTACACTGAGTCTCTGAGAAACTCACTCTAAGTTACACTGTGTCTCTGAGAAACTCACTCTAAGTTACACTGTGTCTCTGAGAAACTCACTCAAAGTTACACTGTGTCTCTGAGAAACTCACTCAAAGTTACACTGAGTCTCTGAGAAACTCACTCAAAGTTACACTGTGTCTCTGAGAAACTCACTCTAAGTTACACTGTGTCTCTGAGAAACTCACTCTAAGTTACACTGTGTCTCTGAGAAACTCACTCTAAGTTACACTGTGTCTCTGTGAAACTCACTCTAAGTTACACTGTGTCTCTGAGAAACTTACTCTAAGTTACACTGTGTCTCTGAGAAACTCACTCAAAGTTACACTGAGTCTCTGAGAAACTCACTCTAAGTTACACTGAGTCTCTGAGAAACTCACTCTAAGTTACACTGAGTCTCTGAGAAACTCACTCTAAGTTACACTGTGTCTCTGAGAAACTCACTCTAAGTTACACTGAGTCTCTGAGAAACTCACTCTAAGTTACACTGAGTCTCTGAGAAACTCACTCTAAGTTACACTGAGTTCACTGAATACGTAATGTATCACTGCTGTGTCTACAACATCTGTGTCCTCAGTATCACTGTGATAATAATAATAATAATAATAATAATAATAATAATAATAATAATAATAATAATAATAATAATAATAATAATAATAATTATTATTATTATTATTATTATTATTATTATTATTATTATTATAATGTAAATCATTTTTGGATTGAATGAATAAATATTGTTATCTCTTCTTCCTCGATTCTCTTTCATTTAGTCTGTTAATTCCTGAACTCCCCATCCAACCCAAACATACATTACTCTCTCTCTCTCTCTCTCTCTCTCTCTCTCTCTCTCTCTCTCTCTCTCTCTCTCTCTCTTTCTCTCTCTGCGTTTCGGTCCTACTTGGATTATTCTATAGCAGCTGTTCCTCGTCTCATCTCTGTTTCACCTGTCACGTCTTACTGTCTCTCTTGTTCTCATGTGTCATGTCTCCTTACTGGGTATTAGTCTCCCTCTCAGCTTACTTCTTCACATCTCTGGCTTGACTAATCTCCGCTAGAAATGCTCCTTCCCTTCCTCTTGCTTGTTGCTTTAATACTCACTTTCCCTCAGTATATTCTCCACTTATCTCCTAATTCCCTAAATCTCCTAGTCCATTTTTGCTCTGTTTCTTTGTTTATTCCCTCCACCATCTCTGCTGTTCGCTCGTCTGGGACAATCAGAAATTCTTAATCTGGAAATCAGATGACTTAATGATTGTTACGCCTCCAGGCTGTGGAAGACTGCACTCGTGGAGAGTTCAGGACGTTTATTTATGGGCGAAACGTTTCCTTTAATAAACGTGCCGAACTGTACATAAGTGTCTTCTTACGCAGATCATATCACTCATCTTCTGATACCTCGTGAACGTCTTTCCATCATAACTTAGTAAAGAATAAGTCACCTTGTCTACCGTGTTGACACAGGGTAGACAATGTTGACACAGGGTAGACAGTGTTGACACAGGGTAGACAATGTTGACACAGGGTAGACAGTGTTGACACAGGGTAGACAATGTTGACACAGGGTAGACAGTGTTGACACAGGGTAGACAATGTTGACACAGGGTAGACAGTGTTGACACAGGGTAGACAATGTTGACACAGGGTAGACAGTGTTGACACAGGTTAGACAATGTTGACACAGGGTAGACAGTGTTGACACAGGGTAGACAATGTTGACACAGGGTAGACAGTGTTGACACAGGGTAGACAATGTTGACACAGGGTAGACAGTGTTGACACAGGGTAGACAATGTTGACACAGGGTAGACAGTGTTGACACAGGGTAGACAATGTTGACACAGGGTAGACAGTGTTGACACAGGGTAGACAATGTTGACACAGGGTAGACAGTGTTGACACAGGGTAGACAATGTTGACACAGGGTAGACAGTGTTGACACAGGGTAGACAATGTTGACACAGGGTAGACAGTGTTGACACAGGGTAGACAATGTTGACACAGGGTAGACAGTGTTGACACAGGTTAGACAATGTTGACACAGGGTAGACAGTGTTGACACAGGGTAGACAATGTTGACACAGGGTAGACAGTGTTGACACAGGGTAGACAATGTTGACACAGGGTAGACAGTGTTGACACAGGGTAGACAATGTTGACACAGGGTAGACAGTGTTGACACAGGGTAGACAATGTTGACACAGGGTAGACAGTGTTGACACAGGGTAGACAATGTTGACACAGGGTAGACAGTGTTGACACAGGGTAGACAATGTTGACACAGGGTAGACAGTGTTGACACAGGTTAGACAATGTTGACACAGGGTAGACAGTGTTGACACAGGGTAGACAATGTTGACACAGGGTAGACAGTGTTGACACAGGTTAGACAATGTTGACACAGGGTAGACAGTGTTGACACAGGGTAGACAATGTTGACACAGGGTAGACAGTGTTGACACAGGGTAGACAATGTTGACACAGGGTAGACAGTGTTGACACAGGGTAGACAATGTTGACACAGGGTAGACAGTGTTGACACAGGGTAGACAATGTTGACACAGGGTAGACAATGTTGACACAGGGTAGACAGTGTTGACACAGGGTAGACAGTATTGACACACGGTAGATAGTATTGACACACGGTAGACAGTGTTGACACACGGTAGACAGTGTTGACACACGGTAGACAGTGTTGACACACGGTAGACAGTGTTGACACACGGTAGATAGTATTGACACACGGTAGACAGTGTTGACACACGGTAGACAGTGTTGACACACGGTAGACAGTGTTGACACACGGTAGACAGTGTTGACACACGGTAGATAATGCTGATGTACATAATGAGGGCAGTCACAGAAACTAATACATTAATAACGTAGCTCATAACATGTCTTCGTTACTTTGACATTAATAACGTAGCTCATAACATGTCTTCGTTACTTTGACATTAATAACGTAGCTCATAACATGTCTTCGTTACTTTGACATTAATAACGTAGCTCATAACATGTCTTCGTTACTTTGACATCAATAACGTAGCTCATAACATGTCTTCGTTACTTTGACATTAATAACGTAGCTCATAACATGTCTTCGTTACTTTGACATTAATAACGTAGCTCATAACATGTCTTCGTTACTTTGACATTAATAACGTAGCTCATAACATGTCTTCGTTACCTTGACATTAATAATATAACTCACGACAAGTCATTCTTACCTTGACATTTCCTCTAGAGTTGACATGCCTTCAATGAACCAGTCACTTCACGTCTTCGTTCATCTCACTCATTTCACCTCCTGCAGGATGGAGGTGGCTCTCGCCTGGAGTGCCGAGGGGACGGGCCACTGTGACCTCTACTGCCGGGATGACCCTCGTCAGCCCTGCGGTGGCTGGGTTTCCGTCAGCGCCTACGCCAGGATAACCAGTGCTAGCGAGTCAAGACTTTCCCGTAGCAGCCTGCTGCTCTTTCTGCCATTCCTAGTGATCTTCTGGGTGTAGCGTCTTCAGGGGAGAAAGGACGTTATAATTATGTATATATAGTGCTTTCTTTCATATAATTTTATATTGCTGAATTTTCGTTAATAGCTAAAACGAAAATTTTATATTATTATATACGTAGGTAGAATGTAAAAAAAACTACACCTCTCATTGTGCTCAGTGAAAGATGTTAGACTGGCTACCAGTGCTGCAAACTACCTGCCGGCTTGTTTCACAGTTGGTGCCAGACTCAAGCCGGTACGAATCACCAGACGTTGGATTGGCAGGCCTTACCTAGCTCTCTCTCGCTTTCTCTGGCAGAGGAAACACCCCCATCTTTGCTCTGTCAGGGAGAATGCTGTTCTTTTAAGCTCGTGTTGCTTAGACTCTGGTTTTGGTAGAATATGTCTCCGATGGTGAGCCGGAGCATGCATCTAGTAACTCTGTGTAACTCAGTTCATAGAGCATTATTTAGACTTAGTTTTATTTGACGTGTTCAGAGGTTGTGTATTGTGAGGCACTCTGTATCTCTGGTCCCGAGTTCAACTCTCGACCTACATTTGTTCTGGCATCTATGCACTACATTCAGCAATTCGAATTGCTGAAATCATTTTCAGTAATAAGGAAGTTTTAGCCAAGGGTCTACTATAGTTACGGTCGTTTTGGTCTTCTTCATTCCTTACCTGACGCTGTGCTGTTCATTGCTGTTTGGAGCATTATTGCTGTTTGGCACATGAGTCGTTATTATGTTCAAGCAAGCTGTTTGACTGTCTCGATGGTCCAGAAGTTAGCTTATTTAGGGACGTATTGTTATATGTCACATTGTAAGTCTAAGTCGAATCAATCCGAGCATATACCGAGCACTCACAAACACACACATTTACACACCTATATTACTCTTGTATTCATAAGTACATTTCATCACAGGAACGTACCAGATGGTACATATTAAAAGTAATGTAGAATCGAATGTGCCCATAGCATCATATGTACAGAATAACCATGATATATAAGTGTACCAAGTTATACTGTGTAGAAACATTAACTGTAATTATTACCACCTAGACACTTTTGTTATGCCTTTATTCAGCTGCAATTCAAAAAGCGCTATTGAGGAGCCACCACATTGTCCGGGATAACTGGACTAGAATAAAGTCTAACAAACTGTTACAGAACCAGAAACAGGTTAGATGCTAGAGCAGGATCAGTAAGTTGACCTTCTGGTATTTTCTGGAAATATCTTCACTTAATAGATGCCACAATTTCTAACACAGGGCCTCCCGAGGACTTTAGGACGTCCTGGTAACGTCACGGGCGTCCTGGAGACGTCTTGGTCGTCCTGGTGACGTCTTGGTCGTTCTGGTAACGTCTTGATCGTTTTGGTGACCTCTTGGTCATCCTGGTGACCTCTTGGTCGTCCTGGTGACGTCTTGGTCGTCCTGGTGAAGTCTTGGTGGTCCTTGTGACGTCTTGGTCGTCCTGGTGAAGTCTTGGTGGTCCTTGTGACGTCTTGGTCGTACTGGTGATTTTTTTAGTCGTCTTGGTGATGTATTGGTCGTCCTGGTGACTTCTTGGTGGTCCTGGTGATATCTTGGTAGTTCTGGTGACTTCTTGATGGTCCTGGCGACGTCTTGGTCGTCCTGGTGAAGTCTTGATGGTCCTTGTGATGTCTTGGTCGTCCTGGTGACGTCTTGGTCGTCCTGGTGATTTTTTAGTCGTCCTGGTGATGTCTTGGTCGTCCTGGTGACTTCTTGGTGGTCCTGGTGATATCTTGGTGGCTCTGGTGACTTCTTGATGGTCCTGGTGACGTCTTTGTCGTCCTGGTGACGTCTTGGTCCTTCCGGTGACTTCTTGTTCGTCCTGGTGACGTTTTGGTCGTCCTTGTGACGTCTTGGTCGTCCTGGTGACGTCTTGGTCGTCCTGGTGACTTCTTGGTAATCCTGGTGACGTCTTGGTCGTCCTCGTGACTTTGTGGTCGTCCTGGTGACGTCTTGGTCGTCATAATAACTTCTTGGTTATCCTTAATACCACTGTTGAAGTGAGTATTCACGTGTTAACATTAACTTAATATGATGGAAAGACAGTTGTCAGTGAGGAAATATTTGAACAAACAGACGTGAAGACGTAGTCTGAAGGGATTAGTCCCTGAGGAGGCTAAGGGACTGACCACCTTACATTACTACCACATCTACCACTTCATGTCTCCCACTGTCTTAAGGAGTGTTCTCTGGGGTGATAAAGACACTACTGGGCGAAACGTTCTACAATAAAGATAACCAAATCTTGCCAGTGTGTCTTATTCACCTACTTGTGCACATCGTAGACCACTGATGTAGTGTGTAGGCATTTTCCTCTAGCAGAACAAAATGACTGTAATGGTCCGTGCTAACCTTGTGAATAATAATAATAATAATAATAATAATAATAATAATAATAATAATAATAATAATAATAATAATAATAATAATAATAATAATAATAATAATCACAATAACAACAACTACTGCTAATACAACTACTACTACTACAACTATTACTACTGCTACTACTACAACTATTACTTCTACAACAACTACTACTATTATTATTATTATTATCACTCTGATATTCATTAGGCAACGCAAAACCGGTGCGGGTTATTCATCGTAGAGAGTAGCAGGGACTCGGTCCTCCATGCCAGAACTCTCAGCATGGACACACCTCTCAGCTCACCTACATGATAAAACATTAAACATGTCATTTGACCTGTTATGCTGCATAGGTGATGTAGAAGATCACTTAGTCGAGACATCGCTAGCGTGGAAGCCCCCTAGTACTGCCCTATGGTATCATAGTTTTGTCGAAGGCTGCTTCCAAGCACTTCCCCCTAATTCTATCATTTTCATGTAAATTGAGTTGGGCTTTGTCGTAGGTTATGAGGTGTTTGTGACCTTGTTCCTATGTGTCACACACACACACACACACACACACACACACACACACACACGTTATTGGTGCTGTGTTGTACTCGCTTGTATGTGTTGAGGGGGTGGTATCTTGAGATCACACCTTGTTTCCCCAATGTAGAATTCGCTGCAACGTATGTTGCTGGTACATGGTTCGGTGTCGATACTCCCGAGTACCGTCATAAAAGCTAAGACGTTGTGTGGTTTTAAAAATGGGTTGGATAAATACATGAGTGGGTGTAGGTGGGTGTGAACTGGACCTGACTAGCTTGTGCTAATAGGTCTGATGCCGTGCTTCTTCCTTCAGTGGATGTGGCCTGTCCTGACTAGGTGGGTCATTGGTTTAAGCCGGGAGGTGACTTGGACCTGCCTCGCATGGGCCAGTAGGACTGCTGTAGTGTTCTTTCTTTCTTGTGTTCTTATATATTGCTGGTACATGGTTCAGTGAGAGACGCCAGCTATGTAATGCGTTGCTGATACATGGATCAGCGTTGCCTATAATGGTTCTCCCAGACTTTAGCGTCAGTATTAGCATAATATTAAGTAACAGTCAAACTTCACCTGAAGTTCTTAGTATATTGTGAGTCTTCGATTTATAGTACCCATAGTGCAGAATAAATTCAAACAAACATAAATAAATAAATAATTGCAGGAATAAATGATGGTTGTAATTATATTGTCAGTGATAAGAAGGTAGCGAAGCGCTGGAACAAATCTTGCACTCCGGATAAAACCACTAAATATACTGGAACACTTCTTAATGTCTTACTGGTAAATAATTTATTGGAACACTTTTTGTTGTCTTACTGATAAATAATTTATAAAGATCATTAAATTTAATATAATTTTTTTTAATTTGCACAATGCAACATTTAATTGTTTTAACCAGCTAATCAGAATACAATAATACGCCGCTTTACGCCATTTCTCCCTACGTCAAAATGGCCTTTACGCCACTTTTATAGAGTAAACTTCAGTTCAGTGAACGTCATTACGTCTGACTTTACGTCACTTAGCAACGTCATCTACGTCATAATTTTTTAATTAAGTTCATTATTCTTTAAAAAATGTGACTAAAATATGTTTGAAGTCACAATTTTTAAGGTTATCCAGGAGTTATATTCTTCCGCGAGTTATTTACGCCAGTGTTACGGTGTTTGTCGTCATCTTAAGACATTTTTAAGTCATTATGTTCGATTTACCTCAAAAAGAGTTACGTCAGAGCTCTTGGAAGCAGTTAATGAGGCAGGGCGGAGTTTGACTGTGTACTATAATGATGTTAATAAGTCAGGAGGGAAATTATTCACCCATGTTCTGTTGCCATGGTGATGTTGACCCTGCCATGGTGATGTTGACCCTGCCATGGTGATGTTGACCCTGCCATGGTGATGTTGACCCTGCCATGGTGATGTTGACCCTGCCATGGTGATGTTGACCCTGCCATGGTGATGTTGACCCTGCCATGGTGATGTTGACCCTGCCATGGTGATGTTGACCCTGCCAAGGTGATGTTGACCCTGCCATGGTGATGTTGACCCTGCCATGGTGATGTTGACCCTGCCATGGTGATGTTGACCCTGCCATGGTGATGTTGACCCTGCCATGGTGATGTTGACCCTGCCATGGTGATGTTGACCCTGCCATGGTGACGTTGACCCTGCCATGGTGATGTTGACCCTGCCATGATGATGTTGGCCCTGCCATGGTGATGTTGACCCTGCCATGGTGATGTTGACCCTGCCATGGTGATGTTGACCCTGCCATGGTGATGTTGACCCTGCCATGGTGATGTTGACCCTGCCATGATGATGTTGACCCTGCCATGGTGATGTTGACCCTGCCATGGTGATGTTGACCCTGCCATGGTGATGTTGACCCTGCCATGGTGATGTTGACCCTGCCATGGTGATGTTGACCCTGCCATGATGATGTTGACCCTGCCATGGTGATGTTGACCCTGCCATGGTGATGTTGACCCTGCCATGGTGATGTTGACCCTGCCATGGTGATGTTGACCCTGCCATGGTGATGTTGACCCTGCCATGATGATGTTGACCCTGCCATGATGATGTTGACCCTTCCATGGTGGTGTTGACCCTGCCATGATGGTGTTGACCGTGCCATGTTGGTGTTAACCCTGCCATGGTGATGTTGACCCTGCCATGGTGATGCTGACCTTGCCATGATGATGTTGACCCTGCCATGGTGATATTGACCCTGCCATGGTGATGTTGACCTTGCCATGATGATGTTGACGCTGCCATGGTGATGTTGACCCTGCCATGGTGATGTTGACCCTGCCATGGTGATGTTGACCCTGCCATGGTGACGTTGACCCTGCCATGGAGATGTTGACCCTGCCATGATGATGTTGACCCTGCCATGGTGATGTTGACCCTGCCATGGTGATGTTGACCCTGTCATGGTGGTGTTGACCTTAAAATTTTGGTGTTGACCCTGCCATGGTGATGTTGACCCTGCCATGATGATGTTGACCCTGTCATGATGGTGTTGCCGTGCCATGGTGGTGTTGACCCTGTCTTGATGGTGTTGACCGTTCCATGGTGGAGTTGACCCTGCCATGGTGATGGTTACTCTGCCATGGTGATGTTGACCTTGCCATGATGATGTTGACCCTGCCATGGTGATATTGACCCTGCCATGGTGATGTTGACCTAGCCATGATGATGTTGACCCTGCCATGGTGATGTTGACCGTGTCATGGTGATGTTGACCTTGCCATGGTGATATTGACCGTGCCATGGTGATGTTGACCCTGCCATGGTGATGCTGACCCTGCCATGATGATGCTGACCCTGCCATGATGATGTTGACTCTGCCATGGTGATGTTGACACTGCCATGATGATGTTAACCCTGCCATGGTGGTGTTCACCCTGCCATTGTGAAGTTGACCCTGTCATGGTGATGTTGACCCTGCCATGGTGATGTTGACCCTGCCATGATGATGTTGACCCTATCATGATGATGTTGACCCTGCCATGATGATGTTGATTCTGCCATGGTGGTGTTCACCCTGACATGGTGATGTTGACCCTGCCATGGTGATGTTGACCCTGCCATGGCGATGTTGACCCTGCTATGATGATGTTGACTCTGCCATGGTGGTGTTCACCGTGCCATGATGATGTTGACCCTGCCACGGTGATGTTGATCCTGCCATGATGATGTTGACCCTGCCATGATTATGTTCACCCTGCCATGGTGATGTTGACCCTGCCATGATGATGTTGACCCTGCCATGATGGTGTTCACCCTGCCATGGTGATGTTGACCCTGCCATGGAAATGTTGACCCTGCCATGGTGGTGTTGACACTACCATGATGATGTTGACCCTGTCACGGTGATGTTGACCCTGCCATGGTGGTGTTGACCTTGCCATGGTGATGTTGACCCTACCATGGTGATGTTGACCCTGCCATGATGATGTTGACCCTGCCATGGTGATATTGACCCGGCCATGGTGATGTTGACCGTTCCATGATGATGTTGACCCTTCCATGGTGGTGTTGACCCTGCCATGATGGTGTTGACAATGCCATGGTGGTGTTAACCTTGCAATGGTGATGTTGACCCTGCCATGGTGATGTTGACCTTGCCATGATGATGTTGACCCTGCCATGGTGATATTGACCCTGCCATGGTGATGTTGACCTTGCCATGATGATGTTGACCCTGCCATGGTGATTTTGACCGTGCCATGGTGATGTTGACATTGCCATGGTGATATTGACCGTGCCATGGTGATGTTGACCCTGCCATGGTGATGCTGACCCTGCCATGATGATGCTGACCCTGCCATGATGATGTTGACTCTGCCATGGTGATGTTGACACTGCCATGATGATGTTAACCCTGCCATAGTGGTGTTCACCCTGCCATGGTGAAGTTGACCCTTTCATGGTGATGTTGACCCTGCCAAGGTGGTGTTCACACTGCCATGGTGATGTTGACCCTGCCATGGTGATGTTGACCCTGCCAAGGTGATGTTGACCCTGACATGATGATGTTGACCCAATCATGATGATGTTGACCCTGCCATGATGATGTTGACCCTGCCATGGTGATGCTGACCCTGCCATGGTGATGTTGACCCTGCCATGGTGATGTTGACCCTGCCATGATGATGTTGACCCTGCAATGGTGATGTTGGCCCTGCCATGATGATGTTGACCCTGCCATGGTGATATTGACCCGGCCATGGAGATGTTGACCCTTCCATGATGATGTTGACCCTGCCATGGTGATGTTGACCCTGCCATGGTGATGTTGACCCTGCCATGGTGATGTTGACCACGCCATGGTGATATTGACCCTGCCATGATGATGTTGACCCTGCCATGGTGACGTTGACTCTGCCATGGTGATGTTGACACTGCCATGATGATGTTAACCCTGCCATGATGGTGTCCACCCTGCCACGGTGAAGTTGACCCTGTCATGGTGATGTTGACCCTGCCAAGGTGGTGTTCACATTGCCATGGTGATGTTGACCCTGCCATGGTGATGTTGACCCTGCCATGATGATGTTGACCCTGCCATGGTGATGTTGACCCTGCCATGGTGATGTTGACCCTGCCATGATGATGTTGACCCTGCCATGGTGGTGGTGACCCTGCCATGATGATGTTGACCAAGCCATGGTGGTGCTCACCCTGCCATGGTGATGTTGACCCTGCCATGGTGATGTTGACCCTGTCATGGTGGTGGTGACCCTGCCATGATGGTGTTGACGTTGCCATGGTGGTGTTAACCCTGCCATGATGGTGTTGACCGTGCCATGGTAATGTTGACCTTTCCACGGTGATGTTGACCCTGCCATGATGATGTTGGCCCTGCCATGGTGATGTTGACTCTGCCATGGTGATGTTGACTCTGCCATGGTGATGTTGACCCTGCCCTGATGATGTTGACCCTGCCATGGTGGTGTTCACCATGCCATGGTGATGGTGACCCTGCCATGGTGATGTTGACCCTGTCATGGTGGTGCTCACCCTGCCATTGTGATGTTGACCCTGCCATGGTGATGTTGACCCTGCCATTGTGATGTTGACCCTGCCATGGTGATGTTGACCCTGCCATGGTGGTGTTGACCTTGCCATGGTGATGTTGACCCTACCATGGTGATGTTGACCCTGCCATGATGATGTTGACCCTGCCATGGTGATATTGACCCGGCCATGGTGATGTTGACCATTCCATGATGATGTTGACCCTTCCATGGTGGTGTTGACCCTGCCATGATGGTGTTGACCGTGCCATGCTGGGGTTAACCCTGCCATGGTGATGTTGACCCTGCCATGGTGATGCTGACCTTGCCATGATGATGTTGACCCTGCCATGGTGATATTGACCCTGCCATGGTGATGTTGACCTTGCCATGACGATGTTGACCCTGCCATGGTGATGGTGACCGTGCCATGGTGATGTTGACCTTGCCATGGTAATATTGACCGTGCCATGGTGATGTTGACCCTGCCATGGTGATGCTGACCCTGCCATGATGATGCTGACCCTGCCATGATGATGTTGACTCTGCCATGGTGATGTTGACACTGCCATGATGATGTTAACCCTGCCATGGTGGTGTTCACCCTGCCATGGTGAAGTTGACCCTTTCATGGTGATGTTGACCCTGCCAAGGTGGTGTTCACACTGCCATGGTGATGTTGACCCTGCCATGGTGATGTTGACCCTGCCAAGGTGATGTTGACCCTGCCATGATGATGTTGACCCAATCATGATGATGTTGACCCTGCCATGATGATGTTGACCCTGCCATGGTGATGTTGACCCTACCAAGGTGATGTTGACCCTGCCATGGTGATGTTGACCCTGCCATGATGATGTTGACCCTGCAATGGTGATGTTGGCCCTGCCATGATGATGTTGACCCTGCCATGGTGATATTGATCCGGCCATGGAGATGTTGACCCTTCCATGATGATGTTGACCTTGCCATGGTGATGTTGACCCTGCCATGGTGATGTTGACCCTGCCATGGTGATGTTGACCATGCCATGGTGATATTGACCCTGCCATGATGATGTTGACCCTGCCATGGTGACGTTGACTCTGCCATGGTGATGTTGACACTGCCATGATGATGTTAACCCTGCCATGGTGGTGTTCACCATGCCACGGTGAAGTTGACCCTGTCATGGTGATGTTGACCCTGCCAAGGTGGTGTTCACATTGCCATGGTGATGTTGACCCTGCCATGGTGATGTTGACCCTGCCATGATGATGTTGACCCTGCCATGTTGATGTTGACCCTGCCATGGTGATGTTGACCTTGCCATGATGATGTTGACCCTGCAATGGTGGTGTTGACCTGCCATGATGATGTTGACCAAGCCATGGTGGTGCTCACCCTGCCATGGTGATGTTGACCCTGCCATGGTGATGTTGACCCTTCCATGGTGGTGTTGACCCTGCCATGATGGTGTTGACCGTGCCATGGTGGTGTTAACCCTGCCATGGTGATGTTGACCCTGCCATGGTGATGCTGACGTTCCCAAGATGATGTTGACCCTGCCATGGTGATATTGACCCTGCCATGGTGATGTTGACCTTGCCATGATGATGTTGACCCTGCCATGGTGATGTTGACCCTTCCATGGTGATGCTGACCCTGCCATGATGATGCTGACCCTGCCATGATGATGTTGACTCTGCCATGGTGATGCTGACCCTGCCATGATGATGCTGACCCTGCCATGATGATGTTGACTCTGCCATGGTGATGTTGACACTGCCATGATGATGTTAACCCTGCCATAGTGGTGTTCACCCTGCCATGGTGAAGTTGACCCTTTCATTGTGATGTTGACCCTGCCAAGGTGGTGTTCACACTGCCATGGTGATGTTGACCCTGCCATGGTGATGTTGACCCTGCCAAGATGATGTTGACCCTGCCATGATGATGTTGACCCAATCATGATGATGTTGACCCTGCCATGATGATGTTGACCCTGCCATGGTGATGTTGACCCTGCCATGGTGATGTTGACCCTGCCATGGTGATGTTGACCCTGCCATGATGATGTTGACCCTGCAATGGTGATGTTGGCCCTGCCATGATGATGTTGACCCTGCCATGGTGATATTGACCCGGCCATGGAGATGTTGACCATTCCATGATGATGTTGACCTTTCCATGGTGATGTTGACCCAGCCATGGTGATGTTGACCCTGCCATGGTGATGTTGACCATGCCATGGTGATATTGACCCTGCCATGATGATGTTGACCCTGCCATGGTGACGTTGACTCTGCCATGGTGATGTTGACACTGCCATGATGATGTTAACCCTGCCATGGTGGTGTTCACCATGCCACGGTGAAGTTGACCCTGTTATGGTGATGTTGACCCTGCCAAGGTGGTGTTCACATTGCCATGGTGATGTTGACCCTGCCATGGTGATGTTGACCCTGCCATGGTGATGTTGACCTTGCCATGATGATGTTGACCCTGCCATGGTGATGTTGACCTTGCCATGATGATGTTGACCCTGCCATGGTGATGTTGACCCTGCCATGGTGATGTTGACTTTGCCATGATGATGTTGACCCTGCCATGGTGGTGTTGACCCTGCCATAATGATGTTGACCATGCCATGGGGGTGGTCACCCTGCCATGGTGATGTTGACCTTGCCATGGTGATGT
Source organism: Cherax quadricarinatus (assembly GCF_038502225.1). Classification (NCBI taxonomy): domain Eukaryota; kingdom Metazoa; phylum Arthropoda; class Malacostraca; order Decapoda; family Parastacidae; genus Cherax; species Cherax quadricarinatus. The sequence continues at coordinate 32,694,643 of NC_091301.1, read as the reverse complement.
TGACCCTGTCATGGTGGTGTTGACCCTGCCATGATGGTGTTGACGCTGCCATGGTGGTGTTAACCCTGCCATGATGGTGTTCACCGTGCCATGGCAATGTTGACCTTTCCATGGTGATGTTGACCCTGCCATGATGATGTTGGCCCTGCCATGGTGATGTTGACTCTGCCATTGTGATGTTGACCCTGCCATGGTGATGTTGACCCTGCCATGATGATGTTGACCCTGCCATGGTGGTGTTCACCATGCCATGGTGATGTTGACCCTGCCATGGTGATGTTGACCCTGTCATGGTGGTGGTGAACTTGCCATGATGGTGTTGACCCTGCCATGGTGGTGTTAACCCTGCCATGATGGTGTTCACCGTACTATGGTGGTTTTGGCCCTGCCATGGTGATGTTCACCCTGCCGTGGTGGTGCTGACCCTACCATGGTGATGTTGACCATGCCATGGTGATATTGACCCTGCCATGGTGATGTTGACCTTGCCATGATGATGTTGACCCTGCCATGGTGATGTTGACCCTGCCATTGTGATGTTGACCCTGCCATGGTGATGTTGACCCTGCCATTGTGATGTTGACCCTGCAATGGTGATGTTGACCCTGCCATGGTGGTGTTCACCCTGCCATGATGGTGTTGACCGTGTCATGGTGATGTTGACCCAGCCTTTGTGATGTTGACCGTGCCATGGTGATGGTGACCTTGCCATGGTGATATTGACCGTGCCATGGTGATGTTGACCCTGCCATGGTGATGCTGACCCTGCCATGATGATGCTGACCCTGCCATGATAATGTTGACTCTGCCATGGTGATGTTGACACTGCCATGATGATGTTAACCCTGCCATGGTGGTGTTCACCCTGCCACGGTGAAGTTGACCCTGTCATGGTGATGTTGACCCTGCCAAGGTGGTGTTCACACTGCCATCGTGATGTTGACCCTGCCATGGTGATGTTGACCCTGCCATGGTGATGTTGACCCTGCCATGATGATGTTGGCCCTGCCATGGTGATGTTGACTCTGCCATGGTGATGTTGACCCTGCCATGGTGATGTTGACCCTGCCATGATGATGTTGACCCTGCCATGGTGGTGTTCACCATGCCATGGTGATGGTGACCCTGCCATGGTGATGTTGACCCTGTCATGGTTGTGGTGACACTTCCATGATGGTGTTGACCCTGCCATGGTGGTGTTAACCCTGCCATGATCGTGTTGACCGAACTATGGTGGTTTTGACCCTGCCATGGAGATGTTCACCCTGCCGTGGTGGTGCTGACCCTGCCATGGTGATGTTGACCCTGCCATGGTGATATTGACCCTGCCATGGTGATGTTGACCTTGCCATGATGATGTTGACCCTGCCATGGTGATGTTGACCCTGCCATTGTGATGTTGACCCTGCCATGGTGATGTTGACCCTGCCATTGTGATGTTGACCCTGCCATGGTGATGTTGACTATGCCATGGTGGTGTTCACCCTGCCATGATGGTGTTGACCGTGTCATGGTGATGTTGACCCAGCCTTTGTGATGTTGACCGTGCCATGGTGATGGTGACCTTGCCATGGTGATATTGACCCTGCCATGATGATGTTGACCTTGCCATGATGATGTTGACCCTGCCATGGTGATGTTGTCCCTGCCATTGTGATGTTGACCCTGCCATGGTGATGTTGACCCTGCCATTGTGATGTTGACCCTGCCATGGTGATGTTGACCCTGCCATGGTGGTGTTCACCCTGCCATGATGGTGTTGACCGTGCCATGGTGATGTTGACCCTGCCATTGTGATGTTGACCCTGCCATGGTGATGTTGACCCTGCCATTGTGATGTTGACCCTGCCATGGTGATGTTGACCCTGCCATGGTGGAGTTCACCCTGCCATGATGGTGTTGACCGTGCCATGGTGGTGTTAACCCTGCCATGGTGATGTTGACCCTGCCATGGTGATGTTGACACTGCCATGATGATGTTGACCCTACCATGGTGATATTGACCCTGCCATGGTGATGTTGACCTTGCCATGATGATGTTGACCCTGCCATGGTGATGTTGACCTTGCCATGGTGATGTTGACCCTGCCATGGTGATGTTGACCTTGCCATGATGATGTTGACCCTGCCGTGGTGATATTGACCCTGCCATGGTGATATTGACCTTGCCATGATGATGTTGACCCTGCCATGGTGATGTTGACCTTGCCATGGTGATGCTGACCCTGCCATGGTGATATTGACCGTGCCATAATGATGTTGACCCTGCCATGGTGATGCTGACCCTGCCATGATGATGCTGACCCTGCCATGATGATGTTGACTCTGCCATGGTGATGTTGACCCTGCCATGATGATGTTGACAATGCCATGGTGGTGTTCACCCCGCCATGGTGATGTTGACCCTGCCATGGTGATGCTGACCCTGCCATGGTGATGTTGACCCTGCCATGATGATGTTGACCCTGCCATGATGATGTTGACCCTGCACCCATGACGGCGGATGCAGTCCGGTCCTTCATAGGCCTGGCGGGTTTCTACCGCACCTTTATCGCAGGTTTCTCCACCATTGCGGCACCCCTGACACGCTTACTCAAGAAGGATGCCCCTTTTGAGTGGACGTGCGATCAGGAACGAGCTTTTGTCATTCTTAAGAACAAGTTAACATCAGCCCCAACCCTTAGATTCCCTGACGACTGATGCCAGCAAAGTTGGCATCGGTGCAGTCTTGTCACAGGAATCTAATGGTAAACAACAGCCTATTGCCTATGCTAGCCGTGTTCTTACTAAAGCGGAAGTCAATTATTCAGTGACAGAGCTAGAAGCTTTAGCCATTGTATGGGCCCTGAGTCATTTTCGGGATATCTATCATTATCCTATCAAGATTTATACAGATCATTTACCCTTATTGGCCCTTTTTGCAAATAAGAACCTCTCGGGAAAGCATGCTCGGTGGTCGCTCACGTTCAATGACTACAACCCTGAAATTTGCTATGTCCCAGGTAAGCAAAATGTTGTAGCTGATGCCCTGTCGAGACATATAGCATTCGTGAGTGTCGGCAATTCGTTCTCTGTTGAGGATCTCGAGAGAGCCCAACGACAGGACCCTGTGTGGTCTCCAGTCCTTCGTTTCCTGACCAAGGAGGACGTTGACTTACAGGTCAAGTCTCCCGTTCCACTGAAGGATTTAGTGGTCAACCAAGGAGTACTGTGCCGTGTTGCACAGCTGGTGGACCCCGGCAGAACCGTATACCAACTGGTGATACCAGAGTCCATGATACCAGCTACTCTTAGGTTGATCCACAATGTCCCAGGTGTAGCGCACCCCGGGAAGGACCGCAGTATCAAACAGGCACGAATGAAATATTTCTGGCCTAAGATGGCATCGGACATTGCCAAGCATGTACACCTGTGTGTTGTTTGCCTACAGCACAAGGGTACCATTTCAGGTCCTAACCCCATTCTAAAGTATCCCATTACAAAGGAGCCCTGGGAGAGAACTTCTGTCGACCTGTTGACGAACTTCTCGACCTCGGAGAAGGGAAATAAGCACCTGCTTGTAATGGTAGATAACTTGACGCGGTACAGTGAATTAGTACCCATCCCTGATAAAACCGCGGAAACGGTCGCTAGTGCTTTCCGTGAGCATGTTGTTCTTCGTCATACTTGCCCACGTGTCCTTCTGTCAGACAATGGGTCTGAGTTTATAAATGGCATAATGCAGGATCTTTGCTCCAGATTCAACATTCATCAAGCGCCAGTAGCTCCACGCCACCCTGCGAGTAATGGTCTTGCTGAACGTACAAATCGCAAAGTCCTGGAGGTGCTCAGAGTAACCGTTAACCCAAGTTGTACTACATGGGATGAGGCTATCCCAGATGTTCAGTGTACATTAAATTCCTCCCTCAACAGCTCGATCGGTGAGACACCTCATTTTGCTTTGTATGGCTATGACAAGCGCTTACCATATGAAATTCTGTTTACTCCACCTAGACCTACTTACGATACTGATAACCCCAGTGTAGTAAAGATGAGGACAACGCAGCTTGTCTTCCAGCGGGTACGAGAGAACCTTATGAAAGCTACTGATAGGTTCACGTCTGAGCGCAATGCCCGCGCCAAGGAAAGCAAAGTGGAACCAGGTTGCAAAGTTATGTTGCTCAACCCAGTGCAGACCCCAGGTATGCACAAACTTGTCCCAAAGTTTGTGGGTCCTTACCGTGTCCTACGACAGCTCCGTGGCAATAAGTTCGAGGTGAGGGAGATTGCTACGGGAACTATCAAGGAAGCCCACCTTGATCACATGAAGTATGTGGACCATATGCAGGCCGAAGCAGAGCTGGAGGCGCGTGCGTTGCAACGCCACGATCAGACTAATGTTAGGGACAAACCGTCTATCCCTTCTCCCACTACTACTGGTACGGAAGACGGCCCAGTAAGGCTCCATACTTATGGCCTGCGACCCAGGACAACAGTACATTTCTGTGACATTGACGTACCTACTGACTTGTCTGACTCCTACGCTAGTTATGCTAATTGTTTGCTTGCAGAAATGGGTATAAATGCACACACATTGTATAGCTAGTAGATAATAGAGTCAGGGTGGACAACATCATGTAATTATGTAAATACTTTTAGAAGGGTACCCAGAGTGTAATGAATTCCATGGATATAGTATTATTGTACATATGTGCACCAGTGTTTTATAACTAAAGGAAAAAAGCCTGTATTACGGTCAGGGCAGTGCTGCCCTCTGAGTTACATGTCACACCTTAGGAAATGCTACTGTCAGTCATTGTTTGCAGATGTGAGCGTGCAACAACGTTAGTAGACGAGTGGTCAACTGATGTTCAGCCCTGCGGACAACCTGTATATAGAAGATTTTAGTTCCAGTGCTGACGTCTCCTGGCTCTCTACTCGATGAAACAGCGCGGCAAACCAGTTTTCTCTTCCCCTGGATGGGAGAGTTTTTTTTTTGCCTGTTGCATTTTTTTTGTCCATTTTTTATTTACTAGTGAGCGAAAGCCAGTCCCTCTCTGGGGTAGCTAGTGTAATTCCTTTATACCTATGGGCCCACCAGTATTGTCGCGTCGGGACGACGCGAGGTGCGTGGCCGAGCAAATGTAGACAGCCTGTACTGTCAGAGCACACAGCCTAGCCGTCTGCTCTGACTAGTTCATATTTCGCGGCATTTAGTGCTGCCCTCTGTAGGCCTACCTAGGTCGGTGGGAAGCACAGACCACCCTCTCTCACTTCCTCGACCGACCGACGTGATAGTCACAGGTGCTCCCCCTCCACGGACTGGCTTGCGGTCACTCCCTCACACTGCCCGTTGTGTACTCACTCCTACCCGATTAAAGCCAATCTAGTCCACGGCCGTATCATTGCTACCTACGCTACCTTCATCGGCACTAAACCGCTGTTCAGCAGTAAGAACAGCAATAACAATGATGTTGACCCTGCCATGATGATGTTTACCCTGCCATGGTGATGTTGACCCTGCCATGGTGATGTTGACCCTGCCGTGATGATGTAGACCCTGCCATGGTGATGTTGACCCTGCCATGATGATGTTGACCCTGCCATGGTGATGTTGACCCTGCCATGGTGATGTTGACCCTGCCATGATGATGTTGACCCTGCCATGGTGATGTTGACCCTGCCATGATGATGTTGACCCTGCCATGGTGGTGTTCACCCTGCCATGGTGATGTTGACCCTGCCATGGTGATGTTGACCCTGCCATGGTGATGTTGACCCTGCAATGATGATGTTGACCCTGTCATGATGATTTTGACCCTGACATGATGATGTTGACCCTGCCATGGTGATGTTGACCCTGCCATGGGGATGTTGACCCTGCCATGGTGGTGTTGACCCTGCCATGATGATGTTGACCATGCCATGGTGGTGCTCACCCTGCCATGGTGATGTTGACCCTGCCATGGTGATGTTGACCCTGTCATGGTGGTGTTGACCCTACCATGATGGTGTTGACCGTGCCATTGTGGTGTTGAGCATGCCATGGTGATGTTGGCCGTGCCATGGTGATGTTGACCTTGCCATGGTGATGTTGACCCTGCCATGGTGATGTTGACCTTGCAATGGTGATGTTGACCCTGTCATGGTGTTGACCCTGCAATGATGGTGTTGACCCTGCCATGGTGGTGTTAACCCTGCCATGATGATCTTGACCTTGCCATGGTGGTGTTCACCCTGCCATGGTGATGTTGACCCTGCCATGGTGATGTTGACCCTGCCATGGTGATGTTGACCCTGCCATGGTGATATTGACCCTGCCATGATGATGTTGACCCTGCCATATTGGTGTTGACCCTGCCATGATGATGTTGACCAAGCCATGGTGGTGCTCACCCTGCCATGGTGATGTTGACCCTGCCATGGTGATGTTGACCCTGTCATGGTGATGTTGATCTTTCCATGGTGATGTTGACCCTGCCATGATGATGTTGACCCTGCCATGGTGATGTTGACCCTGCCATGGTGATGTTGACCCTGCCATGGTGATGTTGACCAAGCCATGATGATGTTGACCCTGCCATGGTGGTGTTCACCATGCCATGGTGATGATGACCCTGCAATGGTGATGGTGACACTGTCATGGTGGTGTTGACCCTGCTATGATGGTGTTGACCCTGCCATGGTGGTGTTAACCCTGCCATGATGGTGTTGACCGTACTATGGTGGTGTTGACCCTGCCATGGTGATGTTCACCCTGCCGTGGTGGTGCTGACCTTGCCATGATGATGTTGACCCTGCCATGGTGGTGTTCACCCTGCCATGATGGTGTAGACCGTGTCATGGTGGTGTTAACGAGGCCATGATGGTGTTGACGGGGCCATGGTGATGTTGACCCTGCCATGGTGGTGTTGACCCTGTCATGGTGATGTTGACCCCGCCATTGTGATGTTGACCCTGCCATGGTGACGTTGACCCTGTTATGGTGATATTGACCCTGCCATGGTGATGTTGACCTTGCCATGATGATGTTGACCCTGCCATGGTGATGTTGACCTTGCCATGGTGGTGTTGACCCTGCCATGGTGATATTGACCTTGCCATGATGATGTTGACCCTGCCATGGTGATATTGACCCTGCCATGATGATGTTGACCTTGCCATGATGGTGTAGACCGTGCCATGGTGGTGTTAACGAGGCCGTGATGGTGTTGACCATGACATGGTGATGTTGACCCTGCCATGGTGGTGTTGACCCTGTCATGGTGATGTTGACCCCGCCATTGTGATGTTGACCCTGCCATGGTGACGTTGACCCTGTTATGGTGATATTGACCCTGCCATGGTGATGTTGACCATGCCATGATGATGTTGACCCTGCCATGGTGATGTTGACCTTGCCATGGTGGTGTTGACCCTGCCATGGTGATATTGACCTTGCCATGATGATGTTGACCCTGCCATGGTGATATTGACCCTGCCATGATGATGTTGACCTTGCCATGATGATGTTGACCCTGCCATGGTGATGTTGACCTTGCCATGGTGATGCTGACCCTGCCATGGTGATATTGACCGTGCCATGGTGATGTTGACCCTGCCAGGTTGATGCTGACCCTGCCATGATGATGCTGACACTGCCATGATGATGTTGACTCTGCCATGGTGATGTTGACCCTGCCATGATGATGTTGACCCTGCCATGATTATATTGACCCTGCCATGGTGATGTTGACCCTGTCATGGTGATGTTGACCCTGCCATGGTGATGTTGACCCTGCCATGATGATGTTGTCCCTGCAATGGTGATGTTGGCCCTGCCATGATGATGTTGACCCTGCCATGGTGATATTGACCCGGCCATGGTGATGTTGACCCTTCCATGATGATGTTGACCCTGCCATGGTGATGTTGACCCTGCCATGGTGATGTTGACCCTGCCATGATGATGTTGACCCTGCCATGGTGATGTTGACCCTGCCATGATGATGTTGACCCTGCCATGATGATGTTGACCCTGCCATGGTGATGTTGACCCTGCCATGGTGATGTTGACCCTGCCGTGATGATGTAGACCCTGCCATGGTGATGTTGACCCTGCCATGATGATGTTGACCCTACCATGGTGATGTTGATCCTGCCATGGTAATGTTAACCCTGCCATGATGATGTTGACCCTGCCATGGTGATGTTGACCCTGCCATGATGATGTTGACCCTGCCATGGAGGTGTTCACCCTGCCATGGTGATGTTGACCCTGCCATGGTGGTGTTCACCCTGCCATGGTGATGTTGACCCTGCAATGATGATGTTGACCCTGCCATGATGATGTTGACCCTGCCATGATGATGTTGACCCTGCCATGGTGATGTTGACCCTGCCATGGGGATGTTGACCCTGCCATGGTGGTGTTGACCCTGCCATGATGATGTTGACCATGCCATGGTGGTGCTCACCCTGCCGTGGTGATGTTGACCCTGCCATGGTGATGTTGACCCTGTCATGGTGGTGTTGACCCTGTCATGGTGATGTTGACCCCGCCATTGTGATGTTGACCCTGCCATGGTGATGTTGACACTGCAATGGTGGTGTTCACCCTGCCATGATGGTGTTGACCGAGCCATGGTGATGTTGACCCTGTCATGGTGATGTTGACCCTGCCATGGTGATGTTGACCCTGTCATGGTGATGTTGACCCTGCCATGGTGATGTTGACCCTCTCATGATGGTGTTGACCCTGTCATGGTGGTGTTGGCCCTACCACGGTGATGTTGACCCTGCCATGGTGATGTTGACCCTGCGATGGTGATGTGGACCCTGTCATAGTGGTGTTGACCCTTCCATTTTGGTGTTGACCCTGCCATGGTGGTGTTAACCCTGCCATGGTGGTCTTGACCATCACCAACAGCCTGACTGGTCAGTGACAAGTACACTGAGCTTCTAGCTAAATCATTCCTTGAGTTGTATTGAAATACAAGTCTTAGTATTATAATGTTGAGTGTTAGTCACCTTACACCTGCTGCCCCTGTTCACCTAGTAGTACGTAGGTACCTGGGTGTTAGTCACTTTACACCTGCTGCCCCTGTTCACCTAGAAGTAGGTACCTGGGTGTTACTTACCTGACACATTCTGCCCTTGTTCACCTAGTAGTAAGTAGGTACCTGGGTGTTAGTCACCTTACACCTGCTGCCCCTGTTCACCTAGTAGTAAGTAGGTACCTGCGTGTTAGTCACCTTACACCTGCTGCCCCTGTTCACCTAGTAGTAAGTAGGTACCTGGGTGTTAGTCACCTTACACCTGCTGCCCCTGTTCACCTAGTAGTAAGTAGGTACCTGGGTGTTAGTCACCTTACACCTGCTGCCCCTGTTCACCTAGTAGTAAGTAGGTACCTGCGTGTTAGTCACCTTACACCTGCTGCCCCTGTTCACCTAGAAGTAAGTAGGTACCTGCGTGTTAGTCACCTTACACCTGCTGCCCCTGTTCACCTAGTAGTAAGTAGGTACCTGCGTGTTAGTCACCTTACACCGGCTGCCCCTGTTCACCTAGTAGTAAGTAGGTACCTGCGTGTTAGTCACCTTACATCTGCTGCCCCTGTTCACCTAGTAGTAAGTAGGTACCTGTGTGTTAGTCACCTTACACCGGCTGCCCTTGTTCACCTAGAAGTAAGTAGGTACCTGCGTGTTAGTCACCTTACATCTGCTGCCCCTGTTCACCTAGTAGTAAGTAGGTACCTGCGTGTTAGTCACCTTACACCTGCTGCCCCTGTTCACCTAGAAGTAAGTAGGTACCTGCGTGTTAGTCACCTTACACCTGCTGCCCCTGTTCACCTAGAAGTAAGTAGGTACCTGCGTGTTAGTCACCTTACACCTGCTGCCCCTGTTCACCTAGAAGTAAGTAGGTACCTGCGTGTTAGTCACCTTACACCTGCTGCCCCTGTTCACCTAGAAGTAAGTAGGTACCTGCGTGTTAGTCACCTTACATCTGCTGCCCCTGTTCACCTAGAAGTAAGTAGGTACCTGCGTGTTAGTCACCTTACACCTGCTGCCCCTGTTCACCTAGTAGTAAGTAGGTACCTGCGTGTTAGTCACCTTACACCTGTTGCCCCTGTTCACCTAGAAGTAAGTAGGTACCTGCGTGTTAGTCACCTTACATCTGCTGCCCCTGTTCACCTAGAAGTAAGTAGGTACCTGCGTGTTAGTCACCTTACACCTGCTGCCCCTGTTCACCTAGAAGTAAGTAGGTACCTGCGTGTTAGTCACCTTACACTTGCTGCCCCTGTTCACCTAGAAGTAAGTAGGTACCTGCGTGTTAGTCACCTTACACCTGCTGCCCCTGTTCACCTAGAAGTAAGTAGGTACCTGCGTGTTAGTCACCTTACACCTGCTGCCCCTGTTCACCTAGAAGTAAGTAGGTACCTGCGTGTTAGTCACCTTACATCTGCTGCCCCTGTTCACCTAGAAGTAAGTAGGTACCTGCGTGTTAGTCACCTTACATCTGCTGCCCCTGTTCACCTAGAAGTAAGTAGGTACCTGCGTGTTAGTCACCTTACACCTGCTGCCCCTGTTCACCTAGTAGTAAGTAGGTACCTGCGTGTTAGTCACCTTACACCTGCTGTCCCTGTTCTCCTAGTAGTAAGTAGGTACCTGGGTGTTAGTCACCTTACACCTGCTGCCCCTGTTCACCTAGTAGTAAGTAGGTACCTGCGGGTTAGACACCTTACACCTGTTGCCCCTGTTCACTTAGTAGTAAGTAGGTGCCTGGGTGTTAGTCAAGTTACACCTGCTGCTCATGTTCACCTAGTAGTAAGTAGGTACCTGGGTGTTAGTCACCTTACACCTGCTGCCCCTGTTCACCTAGAAGTAAGTAGGTACCTGCGTGTTAGTCACCTTACACCTGCTGCCCCTGTTCACCTAGAAGTAAGTAGGTACATGCGTGTTAGTCACCTTACACCTGCTGCCCCTGTTCACCTAGTAGTAAGTAGGTACCTGCGTGTTAGTCACCTTACACCTGCTGCCCCTGTTCACCTAGAAGTAAGTAGGTACCTGCGTGTTAGTCACCTTACATCTGCTGCCCCTGTTCACCTAGAAGTAAGTAGGTACCTGCGTGTTAGTCACCTTACACCTGCTGCCCCTGTTCACCTAGAAGTAAGTAGGTACCTGCGTGTTAGTCACCTTACACCGGCTGCCCCTGTTCACCTAGTAGTAAGTAGGTACCTGCGTGTTAGTCACCTTACACCTGCTGCCCCTGTTCACCTAGAAGTAAGTAGGTACCTGCGTGTTAGTCGCCTTACACTTGCTGCCCCTCCTCACCTAGTAGTAAGTAGGTATCTGCGTGTTAGTCACCTTATAACTGCTGCCCCTGTTCACCTAATAGTAAGTAGGTACCTGCCTGTTAGTCACGTTAAACCTGCTGCCCCTGTTCACCTAGTAGTAAGTATTTGCCTGCTTGTTAGTCACCTTACACCGGCTGCCTCTGTTCACCTAGTAGTAAGAAGGTACCTGCGTGTTAGTCACCTTACACCTGCTGCCCCTGTTCACCTAGTAGTAAGCAGGTATCTGCGTGTTAGTCACCTTACACCTGCTGCCCCTGTTCACCTAGTAATAAGTAGGTACCTGCCTGTTAGCCACCTTGTACCTGCTGCCCCTGTTCACTTGTAGTAAGTAAGTACCTGCGTGTTAGTCACCTTACACCTGCTGCCCCTGTTCACCTAGTAGTAAGTAGGTACCTGCGTGCTAGTCACCTTACACCTGCTGCCCCTGTTCACCTAGTAGTAAATAGGTACCTGCGTGTTAGTCACCTTATACTTGCTGCCCCTGTTCACCTAGTAGTAAGTAGGTACCTGCGTGTTAGCAACCTTACACCTGCTGCCCCTGTTCACCTAGTAGTAAGTAGGTACCTGCGTGTTAGTCACCTTACACCTGCTGCCCCTGTTTACCTAGTAGTAAGAAGGTACCTGGGTGTTAGTCACCTTACACCTGCTGCCCCTGTTCACCTAGTAGTAAGTAGGTACCTGCGTGTTAGTCACCTTACAACTGCTGCCCCTGTTCACCTAGTAGTAAGTAGGTACTTGGGTGTTAGTCACCTTACAGCTGCTGCCCCTATTCACTTAGTAGTAAGTACCTGCGTGTTAGTCACCTTACACCTGCTGCCCCTGTTCACCTAGTAGTAAGTAGGTACATGCGTGTTAGTCACCTTACACCTGCTGTCCCTGTTCACCTAGTAGTAAGTAGGTACCTGCGTGCTAGTCACCTTACACCTGCTGCCCCTGTTCACCTAGTAGTAAATAGGTACCTGCGTGTTAGTCACCTTATACTGCTGCCCCTGTTCACCTAGAAGTAAGTAGGTACCTGCGTGTTAGTCAACCTTACATCTGCTGCCCCTGTTCACCTAGTAGTAAGTAGGTACCTGCGTGTTAGTCACCTTACACCTGCTGCCCCTGTTTACCTAGAAGTAAGTAGGTGCCTGGGTGTTAGTCACCTTACACCTGCTGCCCCTGTTCACCTAGTAGTAAGTAGGTACCTGCGTGTTAGTCACCTTACACCTGCTGCCCCTGTTCACCTAGTAGTAAGTAGGTACTTGGGTGTTAGTCACCTTACAGCTGCTGCCCCTATTCACTTAGTAGTAAGTAAGTACCTGCGTGTTAGTCACCTTACACCTGCTGCCCCTGTTCACCTAGTAGTAAGTAAGTACCTGCGTGTTAGTCACCTTACACCTGCTGCCACTGTTCAACTAGTAGTAAGTAGGTGCCTGGGTGTTATTCACGTTAAACCTGCTGCTCCTGTTCACCTAGTAGTAAGTAGGTACCTGCGTGTTAGTAGCCTTACACCTGCTGCCCCTGTTCACCTAGTATTAAGTAGGTACTTGGGTGTTAGTCCCCTTACAACTGCTGCCCCAGTTCACCTAGTAGTAAGTAGGTACCTGCGTATTAGTCACCTTACACCTGCTGCCCCTGTTCACCTATTAGTAAGTAGGTACTTGCGTGTTGGTCACCTTATACCTGCTGCCCCGGTTCACCTAGTAGTAAGTAGGTACCTGTGATTTAGTAACCTATAAACCTGCTGCCCCTGTTCACCTAGTAATAAGTAGGTGCCTGGGTGTTAGTCAAGTTACACCTGCTGCCCCTGTTCACCTAGTAGTAAGTAGGTACGTTCGTGTTAGTCACCTTATACCTGCTGCCCCTGTTCACCTAGTAGTAAGTAGGCGCCTGGGTGTTAGTCACCTTACACCTGCTGACCTTGCTCACCTAGTAGTAAGTAGGTACCTGGAGGTTAGCCTCCTTACACCTGCTGCGCCTGTTCACCTAGAAGTAAGGAGGTACCTGCGAGTTAGTCACCTTACAAATGCTGCCCTTGTTCACCTAGTAGTAAGTAGGAACCTCCGTGTTAGTCACCTAACACCTGCTGCCCCTGTTCTCCTGGTAGTAAGTAGGTACCTGCCTGTTAGTCACCTTACACCGGCTGCCTTTGTTCACCTAGTAGTAAGTAGGTACCTGCGGGTTAGTCACCTTACACCTGCTGCCCCTCTTCACCTAGTAGTAAGTAGCTACATGCGTCTTAGTCACCTTACACCTGCTGCCCCTTTTCACCTAGTAGTAAGTAGGTACCTGTGTGTTAGTCACCTTACACCTGCTGCCACTGTTCACCTAGCAGTAAATAGGTACCTGCGTGTTAGTCACCTTACACCTGCTGCCCCTGTTCACCTAGTAGTAAGTAGGTACCTGCGTGTTAGTCACCTTACAGTTCCTGCCCCTTTTCACCTAGTAGTAAGTAGGTACCTGCGTGTTAGTCACCATACACCTGCTGTGTCTGTTCACCTAGTAGTAAGTAGGTACCTGTGTGTTAGTCACCTTACACCTGATGCCCCTGTTCACCTAGTAGTAAGTAGGTACCTGTGAGTTAGTTACCTTACAGCTGCTGCCCCTGTTGAAATAGTAGTAAGTAGGTACCTGTGTGTTAGTCACCTTACAGCTGCTGCCCCTGTTCACTTAGTAGTAAGTGAGTACCTGCATGTTAGTCACCTTACACCTGCTTCCCCTGTTCACCTAGTAGTAAGTAGATGCCTGCGTGTTTGTCACCTTACACCTGCTGCCACTGCTCACCTAGTAGTATGTAGGTGCCTGGGTGTTAGTCACGTTACACCTGCTGCTCCTGTTCACCTAGTAGTAAGTAGGTACCTGCGTGTTAGTCACCTTATACCTGCTGCCACTGTTCACCTAGTAGTAAGGAGGTGCCTGGGTCTTAGTCACGTTACACCTGTTGCTCCTGTTCACCCAGTAGTAAGTAGGTACGTGCGTGTTAGTCGCCTTACACCTGCTGCCCCTCTTCACCTAGTAGTAAGTAGGTACCTGGGTGTTAGTCACATTACACCTGCTGCCCCTGTTCACCTAGTAGTAAGTAGGTACCTGCGTGTTAGTCACCTTACACCTGCTGCCCCTGTTCACCTAGTAGTATATAGGTACATGCGTGTAGGTCACCTTATACCTGCTGCCCCTGTTCTCCTATTAGTAAGTAGGTACCTGCGTTTTTGAAACCTTACACCTGCTGCCCCTGTTCACCTAGTAGTAATTAGGTACATGCGTGTTGGTCACCTTATACCTGCTGCCCCTGTTCACCTAGTAGTAAGTAGGTACCTGCGATTTAGTAACCTAAACACCTGCTGCCCCTGTTCACCTAGTAATAAGTAGGTGCATGGGTGTTAGTCAAGTTACACCTGCTGCCCCTGTTCACCTAGTAGTAAGTAGGTACGTTCGTGTTAGTCACCTTACACCTGCTGCCCCTGTTAACCTAGTAGTAAGTATGTACCTAGATGTTAGTCACCTTACAGCTGCTGCCCCTGTTCACTTAGTAGTAAGTAAGTACCTGCGTGTTAGTTTCCTTACACCTGCTACCCCTGTTCACCGAGTAGTAAGTAGGTACTTGGGTGTTAGTCACTTTACACCTGCTGCCAGTGTTCACCTAGTAGTAAGTAGGTACCTGCGTGTTAATCACCTTATACCTGCTGCCCCTGTTAACCTAGTAGTAAGTAGGTACCTGCGTGTTATTCACCTTACACCTGGTGCCACTGTTGACCTAGTAGTAAGTAGGTGCCTGGGTGTTAGTCACGTTACACCTTCCGCCCCTGTTCACCTAGTAGTAAGTAGGTACCTGCGTGTTAGTCACCTTACACCTGCTACCCCTGTTCACCTAGTAGTAAATAGGTACCTGGGTGTTATTCACCTTACACCTGCTGCCCCTGTTCAACTAGTAGTAAGTAGGTACCTGCGTTTTAGTCACCTTACACCTGCTGCCCCTGTTCACCTAGTAGTAAATAGTTACCTGCGTGTTAGTCACCTTATACGTGCTGCCCCTGTTTACCTAGTAGTATGTAGGTACCTGCGTGTTAGTAACCTTTCACCTGCTGCCCCAGTTCACCTAGTAGTAAGTAGGTACCTGCGTGTTAGTTACGTTACACCTGCTGCCCCTCTTCACCTAGTAGTAAGTAGGTGCCTGGGTGCTAGTCACCTTACACCTGCTGCCCCTGTTCACCTAGTAGTAAGTAGGTACCTGCGTGTTAGTCACATTACACCTGCTGCCCCTGTTCACCTAGTAGTAAGTAGGTACCTGCGTGTTAGTCACATTACACCTGCTGCCCCTGTTCACCTAGAAGTAAGTAGGTACCTGCGTGTTAGTCACATTACATCTGCTGCCCCTGTTCACCTAGAAGTAAGTAGGTACCTGCGTGTTAGTCACCTTACACCTGCTGCACCTGTTCACCTAGTAGTAAGTAGGTACCTGAGTGTTAGTCACCTTACACCTGCTGCCCCTCTTCACCTAGTAGTAAGTAGGTGCCTGGGTGCTAGTCACCTTACACCTGCTGCCCCTGTTCACCTAGTAGTAAGTAGGTACCTGCGTGTTAGTCACCTTACACCTTCTGTCCCTGTTCACCTAGTAGTAAGTAGGTACCTGCGTGTTAGTCACCTTACACCTGCTGCCACTGTTTACCTAGTAGTAAATAGGTCACTGGGTGTTAGTCATCTTACACCTGCTGCCCCTGTTCACCTAGTAGTAAGTATGTACCTGGATGTTAGTCACCTTACAACTGCTGCCCCTGTTTACCTTGTAGTAAGTTGGTACCTGGGTGTTAATCACCTTACACCTGCTGCGCCTGTTCACCTAGTAGTAAGTAGGTATCTGCGTGTTAGTCACCTTACACCTGATACCCCTGTTCACCTAGTAGTAAGTATGTACCTAGATGTTAGTCACCTTACAGCTGCTGCTCCTGTTCACTTAGTAGTAAGTAAGTACCTGCGTGTTAGTCTCCTTACACCTGCTGCCCCTGTTCGCCTAGTAGTAAGTAGGTACCTGCGTGTTAGTAACCTTACACCTGCTGCCCCTGTTCACCTAGTAGTAAGTAGGTACCTGCGTGTTAGTCACCTTACATCTTCTGCCGCTGTTCACCTAGCAGTAAGTAGGTGCCTGGGTGTTAGTCATGTTACACCTGCTGCCCATGTTCACCTACTAGTAAGTAGGTGCCTGCGTGTTAGTCACGTTACACCTGCTGCCCCCGTTCACCTAGTAGTAAGTAGGTACCTGCGTGTTAGTCACCTTAAACCTGCTGACATTGTTCACCTAGTAGTAAGTAGGTACCTGGAGGTTAGCCACTTTACATTTGCTGCGCCTGTTCACCTAGTAGTAAGTAGGTACCTGCGTGTTAGTCACCTTGCACCTGCTGCCCCTGTTCACCTAGTAGTAAGTAGGTACCTGCGTGCTAGTCACCTTACACCTGCTGCCCCTGTTCACCTAGTAGTAAGTAGGTACCTGCGTGTTAGTCACCTTACACCTGCTGCCCCTGTTCACCTAGTAGTAAATAGGTGCCTGGGTGTTAGTCACCTTACACCTGCTGCCACTGTTTACCTAATAGTAAGTAGGTACATGCGTGTTAGTCACCTTACACCTGCTGTCCCTGTTCACCTAGTAGTAAGTAGGTACCTGCGTGTTAATCACCTTATACCTGCTGCCCCTGTTCACCTAGTAGTAAGTAGGTACCTGCGTGTTAGTCACCTTACATCAGCTGCCACTGTTTACCTAGTAGTAAGTAGGTGCCTGGGTGTTAGTCACGTTACACCTGCTGCCCCTGTTCACCTAGTAGTAAGTAGGTACCTGCGTGTTAGTCACCTTACACCTGCTGCCCCTGTTCACCTAGTAGTAAATAGGTACCTGGGTGTTAGTCACCTTACACCTGCTGCCCCTGTTCAACTAGTAGTATGTAGGTACTTGCGTTTTAGTCACCTTACACCTGCTGCCCCTGTTCACCTAGTAGTAAATAGGTACCTGCGTGTTAGTCACCTTATACGTGCTGCCCCTGTTTACCTAGTAGTATTTAGGTACCTGCGTGTTAGTAACCTTACATCTGCTGCCCCAGTTCACCTAGTAGTAAGTAGGTACCTGCGTGTTAGTCACGTTACATCTGCTGCCCCTCTTCACCTAGTAGTAAGTAGGTGCCTGGGTGCTAGTCACCTTACACCTGCTGCCCCTGTTCACCTAGTAGTAAGTAGGTACATGCGTGTTAGTCACCTTACACCTGCTGCCCCTGTTCACCTAGTAGTAAGTAGGTACCTGCGTGCTAGTCACCTTACACCTGCTGCCCCTGTTCACCTAGTAATAAATAGGTACCTGCGTGTTAGTCACCTTATACTTGCTGCCCCTGTTCACCTAGTAGTAAGTAGGTACCTGCGTGTTAGCAACCTTACACCTGCTGCCCCTGTTCACCTAGTAGTAAGTAGGTACCTGCGTGTTAGTCACCTTACACCTGCTGCCCCTGTTTACCTAGTAGTAAGAAGGTACCTGGGTGTTAGTCACCTTACACCTGCTGCCCCTGTTCACCTAGTAGTAAGTAGGTACCTGCGTGTTAGTCACCTTACAACTGCTTCCCCTGTTCACCTAGTAGTAAGTAGGTACTTGGGTGTTAGTCACCTTACAGCTGCTGCCCCTATTCACTTAGTATTAAGTAAGTACCTGCGTGTTAGTCACCTTACACCTGCTGCCCCTGTTCACCTAGTAGTAAGTAGGTACATGCGTGTTAGTCACCTTACACCTGCTGCCCCTGTTCATCTAGTAGTAAGTAGGTACCTGCGTGCTAGTCACCTTACACCTTCTGCCCCTGTTCACCTAGTAGTAAATAGGTACCTGCGTGTTAGTCACCTTATACTTGCTGCCCCTGTTCACCTAGTAGTAAGTAGGTACCTGCGTGTTAGCAACCTTACACCTGCTGCCCCTGTTCACCTAGTAGTAAGTAGGTACCTGCGTGTTAGTCACCTTACACCTGCTGCCCCTGTTTACCTAGTAGTAAAAAGGTACCTGGGTGTTAGTCACCTTACACCTGCTGCCCCTGTTCACCTAGTAGTAAGTAGGTACCTGCGTGTTAGTCACCTTACACCTGCTGCCCCTGTTCACCTAGTAGTAAGTAGGTACTTGGGTGTTAGTCACCTTAGAGCTGCTGCCCCTATGAACTTAGTAGTAAGTAAGTACCTGTGTGTTAGTCACCTTACACCTGCTGCCCCTGTTCACCTAGTAGTAAGTAAGTACCTGCGTGTTAGTCACCTTACACCTGCTGCCACTGTTCAACTAGTAGTAAGTAGGTGCCTGGGTGTTATTCACGTTAAACCTGCTGCTCCTGTTCACCTAGTAGTAAGTAGGTACCTGCGTGTTAGTAGCCTTACACCTGCTGCCCCTGTTCACCTAGTAGTAAGTAGGTACTTGGGTGTTCGTCCCCTTACAACTGCTGCCCCAGTTCACCTAGTAGTAAGTAGGTACCTGCGTGTTAGTCACCTTACACCTGCTGCCCCTGTTCACCTATTAGTAAGTAGGTACTTGCATGTTGGTCACCTTATACCTGCTGCCCCGGTTCACCTAGTAGTAAGTAGGTACCTGCGATTTAGTAAACTAAAAACCTGCTGCCCCTGTTCACCTAGTAATAAGTAGGTGCCTAGGTGTTAGTCAAGTTACACCTGCTGCCCCTGTTCACCTAGTAGTAAGTAGGTACGTTCGTGTTAGTCACCTTATACCTGCTGCCCCTGTTCACCTAGTTGTAAGTAGGTACCTTCGTGTTAGTAACCTTACACCTGCTGCCCCTGTTCACCTAGTAGTAAGTAGGTACCTGCGTGTTAGTTACGTTACATCTGCTGCCCCTCTTCACCTAGTAGTAAGTAGGTGCCTGGGTGCTAGTCACCTTACACCTGCTGCCCCTGTTCACCTAGTAGTAAGTAGGTACCTGCGTGTTAGTCACCTTACACCTTCTGTCCCTGTTCACCTAGTAGTAAGTAGGTACCTGCGTGTTAGTCACCTTACACCTGCTGCCACTGTTTACCTAGTAGTAAATAGGTCACTGGGTGTTAGTCATCTCACACCTGCTGCCCCTGTTCACCTAGTAGTAAGTATGTACCTGGATGTTAGTCACCTTACAGCTGCTGCCCCTGTTCACCTAGTAGTAAGTAGGTACCTGCGTGTTAGTCACCTTACACCTGCTGCTCCTGTTTACCTTGTAGTAAGTTGGTTCCTGGGTGTTAATCACCTTACACCTGCTGCGCCTGTTCACCTAGTAGTAAGTAGGTATCTGCGTGTTAGTCACCTTACACCTGATACCCCTGTTCACCTAGTAGTAAGTATGTACCTAGATGTTAGTCACCTTACAGCTGCTGCTCCTGTTCACTTAGTAGTAAGTAAGTACCTGCGTGTTAGTCTCCTTACACCTGCTGCTCCTGTTCGCCTAGTAGTAAGTAGGTACCTGCGTGTTAGTAACCTTACACCTGCTGCCCCTGTTCACCTAGTAGTAAGTAGGTACCTGCGTGTTAGTCACCTTACATCTTCTGCCCCTGTTCACCTAGCAGTAAGTAGGTGCCTGGGTGTTAGTCACGTTACACCTGCTGCCCATGTTCACCTACTAGTAAGTAGGTGCCTGCGTGTTAGTCACGTTACACCTGCTGCCCCCGTTCACCTAGTAGTAAGTAGGTACCTGCGTGTTAGTCACCTTAAACCTGCTGACATTGTTCACCTAGTAGTAAGTAGGTACCTGGAGGTTAGCCACTTTACATTTGCTGCGCCTGTTCACCTAGTAGTAAGTAGGTACCTGCGTGTTAGTCACCTTGCACCTGCTGCCCCTGTTCACCTAGTAGTAAGTAGGTACCTGCGTGCTAGTCACCTTACACCTGCTGCCCCTGTTCACCTAGTAGTAAGTAGGTACCTGCGTGTTAGTCACCTTACACCTGCTGCCCCTGTTCACCTAGTAGTAAATAGGTGCCTGGGTGTTAGTCACCTTACACCTGCTGCCACTGTTTACCTAATAGTAAGTAGGTACATGCGTGTTAGTCACCTTACACCTGCTGTCCCTGTTCACCTAGTAGTAAGTAGGTACCTGCGTGTTAATCACCTTATACCTGCTGCCCCTGTTCACCTAGTAGTAAGTAGGTACCTGCGTGTTAGTCACCTTACACCAGCTGCCACTGTTTACCTAGTAGTAAGTAGGTGCCTGGGTGTTAGTCACGTTACACCTGCTGCCCCTGTTCACCTAGTAGTAAGTAGGTACCTGCGTGTTAGTCACCTTACACCTGCTGCCCCTGTTCACCTAGTAGTAAATAGGTACCTGGGTGTTAGTCACCTTACACCTGCTGCCCCTGTTCAACTAGTAGTAAGTAGGTACTTGCGTTTTAGTCACCTTACACCTGCTGCCCCTGTTCACCTAGTAGTAAATAGGTACCTGCGTGTTAGTCACCTTATACGTGCTGCCCCTGTTTACCTAGTAGTATTTAGGTACCTGCGTGTTAGTAACCTTACATCTGCTGCCCCAGTTCACCTAGTAGTAAGTAGGTACCTGCGTGTTAGTCACGTTACATCTGCTGCCCCTCTTCACCTAGTAGTAAGTAGGTGCCTGGGTGCTAGTCACCTTACACCTGCTGCCCCTGTTCACCTAGTAGTAAGTAGGTACATGCGTGTTAGTCACCTTACACCTGCTGCCCCTGTTCACCTAGTAGTAAGTAGGTACCTGCGTGCTAGTCACCTTACACCTGTTGCCCCTGTTCACCTAGTAATAAACAGGTACCTGCGTGTTAGTCACCTTATACTTGCTGCCCCTGTTCACCTAGTAGTAAGTAGGTACCTGCGTGTTAGCAACCTTACACCTGCTGCCCCTGTTCACCTAGTAGTAAGTAGGTACCTGCGTGTTAGTCACCTTACACCTGCTGCCCCTGTTTACCTAGTAGTAAGAAGGTACCTGGGTGTTAGTCACCTTACACCTGCTGCCCCTGTTCACCTAGTAGTAAGTAGGTACCTGCGTGTTAGTCACCTTACAACTGCTTCCCCTGTTCACCTAGTAGTAAGTAGGTACTTGGGTGTTAGTCACCTTACAGCTGCTGCCCCTATTCACTTAGTATTAAGTAAGTACCTGCGTGTTAGTCACCTTACACCTGCTGCCCCTGTTCACCTAGTAGTAAGTAGGTACATGCGTGTTAGTCACCTTACACCTGCTGCCCCTGTTCATCTAGTAGTAAGTAGGTACCTGCGTGCTAGTCACCTTACACCTTCTGCCCCTGTTCACCTAGTAGTAAATAGGTACCTGCGTGTTAGTCACCTTATACTTGCTGCCCCTGTTCACCTAGTAGTAAGTAGGTACCTGCGTGTTAGCAACCTTACACCTGCTGCCCCTGTTCACCTAGTAGTAAGTAGGTACCTGCGTGTTAGTCACCTTACACCTGCTGCCCCTGTTTACCTAGTAGTAAAAAGGTACCTGGGTGTTAGTCACCTTACACCTGCTGCCCCTGTTCACCTAGTAGTAAGTAGGTACCTGCGTGTTAGTCACCTTACACCTGCTGCCCCTGTTCACCTAGTAGTAAGTAGGTACTTGGGTGTTAGTCACCTTAGAGCTGCTGCCCCTATGAACTTAGTAGTAAGTAAGTACCTGTGTGTTAGTCACCTTACACCTGCTGCCCCTGTTCACCTAGTAGTAAGTAAGTACCTGCGTGTTAGTCACCTTACACCTGCTGCCACTGTTCAACTAGTAGTAAGTAGGTGCCTGGGTGTTATTCACGTTAAACCTGCTGCTCCTGTTCACCTAGTAGTAAGTAGGTACCTGCGTGTTAGTAGCCTTACACCTGCTGCCCCTGTTCACCTAGTAGTAAGTAGGTACTTGGGTGTTCGTCCCCTTACGACTGCTGCCCCAGTTCACCTAGTAGTAAGTAGGTACCTGCGTGTTAGTCACCTTACACCTGCTGCCCCTGTTCACCTATTAGTAAGTAGGTACTTGCATGTTGGTCACCTTATACCTGCTGCCCCGGTTCACCTAGTAGTAAGTAGGTACCTGCGATTTAGTAAACTAAAAACCTGCTGCCCCTGTTCACCTAGTAATAAGTAGGTGCCTAGGTGTTAGTCAAGTTACACCTGCTGCCCCTGTTCACCTAGTAGTAAGTAGGTACGTTCGTGTTAGTCACCTTATACCTGCTGCCCCTGTTCACCTAGTTGTAAGTAGGTACCTTCGTGTTAGTCACGTTACACCTGCTGCCCCTGTTCACCTAGTAGTAAGTAGGTACCTGCTTGTTAGTCACCTTAAATCTGCTGCCCCTCTTCACCTAGTAGTAAGTAGGCGCCTGGGTGTTAGTCACCTTACACCTGCTGACCTTGCTCACCTAGTAGTAAGTAGGTACCTGGAGGTTAGCCTCCTTACACCTGCTGCGCCTGTTCACCTAGTAGTAAGGAGGTACATGCGAGTTAGTCACCTTACAAATGCTGCCCTTGTTCACCTAGTAGTAAGTAGGAACCTCCGTGTTAGTCACCTAACACCTGCTGCCCCTGTTCTCCTAGTAGTAAGTAGGTACCTGCCTGTTAATCACCTTACACCGGCTGCCTTTGTTCACCTAGTAGTAAGTAGGTACCTGCGGGTTAGTCACCTTACACCTGCTGCCCCTCTTCACCTAGTAGTAAGTAGCTACATGCGTCTTAGTCACCTTACACCTGCTGCCCCTCTTCACCTAGTAGTAAGTAGGTACCTGTGTGTTAATCACCTTACACCTGCTGCCCCTGTTCACCTAGCAGTAAATAGGTACCTGCGTGTTAGTCACCTTACACCTGCTGCCCCTGTTCACCTAGTAGTAAGTAGGTACCTGCTTATTAGTCACATTACACTTCCTGCACCTTTTCACCTAGTAGTAAGTAGGTACCTGCGTGTTAGTCACCTTACACCTGCTGTGTCTGTTCACCTAGTAGTAAGTAGGTACCTGTGTGTTAGTCACCTTACACCTGATGCCCCTGTTCACCTAGTAGTAAGTAGGTACCTGTGTGTTAGTCACCTTACAGCTGCTGCCCCTGTTGACCTAGTAGTAAGTAGGTACCTGTGTGTTAGTCACCTTACAGCTGCTGCCCCTGTTCACTTAGTAGTAAGTAAGTACCTGCATGTTAGTCACCTTACACCTGCTTCCCCTGTTCACCTAGTAGTAAGTAGGTGCCTGCGTGTTAGTCACCTTACACCTGCTGCCACTGCTCACCTAGTAGTATGTAGGTGTCGGGGTGTTAGTCACGTTACACCTGCTGCTCCTGTTCACCTAGTAGTAAGTAGGTACCTGGGTGTTAGTCACCTTACACCTGCTGCCCATGTTCACCTAGTAGTAAGTAGGTACCTGCGTGTTAGTCACCTTATACCTGCTGCCACTGTTCACCTAGTAGTAAGGAGGTGCCTGGGTCTTAGTCACGTTACACCTGTTGCTCCTGTTCACCCAGTAGTAAGTAGGTACGTGCGTGTTAGTCGCCTTACACCTGCTGCCCCTCTTCACCTAGTAGTAAGTAGGTACCTGGGTGTTAGTCACATTACACCTGCTGCCCCTGTTCACCTAGTAGTAAGTAGGTACCTGCGTGTTAGTCACCTTACACCTGCTGCCCCTGTTCACCTAGTAGTATATAGGTACATGCGTGTAGGTCACCTTATACCTGCTGCCCCTGTTCTCCTAGTAGTAAGTAGGTACCTGCGTGTTAGTCACCTTACACCTGCTGCCCCTGTTCACCTAGTAGTATATAGGTACATGCGTGTAGGTCACCTTACACCTGCTGCCCCTGTTCACCTAGTAGTAATTAGGTACATGCGTGTTGGTCACCTTATACCTGCTGCCCCTGTTCACCTAGTAGTAAGTAGGTACATGCGATTTAGTAACCTAAACACCTGCTGCCCCTGTTCACCTAGTAATAAGTAGGTGCATGGGTGTTAGTCAAGTTACTCCTGCTGCCCCTGTTCACCTAGTAGTAAGTAGGTACGTTCGTGTTAGTCACCTTACACCTGCTGCCCCTGTTCACCTAGTAGTAAGTATGTACCTAGATGTTAGTCACCTTACAGCTGCTGCCCCTGTTCACTTAGTAGTAAGTAAGTACCTGCGTGTTAGTTTCCTTACACCTGCTGCCCCTGTTCACCTAGTAGTAAGTAGGTACTTGGGTGTTAGTCACTTTACACCTGCTGCCACTGTTCACCTAGTAGTAAGTAGGTACCTGCGTGTTAATCACCTTATACCTACTGCCCCTGTTCACCTAGTAGTAAGTAGGTACCTGCGTGTTAGTCACCTTACACCTGCTGCCACTTTTGACCTAGTAGTAAGTAGGTGCCTTGGTGTTAGTCACGTTACACCTGCTGCCCCTGTTCACCTAGTAGTAAGTAGGTACCTGCGTGTTAGTCACCTTACACCTGCTGCCCCTGTTCACCTAGTAGTAAATAGGTACCTGGGTGTTATTCACCTTACACCTGCTGCCCCTGTTCAACTAGTAGTAAGTAGGTAAATGAGTTTTAGTCACCTTACACCTGCTGCCCCTGTTCACCTAGTAGTAAATAGGTACCTGCGTGTTAGTCACCTTATACGTGCTGCCCCTGTTTACCTAGTAGTATGTAGGTACCTGCGTGTTAGTAACCTTACACCTGCTGCCCCAGTTCACCTAGTAGTAAGTAGGTACCTGCGTGTTAGTTACGTTACATCTGCTGCCCCTCTTCACCTAGTAGTAAGTAGGATCCTGGGTGCTAGTCACCTTACACCTGCTGCCCCTGTTCACCTAGTAGTAAGTAGGTACCTGCGTGTTAGTCACCTTACACCTTCTGCCCCTGTTCACCTAGAAGTAAGTAGGTACCTGCGTGTTAGTCACCTTACATCTGCTGCCACTGTTCACCTAGTAGTAAGTAGGTACCTGGGTGTTAGTCATCTTACATCTGCTGCCCCTGTTCACCTAGTAGTAAGTATGTACCTGCGTGTTAGTCACCTTACGCTGCTGCCCCTGTTCACCTAGAAGTTCTTAGCTCCTGTACCTGCTGGGTGTTAGTCACCTTACACCTGCTGCCCCTGTTCACCTAGTAGTAAGTAGGTATCTGCGTGTTAGTCACCTTACACCTGCTGCTCCTGTTCACCTAGAAGTAAGTAGGTACCTGCGTGTTAGTCACCTTACATCTGCTGCCCCTGTTCACCTAGAAGTAAGTAGGTACCTGCGTGTTAGTCACCTTACATCTGCTGACCCTGTTCACCTAGAAGTAAGTAGGTACCTGCGTGTTAGTCACCTTACCCCTGCTGCCCCTGTTCACCTAGAAGTAAGTAGGTACCTGCGTGTTAGTCACCTTACACCTGCTGCCCCTGTTCACCTAGTAGTAAGTAGGTACCTGCGTGTTAGTCACCTTGCACCGGCTGCTCCTGTTCACCTAGTAGTAAGTAGGTACCTGCGTGTTAGTCACCTTACACCGGCTGCCCCTTTTCACCTAGTAGTAAGTAGGTACCTGCGTGTTAGTCACCTTACACCGGCTGCCCCTGTTCACCTAGTAGTAAGTAGGTACCTGCGTGTTAGTCACCTTACACCGGCTGCCCCTGTTCACCTAGTAGTAAGTAGGTACCTGCGTGTTAGTCACCTTACACCGGCTGCCCCTGTTCACCTAGTAGTAAGTAGGTACCTGCGTGTTAGTCACCTTACACCCGCTGCCCCTGTTCACCTAATAGTAAGTAGGTACCTGCGTGTTAGTCACCTTACACCTGCTGCCCCTGTTCACCTAGTAGTAAATAGGTGCCTGGGTGTTAGTCACCTTACACCTGCTGCCACTGTTTACCTAATAGTAAGTAGGTACATGCGTGTTAGTCACCTTACACCTGCTGCCCCTGTTCAACTAGAAGTAAGTAGGTGCCTGTGTGTTAGTCACGTTACACCTGCTGTCCCTGTTCACCTAGTAGTAAGTAGGTACCTGCGTGTTAATCACCTTATACCTGCTGCCCCTGTTCACCTAGTAAAGTAAGTCACCTTACATAGGTTTACCTGCCTGGGTGTTAGTCACGTTACACCTGCTGCCCCTGTTCACCTAGAAGTAAGTAGGTACCTGCGTGTTAGTCACCTTACACCTGCTGCCCCTGTTCACCTAGTAAATGTACCTGGGTGTTAGTCACCTTACAGTTCAACTAGTAGTCTGTGTACTTGTTTTAGTCACCTTACACCTGCTGCCCCTGTTCACCTAGAAGTAAGTAGGTACCTGCGTGTTAGTCACCTTATACCTGCTGCCCCTGTTTACCTAGTAGTATTTAGGTACCTGCGTGTTAGTAACCTTTCACCGGCTGCCC
>NC_091301.1:32620583-32663083 GCF_038502225.1 Cherax quadricarinatus | reverse complement strand
TTTGAGGAACTTTTAAATGTTAAGGAAGAAACAGAGGCAGTAATTTCATGCACTGGTCAGGGAGGTATACCATCTTTTAGGAGTGAAGAAGAGCAGAATGTAAGTGTGGGGGAGGTACGTGAGGCATTACGTAAAATGAAAGGGGGTAAAGCAGCTGGTACTGATGGGATCATGACAGAAATGTTAAAAGCAGGGGGGGATATAGTGTTGGAGTGGTTGGTACTTTTGTTCAATAAATGTATGAAAGAGGGGAAGGTACCTAGGGATTGGCGGAGAGCATGTATAGTCCCTTTATATAAAGGGAAAGGGGACAAAAGAGACTGTAAAAATTATAGAGGAATAAGCTTACTGAGTATACCAGGAAAAGTGTACGGTAGGGTTATAATTGAAAGAATTAGAGGTAAGACAGAATGTAGGATTGCGGATGAGCAAGGAGGTTTCAGAGTGGGTAGGGGATGTGTAGATCAAGTGTTTACATTGAAGCATATATGTGAACAGTATTTAGATAAAGGTAGGGAAGTTTTTATTGCATTTATGGATTTAGAAAAGGCATATGATAGAGTGGATAGAGGAGCAATGTGGCAGATGTTGCAAGTATATGGAATAGGTGGTAAGTTATTAAATGCTGTAAAGAGTTTTTATGAAGATAGTGAGGCTCAGGTTAGGGTGTGTAGAAGAGAGGGAGACTATTTCCCGGTAAAAGTAGGTCTTAGACAGGGATGTGTAATGTCACCATGGTTGTTTAATATATTTATAGATGGGGTTGTTAAGGAAGTAAATGCTAGGGTGTTTGGGAGAGGGGTGGGATTAAATTATGGGGAATCAAATTCAAAATGGGAATTGACACAGTTACTTTTTGCTGATGATACTGTGCTTATGGGAGATTCTAAAGAAAAATTGCAAAGGTTAGTGGATGAGTTTGGGAATGTGTGTAAAGGTAGAAAGTTGAAAGTGAACATAGAAAAGAGTAAGGTGATGAGGGTGTCAAATGATTTAGATAAAGAAAAATTGGATATCAAATTGGGGAGGAGGAGTATGGAAGAAGTGAATGTTTTCAGATACTTGGGAGTTGACGTGTCGGCGGATGGATTTATGAAGGATGAGGTTAATCATAGAATTGATGAGGGAAAAAAGGTGAGTGGTGCGTTGAGGTATATGTGGAGTCAAAAAACGTTATCTATGGAGGCAAAGAAGGGAATGTATGAAAGTATAGTAGTACCAACACTCTTATATGGGTGTGAAGCTTGGGTGGTAAATGCAGCAGCGAGGAGACGGTTGGAGGCAGTGGAGATGTCCTGTTTAAGGGCAATGTGTGGTGTAAATATTATGCAGAAAATTCGGAGTGTGGAAATTAGGAGAAGGTGTGGAGTTAATAAAAGTATTAGTCAGAGGGCAGAAGAGGGGTTGTTGAGGTGGTTTGGTCATTTAGAGAGAATGGATCAAAGTAGAATGACATGGAAAGCATATAAATCTATAGGGGAAGGAAGGCGGGGTAGGGGTCGTCCTCGAAAGGGTTGGAGAGAGGGGGTAAAGGAGGTTTTGTGGGTAAGGGGCTTGGACTTCCAGCAAGCGTGCGTGAGCGTGTTAGATAGGAGTGAATGGAGACGAATGGTACTTGGGACCTGACGATCTGTTGGAGTGTGAGCAGGGTAATATTTAGTGAAGGGATTCAGGGAAACCGGTTATTTTCATATAGTCGGACTTGAGTCCTGGAAATGGGAAGTACAATGCCTGCACTTTAAAGGAGGGGTTTGGGATATTGGCAGTTTGGAGGGATATGTTGTGTATCTTTATATGTGTATGCTTCTAGACTGTTGTATTCTGAGCACCTCTGCAAAAACAGTGATAATGTGCGAGTGTGGTGAAAGTGTTGAATGATGATGAAAGTATTTTCTTTTTGGGGATTTTCTTTCTTTTTTGGGTCACCCTGCCTCGGTGGGAGACGGCCGACTTGTTGAAAAAAAAAAAAAAAAAAAATAAATATATAAATATATATATATATATAAAAATATATATATAAATATATATATATATATTATTGTGACCACGAACGAGTGGTATTGATCGAAAGAACACTGGACTAGCCAAGGACTCGAACCCATTCTGCTTTGGCCTGCCTCATGGTGGGCGAAAACACATGACGCCCTAATCCACTGGACCATACGATCCTTAAGAGTAGAGCATCCAGCGGCACTGGATGTTGTACTCGCTAACCAAGGACACGCGATGGTGTGAATAACTCTAGGCTAATTTCGTTCTAGTCCCTGTTTGTCTCTACGTCCACAGCAGGACTCGAACCTGCTAACTCTGCATCAGAGTTCACAGTACTTTACCACGAGACTAGACCTGCGATAAGTATGGGTTAACATCGGTTAACATGGGTTAACATCGCTAAGCGATGTTAACCCATATCCCCGGGTATCAAGCTCGTTTGGAAAGTTATTTCATCAAATCCTGCCACTTGCAGTGGACAACGAAAGAGATTTGAAATGCTTAACAATTCGCAATCAGGCGAAATTATTTACAAACATTGTCTCTACGTCGACAACATATACATACCATCCCTACACATGACATCAGTATACATAACACCGTAGATAACATCAGTATACATAACATTATAGATAACATCAGTATACATAACATCATAGAAAACATCGGTATACATAACTTAGATAACATCAGTATACATAACATCAGTATAGATGACATCAGTATACATAACATCAGTATAGATGACATCAGTATACATAACATCAGTATAGATGACATCAGTATACATAACATAGATAACATCAGCATACATAACATTATAGATAACATCAGTATACATAACATTATAGATAACATCAGTATACATAACATTATAGATAACATCAGTATACATAACATTATAGCTAACATCAGTATACATAACATTATAAATAACATCAGTATAGATAACATCAGTATACATAACATTATAGATAACAACAGTATCCATAACATTATAGATAACATCAGTATACATAACATCAGTATACATAACATAGTATACATAACATTATAAATAACATCAGTATAGATAACATCAGTATACATAACATTATAGATAACATCAGTATACATAACATTATAGATGACATCAGTATACATAACATCAGTATCTATGACATCAGTATAGATAACATCAGTATACATAACATTATTATGGCCTGGTGGTTAACGCTCTCGCTTCACACGGCGAGGGCCTGGGTTCGATTCCCAGCCAGAGTAGAAACATTGGACGTGTTTCTTTCCACCTGTTGTCTATGTTCCCCATCAGTAAAATGGGTACCTGGGTGTTAGTCGACCGGTGTGGGTCGCATCCTGGGACACTGACCTAAGGAGGCCTGTTCACAGACCGGGCCACGGGGGCGTTGACCCCCGGAACTCTCTCCAGATAAACTGTTGTCCAGAAACTATAACATCAGTATACATAACATTATAGATAACATCAGTATACATAACATTATAGCTAACATCAGTATACATAACATTATAGCTAACATCAGTATACATAACATTATAAATAACATCAGTATAGATAACATCAGTATACATAACATAGATAACATCAGTATACATAACATAGATAACATCAGTATACATAACATTATAGCTAACATCAGTATACATAACATTATAGCTAACATCAGTATACATAACATTATAAATAACATCAGTATAGATAACATCAGTATACATAACATAGATAACATCAGTATACATAACATAGATAACATCAGTATACATAACATTATAGATAACATCAGTATACATAACATTATAGATAACATCAGTATACATAACATTATATATAACATCAGTATACATAACATTATAGCTAACATCAGTATACATAACATTATAGCTAACATCAGTATACATAACATTATAGATAACATCAGTATACATAACATTATAGATAACATCAGTATACATAACATTATATATAACATCAGTATACATAACATTATAGCTAACATCATTATACATTATAAATAACATCAGTATAGATAACATCAGTATACATAACATTATAGATAAAATCAGTATACATAACATTATAAATAACATCAGTATAGATAACATCAGTATACATAACATTATAGATAACATCAGTATACATAACATTATAGATAACATCAGTATACATAACATTATAGCTAACATCAGTATACATAACATTATAAATAACATCAGTATAGATAACATCAGTATACATAACATTATAGATAACATCAGTATACATAACATTATATATAACATCAGTATACATAATATTACAGATAACATCAGTATACATAACATTATAGATAACATCAGTATAGATAACATTATAGATAACATCAGTATAGATAACATCAGTATACATAACATTATAGATAACATCAGTATACATAACATTATAGATAACATCAGTATACATAACATTATAGATAACATCAGTATACATAACATTATAGATAACATCAGTATACATAACATTATAGATAACATCAGTATACATAACATTATAGATAACATCAGTATACGTAACATTATAGATAACATCAGTATACATAACATTATAGATAACATCAGTATACATAATAGTTACACTAAGCTTGCTAGCAGAGTGTTGACTGTGTTAACAAGGAGGTAAGAGAGAAAGTCTAGAGTGACTCCATCTCCACACTACAGTAGCTACTGGGAGGTCCTTCACTACAAAGACCACGATAGTATGTGAAGAATGTCAGTCAATATCCAGGTATCGTAAACGTCTTGGGGGTATTTGGTTACTGGGGGTTTAAAGCCTATCGACTACACCAGCTCAGTCAAGCTGCGAGGTACCTTCACCAATCAAGAATATTTTAATCCCTAATTTCAATATATATAATGTTAGAGAAACACACATGTCGGTGTATACATACTGTGTAAATGTTTTAAACGGAAATGCTATCACATCGAAAAATGAAAAATGCTTTTTTCAAAACCAGGGCAAAAATAATGAAGGGAAATGTAATATATATATATCTTCAAACTTAATTAAGTCCTTTCAGCCAAAGGAATTTTATGAATGGAAAGTTTGAAGATTGCGACCTGCGTTGAATTTTATTACTGGCTGGTCGTAATGGCTATTGTACCTCACAAACCAAATAATTATTGTACCTCACAAAGTAATTATTGTACATCACAAACCAAGTAATTATTGTACCTCACGAACCAAGTAATTATTGTACCTCACAAACCAAGTAATTATTGTACCTCACAAAGTAATTATTGTACCTCACAAACCAAATAATTATTGTACCTCACAAAGTAATTATTGTACATCACAAACCAAGTAATTATTGTACCTCACGAACCAAGTAATTATTGTACCTCACAAACCAAGTAATTATTGTACCTCACAAAGTAATTATTGTATCTCACAAACCAAGTAATTATTGTACCTCACAAACCAAGTAATTATTGTACCTCACAAACCAAGTAATTATTGTACTTCACACACAAAGTAATTATTGTACCTCACAAACGAAGTAATTATTGTACCTCACAAACGAAGTAGCTATTGTACCTCACAAACAAAGTAATTATTGTACCTCACAAACAAAGTAATTATTGTACCTCACAAACCAAGTAATTATTGTACTTCACACACGAAGTAATTATTGTACTTCACACACGAAGTAATTATTGTACTTCACACACGAAGTAATTATTGTACCTCACAAACGAAGTAATTATTGTACCTCACAAACAAAGTAATTATTGTACCTCACAAACGAAGTAATTATTGTACCTCACAAACGAAGTAAATATTGTACCTCACAAACAAAGTAATTATTATACCTCACAAACAAAGTAATTATTGTACCTCACAAACAAAGTAATTATTGTACCTCAAACGAAGTAATTATCGTACCTCACAGACAAGAAATATAATGATTGTACTTCACAAACAAGAAGATAATTATTGTACCTCACAAATGAAGTAATTATTGTTCCTCACAAACAGGAAGATAATTATTGTACCTCACAAACGAAGTAATTATTGCTTCTCACAAACAAGATAATTATTGTACCTCACAAACGAAGTAATTATTGTGCCTCACAAACAAGATGCATAATTATAGTACCTCACAAACAAAACATAAAACTTTCATACCTCACAAACAAAACAATTGTCGCACCTCATTAAACAACTCATAATTGTCGTACCTTACAAACAGCACTATATAATCATCGTACCTTACAAGCGAGAAATTATACTCATTACATATTACAGAGGAAATGTATAATTATCAAACCTTAAAAACCAAATGTATAATTATCGTACTTTAAAAGACCTATAATTATTGCACATTACAACAGTATCCTATAATTATCTTACCTTACAAATTATAGAATCTAACAATCTCTATAATTATCGCATTTTACAACAAATCTTATCATAACTTAAAAATCATCGTACAACAGAACACACGTAATTATAGCATCTGACCTCCCCCCCCTCCACCAAAATCAACAACAATCGCACCTTTCAGCCAGCACGTATAATTATCGTACCATACAAAGAGAATGTATAATTGGGTGAGGTAGGGGAGAGTTATCGCACCTCCGAGGTGCGTGTGCTGGCTGGTGGGTGCTGCTGCAAGCATCAGTTAGTAGGAGCATGAAGCTCAACAGGTGTGTTAGTGTCTGCTACTCACTCCCTCCCTCGCTCTCCAGAAACACCCCCTGACCATCCACTCACTGTACTCGTTACCTCGTCCCTCGTTGCTTCCAGCAGCGCAGAGTGCCGTGAGAGAGCACATACCAGCGCTGGGGCGATGAAAAGCGCCGGCATTCATCGCTGATAAGGAAGGCAGGGGAAAGATTTTTGTGTGTGTGGGTGTAACTGTACGCTGCCGCATGCAAGTGCGTTTTGCATTGTTGAGAGAGAGAGGGAAAAAAAAGTCCAGAAGTCGTTATATAGGACGAGGCAATAGATTTTCGCGTGACCAAGACAATGATTGATCGGATGTGTGGGGGTTCAAGTGAGAGGTTGACCAGTGCAACTTGCAGTCAGACCCGTACGAAGGTGGAGGTCTGAATATATTAATTAACTTGTCTGTCTCTACTACACCACCATCACTGCACCAGTGATACCGTCACTGCACTAGTGCTGCCGTCACTGCACTAGTGCTGCCGTCACTACACTAGTACTGCTGTCACTGCACCAATGATACAGTCGCTGCACTACTGCTGCCGTCACTGCACTAGTACTGCTGTCACTGCACCAGTGATACCGTCACTGCACTAGTGCTGCCGTCACTACACTAGTACTGCTGTCACTGCACCAGTGATACCGTCACTGCACTAGTGCTGCCGTCACTGCACTAGTGCTGCCGTCACTACACTAGTACTGCTGTCACTGCACCAATGATACAGTCGCTGCACTACTGCTGCCGTCACTACACTAGTACTGCTGTCACTGCACCAATGATACAGTCACTGCACTAGTGCTGCCGTTATTGCACCAGTGCTACAGTCACTGCACTAGTGCTGCCGTCACTGCGCTAGTACTGCTGTCACTGCACCAGCGATACCGTCACTGCACTAGTGCTGCCGTCACTGCACTAGTACTGCTGTCACTGTACCAGTGATACCGTTACTGCACTAGTGCTGCCGTCACTACACTAGTACTGCTGTCACTGCACCAATGATACAGTCACTTCTCTAGTGCTGACGTTAGTGCACCAGTGCTACAGTCACTGCATTAGTGCTGCCGTCACTGCACTAGTACTGCTGTCACTGCACCAGTGATACCGTCACTGCACTATTGCTGCCGTTATTGCACCAGTGCTACAGTCACTGCACCAGTGATACCATCACTGCACTAGTGCTGCCGTCACTACACTAGTACTGCTGTCACTGCACCAGTGATACCGTCACTGCACTAGAGCTGCCGTTATTGCACCAGTGCTACAGTCACTGCACCAGTGATACCATCACTGCACTAGTGCTGCCGTCACTACACTAGTACTGCTGTCACTGCACCAGTGATACCGTCACTGCACTAGTGCTGCCGTTATTGCACCAGTGCTAGAGTCACTGCACCAGTGATACCGTCACTGTACTAGTGCTGCCGTCACTGCACTAGTGCTGCTGTCGCTGCATAAGTAATACCATCACTGCACCAGTGATACCGTCACTGCACTGGTGCTGCCGTTATTGCACCAGTGCTACCATCACTGCAACAGTTCCGTCACTGCACAAATGCTACCGTCACTGCTCAAGTGCTACCGTCACTGCACCAGTGGTTTCATCACTACACCAGTGATACCGTCACTGCATTAATAGCATCATCACTGCACCAGTACTGCCCTCCCTTCACCAGTGTTACCGTCACTGCATCAGTACTACTACTATCACTACACAAGTGCTGCCATTACTGCCTCAGCGCCATCATTGTAGTAATGCCATAATCACTGCACCTGTGCTACCGTCACTGCATCAGTGCTACCATTACTGCACGAGTGCTACTAAACTACACCAGTGCTACCGTCACTGCACCAGTGCTACCGTCACTGCACCAGTGCTACTGTCACTGCACCAGTGCTACTGCCACTGCAGCAGTGCTACCGTCACTGCACCAGTGCTACCGTCACTGCACCAGTGCTACTGTCACTGCACCAGTGCTACCGTCACTGCACAAGTGCTACAGTCACTGCACCAGTGCTACCGACATTGTATAAGTGCTACCATCACTGCACCAGTACTACCATCACTGCACAACTGCTACCATTACTGCCTCAGTGCCACCATCACTGTAACAGTGCCACTTCAGTATATATAATCCTACCGTCCCATATTGTTTCCTCTTGTGGACATTACAATATTCAAATGTTTCTTTAGTTCATGTAGCGACCACTTGTACTCCCCAAGACTCTCTGATAGCTGTTGTTGACTGTACTGTAGTCCTCTTTATGTAACGTTTTCTCACCCAAAGTGAGTGGTATTGTGAGAATTAGTTATCATCTTACAGGGTGATATATACGTGCTTACCAGGCTCCCCCTTGTGACGTCTCTTTTAAGCACCTCTTTCAGCTTTTTGTTCTGTTTAAGGATTGAACATGTTCAACCAGTCTTTTCTGATTTCTTCATTACCTTCCTGTCAACCCACCTTACTATGTTATAAGATCTCATTAAGATAGGAAATTTGCAGTGTGTGTTTATCTTAACCACCTGCGTCAGTCAACCCACAGTTCCTGGTTGGTATTTCTTGAGCCTTTATGAATCTGTAAAGACTCGCCTTCACCTCAACTCATCACAGAGACTGTAACTTTCTCTTGTTTTAAGTTTATGTTCGGAGAAAGTTGCCTTTAGCTATTACCTTCCCTCTGTGGCTCCTAGCCTTCCAGTCTACTAGAAGGCTAGCTTTCTTTCCCTCTCTCTCTGACGTAGGCTAAGGAGATGTGTGCCCCTCACCCTCGATAGTAAATAGATGCCATTCCTTTACCTTGGATAGCAAGGGATGCCTGTCCCTCATCCTGGATAGCTAGGGGATGCCTATCCCTCACCCTGGATAGTCAAGAGGAGTCACGGTGCCCCCGCGGGGGTAGGGAGGCCAGGATGTGTTCCTCCCTAGCCTCGGGGAGCCTGGACGGGGGCGGCCCACCCCCACGACCCACCACCACTGCAGCAGACGTCAAGATGAGACGTTTCACCCTTCCCAACCTCTTCCTCACTGTAGAAGGTCAAGACCGCAAACTCGAGGAGATATGTCCAGGAATCTACGAGTATACTGGTGAGTCACTGAGGGTATATTTCAAGAGTCGGTGTGAATCAAACAGCACTGAGTTATATATATATATATATATATATATATATATATATATATATATATATATATATATATATATATATATATATATATATATATATATATATATATATATATATATATTCATACATATATATGTGACGAGTGTATTTGTGTATAATAAATATTTTAAATTCAGTTTCATATATAATGTTTGTTAAAGACTTCGGATAAAAATATTAATACCTGGTGTTTGATACACCAGGTTGATCTTAGTCTTACAGGTCACCAACTACCTGGTGTTTGATACACCAGGTTGATCTTAGTCTTACAGGTCACCAACTACCTGGTGTTTGATACACCAGGTTGATCTTAGTCTTACAGGTCACCAACTACCTGGTGTTTGATACACCAGGTTGATCTTAGTCTTACAGGTCACCAACTACCTGGTGTTTGATACACCAGGTTGATCTTAGTGTTACAGGTCACCAACTACCTGGTGTTTGATACACCAGGTTGATCTTAGTCTTACAGGTCACCAACTACCTGGTGTTTGATACACCAGGTTGATCTTAGTCTTACAGGTCACCAACTACCTGGTGTTTGATACACCAGGTTGATCTTAGTCTTACAGGTCACCAACTACCTGGTGTTTGATACACCAGGTTGATCTTAGTGTTACAGGTCACCAACTACCTGGTGTTTGATACACCAGGTTGATCTTAGTTTTACAGGTCACCAACTACCTGGTGTTTGATACACCAGGTTGATCTTAGTCTTACAGGTCACCAACTACCTGGTGTTTGATACACCAGGTTGATCTTAGTCTTACAGGTCACCAACTACCTGGTGTTTGATACACCAGGTTGATCTTAGTCTTACAGGTCACCAACTACCTGGTGTTTGATACACCAGGTTGATCTTAGTCTTACAGATCACCAACTACCTGGTGTTTGATACACCAGGTTGATCTTAGTCTTACAGGTCACCAACTACCTGGTGTTTGATACACCAGGTTGATCTTAGTCTTACAGGTCACCAACTACCTGGTGTTTGATACACCAGGTTGATCTTAGTCTTACAGGTCACCAACTACCTGGTGTTTGATACACCAGGTTGATCTTAGTCTTACAGGTCACCAACTACCTGGTGTTTGATACACCAGGTTGATCTTAGTGTTACAGGTCACCAACTACCTGGTGTTTGATACACCAGGTTGATCTTAGTCTTACAGGTCACCAACTACCTGGTGTTTGATACACCAGGTTGATCTTAGTCTTACAGGTCACCAACTACCTGGTGTTTGATACACCAGGTTGATCTTAGTCTTACAGGTCACCAACTACCTGGTGTTTGATACACCAGGTTGATCTTAATGTTACAGGTCACCAACTACCTGGTGTTTGATACACCAGGTTGATCTTAGTCTTACAGGTCACCAACTACCTGGTGTTTGATACACCAGGTTGATCTTAGTCTTACAGGTCACCAACTACCTGGTGTTTGATACACCAGGTTGATCTTAGTCTTACAGGTCACCAACTACCTGGTGTTTGATACACCAGGTTGATCTTAGTCTTACAGGTCACCAACTACCTGGTGTTTGATACACCAGGTTGATCTTAGTCTTACAGGTCACCAACTACCTGGTGTTTGATACACCAGGTTGATCTTAGTCTTACAGATCACCAACTACCTGGTGTTTGATACACCAGGTTGATCTTAGTCTTACAGGTCACCAACTACCTGGTGTTTGATACACCAGGTTGATCTTAGTCTTACAGGTCACCAACTACCTGGTGTTTGA
The DNA here is from genome assembly GCF_038502225.1 of Cherax quadricarinatus. NCBI lineage: Eukaryota > Metazoa > Arthropoda > Malacostraca > Decapoda > Parastacidae > Cherax > Cherax quadricarinatus. Next base: position 32,651,465 of record NC_091301.1, on the reverse strand, counting down.
TACACCAGGTTGATCTTAGTCTTACAGGTCACCAACTACCTGGTGTTTGATACACCAGGTTGATCTTAGTCTTACAGGTCACCAACTACCTGGTGTTTGATACACCAGGTTGATCTTAGTCTTACAGGTCACCAACTACCTGGTGTTTGATACACCAGGTTGATCTTAGTCTTACAGGTCACCAACTACCTGGTGTTTGATACACCAGGTTGATCTTAGTCTTACAGGTCACCAACTACCTGGTGTTTGATACACCAGGTTGATCTTAGTCTTACAGGTCACCAACTACCTGGTGTTTGATACACCAGGTTGATCTTAGTCTTACAGGTCACCAACTACCTGGTGTTTGATACACCAGGTTGATCTTAGTCTTACAGGTCACCAACTACCTGGTGTTTGATACACCAGGTTGATCTTAGTCTTACAGGTCACCAACTACCTGGTGTTTGATACACCAGGTTGATCTTAGTCTTACAGGTCACCAACTACCTGGTGTTTGATACACCAGGTTGATCTTAGTCTTACAGGTCACCAACTACCTGGTGTTTGATACACCAGGTTGATCTTAGTGTTACAGGTCACCAACTACCTGGTGTTTGATACACCAGGTTGATCTTAGTCTTACAGGTCACCAACTACCTGGTGTTTGATACGCCAGGTTGATCTTAGTCTTACAGGTCACCAACTACCTGGTGTTTGATACACCAGGTTGATCTTAGTCTTACAGGTCACCAACTACCTGGTGTTTGATACACCAGGTTGATCTTAGTCTTACAGGTCACCAACTACCTGGTGTTTGATACACCAGGTTGATCTTAGTCTTACAGGTCACCAACTACCTGGTGTTTGATACACCAGGTTGATCTTAGTCTTACAGGTCACCAACTACCTGGTGTTTGATACACCAGGTTGATCTTAGTCTTACAGGTCACCAACTACCTGGTGTTTGATACACCAGGTTGATCTTAGTCTTACAGGTCACCAACTACCTGGTGTTTGATACACCAGGTTGATCTTAGTCTTACAGGTCGCCAACATTCATGATTAAATTTTTTTTTATTAATAAAGCAATGAAATTAGAAGCTACAAATGCTCACTAATATATTAAATCTTCCAGTACGATAATGTGTTACTGGAAGGTTGAGATCAGTCGGAAGAAGCATTTTTATCCTAGTTATCTCACAGAATCAATAGATTCCGAGAATATTGGAGAATTTGTACTAACACATCGTAGAGATTTACATCCTTTAACATACATCAGTTTTTAATTATTGAAGATTTTAGGGGTGGCATAGCCAAGATATTTTATTCGAGAAATGCTAGAGCCATTTAATAATTAAGCTGGAAAACTGTTACTCGCACACTCTAAGACGATCACCTAAATAAGACACACAAGTACTGAAATTTTGAAGTAAACTGGAAACGTCTTTCCCAATTTTCTTAATGGAAAGAAAATCCGGAAATGGGTTAATATAACTTTGACCAGAGGGCGTCCGTACATGGCAATAGTTGCGTGAATCTACAGTATGCCAGCGTTAAAAATTTGATGTCGGTCGGATAAGGCGTTCTCGAGTTATAATAGAAAACTTCACAGGCAGACAAGAAAAATGTATTTAAAAGTGTAACTAAAATTTACGAAAACATGATAGTAGTGTATATAGGTGGCTCACTGAACTCGCCGCTCTGAAAAACATCATAAAAACGTCAGTTTTCAGTATTTTTCCATTCTCTTTACACTTTTATTTTATTTAAATTCTTTAACATCGTGTATATATATATATATATATATATATATATATATATATATATATATATATATATATATATATATATATATATATATATATATATATATATATATATATATATATATATATATATATATATATATATATATATATATATATATATATATATATATATATATATATATGCAAAACAACCACTCTGAAAGAATAGAGAAATTCCAAGCGCTTTCGTGACTACTCACATTATCAAGGAACTATCCATAGTTCCTTGATAATGTGAGTAGTCACGAAAGCGCTTGGAATTTCTCTATTCTTTCAGAGTGGTTGTTTTGCATATTTTGAAATCACCTGTTTACTGTGATCTTATTGCATATATATATATATATATATATATATATATATATATATATATATATATATATATATATATATATATATATATATATATATATATATATATATACGCATCACTCTCTCCACTGGACCACCATCCTTAAACACCAGGCATCCAGCAGTACTGAGTGTGTTATCTTGATGCAAGGACATCCGTGGTCGTGGAGCCTCAGAGACTAATTTCAACCTCATCCTGTCTGGATATATCTATGTCTATATATCTTGTCTATATATCTATGAAATCACGAAAGAAGTGATTTTGAATCATTAACAGAACTGTAGCTTGGCCAGGACTCGATCCTGCGTTCCCATGCCCAACCCTGTGTGAACTGATCGCCTGGTGTTTAATTAAGGATGGTGGTCCTGTGAAGAAAGTGATTCATACTTTGTTCATTTCACACAGGATTGGGCATGGAAACACAGGATCGAGTCCTGGCCAAGCCGCAGTTTTGTTAATGATTCAAAATGACTTGTTTCGTGATTTCATTGATATGTGTGTGTGTGTGTGTGTGTGTGTGTGTGTGTGTGTGTGTGTGTGTGTGTGTGTGTGTGTGTGTGTGTGTGTGTGTGTGTGTGTGTGTGTGTGTATGTGTGTGTGTGTGTGTGTGTGTGTGTAAGTGTGTGTGTGTGTGTGTGTGTATGTGTATGTGTGTGTGTGTGTGTGTGCACAAAACTTGTGCCTGTACGAACAATATCGCTCAAAGTAGGGGGTATACTGTGGCTGGTCACAGCACTCATTCTTGCCAACTGGTCAGAGAACTAACTCTTCTGAAAACTGATTTCGGTGGTGGTGGTCGACAGCTTGCAATAGATATTGCAGTTGTTCTTAATTCTTGGTGTGCTTTCCACACTGTTATTGAATTAGATCAACCCCTCCTTCAGCATTGTCCTTGATAACCTTAATGTTTCCCACCTTCCGGAGAATCTTTCAGAAATTTTCATCTGAGTCTCAATTTGATGGACGTTTTCGCAAGAAAATGAGTTGATTTTGAGGTTCTGAATAAGCTTGAGGGAGTTCATCGTGGAGAAGGAATTCAGCATCGTAAGGGGAACTTGTGGAAGGCTCACACTTTTCAGGGAGTCACGGCCGCCTTCTCTCTCTTCCTTTGCCTTAACTGTCAGCGTTAGTCTCACCATATCTTCCAAGTACCACAAGTGGGCTTCCAATTTTGACGATGCAGCTTTTGAAATTTTCTTGTTGTAGCATTGACAGACTTTTTGAAGGAGCTGCCGATCGCTGAACGGAGCTGCTGCGGCTATCAGAGCTGTGATTCAGTCTTTCAGGCAGATGGTCGGTACAAACACTATAAATACGCAAGTTTTCTCTCTAGGAGCGAGATTATTTAGCTGCTTCTGGAACATGCCCCATCTTTCTGGCAGTACAAGATTTCTGCCATCCATCGTGCTTGATGCCTTACCCCTGGACATCTGGTTCAGCACCCGAGAATCTTTGCTCAAGACAAAGGGATAGGCAATTCAATGAATTCTCGGTAGTCGTCTCGGTATTATCATAATTCCAGAGCCTTGCCTAGTGCGCTAATTGAAGCACTTCTGTCATCTTCGCCGACAACCAGCAGGATCTCCTCATTATCCAGACACGCAGCAAAGTCGGGCTGGTTTTGAACAAGGAAATATTAGGGCTTGATGTGGGTCCATATCTAGCGCTGAAGACCCGGGTCATCATTTCCCTCGCGTGATAACGGCAAGCATAACGAAAAAAGTTTCTTCCCAATCGCTGTTGAAGACAAACACTGCACCTAGGAACAATCCATTGTCTGAGACAGTTGTACTGAAACACAGTCCGATGATGCACTCTGTCATTTCCCATTCTTGAGAATTTGGGCAATAGCAATTGCTCGCTCTTCACTTGTTCCCCTAGCAAGTTTTGGAGCTCCAGGCAGCTGACATTGGCCATTGGTGGCGCTGATAATGCCTGCAAGTCGCTCTACTTGTTCGTTTGAATTTAACAGATCTGGAATAAGCTTGTCATGAATGGAACCGTCAATACCATTCCTAAGATGCTGCGGTGATGCTCTCAGTGTCATTTGATGGAGGGACGACTAATGTTGAGTTGCTCAGGTCAGCTCACTGACAGTGACAAAGAAATATGTACAATCAACATACATTTCTTCGCAGATTTTACGCATTAAGATACTGAAGAAATTCCAGAAAAAAAATATATAGGTCAGGACGAAAAAATGTTGTGCACGATCAAAACCACTAGTAACATGGTTCTCAGACAAATAGATTAAAACCAAACAAATCCCTGGGCCCTGATGAACTGTTCTCAAGGGTTATAAAGAAATGTGAGGAGGCACTTAGCAAATCTTTGGCTAGTCTTTTCAACAAATCACTACAAAGTGGAATAGTGACAGGTAAGTGGAAAATGGAAGTGATACCAATCTACAAAACAGGAGAGAGTTCCTTAGCTTCGAATTATAGACTAATTAACCTAACCTCCATTGTGGGAAAACTGATGGAATCAATAACTGCCGAGGCTATTCGAAGGCACCTTGAAACACATAAATTTTACAAAGGGGTGTTCCTTCCATACGAATTTAATATTTTCTTTCTCACTACGGTAGCTAAGGAGGTAGATCATTGTAATGGCTATGATATTGTGTATATGGATTTCAGTAAGACTTCTGATAGAGTTCCACATCTGAGACTGATGAGGAAAGTAGTGGCATACGGAATAGGAGGAGAATTTCTTCCTGGATCGAGGCGTTGTTGAGAGAAATGGGGAGAAATCAGAGTGGGGACGTGTCACAAGCGTGTTCCACAGGGGTCAGTGTTGAACCATTTGTTGTTCACAATATACTTAAACGACATAGATGGGGAATAAATAGCGACATAAGCAAATTTGCCGATAACACTAAAACAGGCCGTCGAATTAATTCCAACGAAGACACTAAAGCGCTGCAGGAAGATATGAATGCAGTGGTCGGAGAAATGGCAGATGCAGTTTAATGTTAAGTTCTAAGCCTGGGAATAGAGAATAACCATGACACATATAAATAAATAATGTAGATCTCAGTTACTCTGCGAAAAGTATTTAGGAGTCTGGTTACCAGTGATCTAAAGCCAAGACAACACTGCGTAAGTGTTCGCAATAAAGCGAATAGAATTCTTCGGTTCATATCAAGATGTATGAGAGGAGTCCTCAGGTTATTCTGTTTCTCTTTACATCGTTGGTTAGACCTCATTTAGATTATGCTGCACAGTCCTAGCCGCATTACAGAATGGATATAATTGCGCTGGAAAACATACAGAGAAGAATGACAACGTTGATCCCATATATCAGAAATCTTTCGTACGAGGATAGAATAAGAACCCTGAACCTGCACTTTCTGGAAAGACATAAAATTAAGGAAGATATGATTGAGGTGTATAAATGGAAAAAAAAAAGAATAATAAAGGGATATAAACATGTTAAAAATATCTAACCAAGACATGACTCGCAGCAATGGGTTCAAGTCGGAAAAAATTGGATTTAGAAAATATACAGGAAAGCGCTGGTTAGGTAGCAGAATTGTGGATGAGTGGTGGTACAAACTCCCAGGCAGCCTCACTGAAGCGAAAACCTTGTGTAGCTTTGACAAATTGGTTAGACAAGTACATAAATGGATGTGAGCGAATGTGAGTTGGACATGCCTTGCATGGGCCAGTAGGCCTACAAAAGGGTTCCTTCTATCTTATGTTCTCATGTTCTTTTTAGCTTTCCGGGATAATTTGTAATATGGAAATTAATAAAGAATATGTAATGATAATCAAGTGTGGGGTTACAGATACAGCTGGTTGTGAAGATACAGCTGGTTGTCAAGATACAGCTGGTTGCGAAGATACAGCTGGTTGTGAAGATACAGCTGGTTGTGAAGATACAGCTGGTTGTGAAGATACAGCTGGTTGTGAAGATACAGCTGGTTGTGAAGATACAGCTGGCTGTGAAGATACATGAAGATACATAATCAAGTGTGGGGTTACAGATACAGCTGGTTGTGAAGATACAGCTGGTTGTGAAGATACAGCTGGTTGTGAAGATACAGCTGGTTGTGAAGATACAGCTGGTTGTAAAGATACAGCTGGTTGTCAAGATACAGCTGGTTGTCAAGATACAGCTGGTTGTGAAGATACAGCTGGTTGTGAAGATACAGCTGGCTGTGAAGATACAGCTGGTTGTGAAGATACAGCTGGTTGTGAAGATACAGCTGGCTGTGAAGATACAGCTGGTTGTGAAGATACAGCTGGTTGTGAAGATACAGCTGGTTGTGAAGATACAGCTGGTTGTGAAGATACAGCTGGTTGTGAAGATACAGCTGGTTGTGAAGATACAGCTGGTTGTGAAGATACAGCTGGTTGTGAAGATACAGCTGGTTGTGAAGATACAGCTGGTTGTGAAGATACAGCTGGCTGTGAAGATACAGCTGATTGTGAAGATACAGCTGGTTGTGAAGATACAGCTGGTTGTGAAGATACAGCTGGCTGTGAAGATACAGCTGGTTGTGAAGATACAGCTGGTTGTGAAGATACAACTGGTTGTGAAGATACAGCTGGTTGTGAAGATACAGCTGGTTGTGAAGATACTGCTGGTTGTGAAGATACAGCTGGTTGTGAAGATACAGCTGGTTGTGAAGATACTGCTGGTTGTGAAGATACAGCTGGTTGTGAAGATACTGCTGGTTGTGAAGATACAGCTGGTTGTGAAGATACAGCTGGTTGTGAAGATACTGCTGGTTGTGAAGATACAGCTGGTTGTGAAGATACTGCTGGTTGTGAAGATACAGCTGGTTGTGAAGATACAGCTGGTTGTGAAGATACTGGTGGTTGTGAAGATACAGCTGGTTGTGAAGATACTGCTGGTTGTGAAGATACAGCTGGTTGTGAAGATACAGCTGGTTGTGAAGATACAGCTGGTTGTGAAGATACAGCTGGCTGGTTGTGAAGATACAGCTGGTTGTGAAGATACAGCTGGTTGTGAAGATACAGCTGGTTGTGAAGATACAGCTGGTTGTGAAGATACAGCTGGTTGTGAAGATACAGCTGGTTGTGAAGATACAGCTGGTTGTGAAGATACAGCTGGTTGTGAAGATACAGCTGGTTGTGAAGATACTGCTGGTTGTGAAGATACAGCTGGTTGTGAAGATACTGCTGGTTGTCAAGATACAGCTGGTTGTGAAGATACAGCTGGTTGTGAAGATACTGCTGGTTGTGAAGATACAGCTGGTTGTGAAGATACTGCTGGTTGTGAAGATACAGCTGGTTGTGAAGATACAGCTGGTTGTGAAGATACAGCTGGTTGTGAAGATACTGCTGGTTGTGAAGATACAGCTGGTTGTGAAGATACAGCTGGTTGTGAAGATACAGCTGGTTGTGAAGATACAGCTGGTTGTGAAGATACAGCTGGTTGTGAAGATACAGCTGGCTGTGAAGATACAGCTGGTTGTGAAGATACAGCTGGTTGTGAAGAAACAGCTGGTTGTGAAGATACAGCTGGTTGTGAAGATACAGCTGGTTGTGAAGATACAGCTGGCTGTGAAGATACAGCTGGTTGTGAAGATACAGCTGGCTGTGAAGATACAGCTGGCTGTGAAGATACAGCTGGTTGTGAAGAAACAGCTGGTTGTGAAGATACAGCTGGTTGTGAAGATACAGCTGGTTGTGAAGATACAGCTGGTTGTGAAGATACAGCTGTGGATACAGCTTGTGAAGAGCTGGCTGTGAAGATACAGCTGGTTGTGAAGATACAGCTGGTTGTGAAGACACAGCTGGTTGTGAAGATACAGCTGGTTGTGAAGATACAGCTGGTTGTGAAGATACAGCTGGTTGTGAAGATACAGCTGGTTGTGAAGATACAGCTGGTTGTGAAGATACAGCTGGTTGTGAAGATACAGCTGGTTGTGAAGATACAGCTGGTTGTGAGGATACAGCTGGTTGTGAAGATACAGCTGGTTGTGAAGATACAGCTGGTTGTGAAGATACAGCTGGTTGTGAAGATACAGCTGGTTGTGAATATACAGCTGGTTGTGAAGATACAGCTGGTTGTGAAGATACAGCTGGTTGTGAAGATACAGCTGGTTGTGAAGATACAGCTGGTTGCGAAGATACAGCTGGTTGTGAAGATACAGCTGGTTGTGAAGATACAGCTGGTTGTGAAGATACAGCTGGTTGTGAAGATACAGCTGGTTGTGAAGATACAGCTGGTTGTGAAGATACAGCTGGTTGTGAAGATACAGCTGGTTGTGAAGATACAGCTGGTTGTGAAGATACAGCTGGTTGTGAAGATACAGCTGGTTGTGAAGATACAGCTGGTTGTGAAGATACAGCTGGTTGTGAAGATACAGCTGGTTGTGAAGATACAGCTGGTTGTGAAGATACAGCTGGTTGTGAAGATACAGCTGGTTGTGAAGATACAGCTGGTTGTGAAGATACAGCTGGCTGTGAAGATACAGCTGGTTGTGAAGATACAGCTGGTTGTGAAGATACAGCTGGTTGTGAAGATACAGCTGGTTGTGCTGGCTGTGAAGATACAGCTGGTTGTGAAGATACAGCTGGTTGTGAAGATACAGCTGGTTGTGAAGATACAGCTGGCTGTGAAGATACAGCTGGTTGTGAAGATACAGCTGGTTGTGAAGATACAGCTGGTTGTGAAGATACAGCTGGTTGTGAAGATACAGCTGGTTGTCAAGATTGTGAAGATACAGCTGGTTGTGAAGATACAGCTGGTTGTCAAGATTGTGAAGATACAGCTGGTTGTGAAGATACAGCTGGTTGTGAAGATACAGCTGGTTGTGAAGATACAGCTGGTTGTGAAGATACAGCTGGTTGTGAGATACAGCTGGTTGTGAAGATACAGCTGGTTGTGAAGATACAGCTGGTTGTGAAGATACAGCTGGTTGTGAAGATACAGCTGGTTGTGAAGATACAGCTGGTTGTGAAGATACAGCTGGCTGTGAAGATACAGCTGGCTGTGAAGATACAGCTGGTTGTGAAGATACAGCTGGTTGTGAAGATACAGCTGGTTGTGAAGATACAGCTGGTTGTGAAGATACAGCTGGCTGTGAAGATACAGCTGGTTGTGAAGATACAGCTGGTTGTGAAGATACAGCTGGTTGTGAAGATACAGCTGGTTGTGAAGATGCAGCTGGTTGTGAAGATACAGCTGGTTGTGAAGATACAGCTGGTTGTGAAGATACAGCTCCCCCCACATGTGTTGTTTATGTTGTCTCCTACATGTGTTGTTTATGTTGTCTCCTACATGTGTTGTTTATGTTGTCTCCTACATGTGTTGTTTATGTTGTCTCCTACATGTGTTGTTTATGTTGTCTCCTACATGTTGTTTATGTTGTCTCCCAAATGTTTTGTTTATGTTGTCTCCTACATGTGTTGCCTATGTTGTCTCCTACATGTGTTGTTTATGTCTCCTACATGTGTTGTTTATGTTCTCTCCCACATGTGTTGTTTATGTTGTCTCCTACATGTGTTATGCCTCTCATATGTGTTGTTTACGGTGTCTCCCACATGTGTTGTTTACGTTGTCTCCCACATGTGTTGTTTATGTTGTCTCCTACATGTGTTGTTCATGTTGTCTCCCAAATGTGTTGTTTACGTTATCTCCCGCATGTGTTGTTTATGTTGTCTCATACATGTGTTGTTTATGTCTCGTATATGTGTTGTTTATGTTGTCTCTCAAATGTGCTGTTTATGTTGTCTCCCAAATGTGTTGTTTATGTTGTCTCCCAAATGTGTTGTTTATGTTGTCTCCTACATGTGTTGTTTATGTTGTCTCCTACATGTGTTGTTTATGTTGTCTCCCAAATGTGTTGTTTACGTTATCTCCCACATGTGTTGTTTATGTTGTCTAATACATGTGTTGTTTATGATGTCTCCCAAATGTGCTGTTTATGTTGTCTCCCAAATGTGTTGTTTATGTTGTCTCCCAAATGTGCTGTTTATGTTGTCTCCCAAATGTGTTTTTTATGTTGTCTCCTACAGGAGTTCTTTATGTTGTCTCCCACATTTCTTGTTTATGTTGTCTCCCACATGTGTTGTTTATGTTGTCTCTCACATGTGTTATTTATGTTGTCTCCTACATGTGTTGTTTATGTTGTCTCCTACAAGACTTCTTTATGTTATCTCCCACATTTCTTGTTTATGTTGTCTCCCACATGTGTTGTTTATGTTGTCTCCTACATGAGTTCTTTATGTTGTCTCCCAAATGTGTTGTTTTTGTTGTCTCCTACATGTCTTGTTTATGTTGTCTCCCAAATGAGCTGTTTATGTTGTCTCCTACATGTGTTGTTTATGTTGTCTCTTACATTACTTGTTTATGTTGTCTCCTACATTTCTTGTTTATGTTGTCTCCCAAATGTGCTGTTTATGTTGTCTCCCAAATGTGCTGTTTATGTTGTCTCCTACATGTGCTGTTTATGTTGTCTCCTACAATTCTTGTTTATGTTGTCTCCCAAATGTGTTGTTTATGTTGTCTCCTACATGTGTTGTTTATGTTGTCTCCTACATGAGTTCTTTATGTTGTTTCCCAAATGTTTTGTTTATGTTGTCTCCTACATGTGTTGTTTATGTTGTCTCCTACATGAGTTCTTTATGTTGTCTCCCAAATGTGTTGTTTATGTTGTCTCCCAAATGTGTTGTTTATGTTGTCTCCCAAATGTGCTGTTTATGTTGTCTCCCAAATGTGTTGTTTATGTTGTCTCCTACATGTGTTGTTTATGTTATCTCCCAAATGTGTTGTTTATGTTGTCTCCTACAGGTGTTGTTTATGTTGTCTCCCAAATGTGTTGTTTATGTTGTCTCCTACATGTGTTGTTTATGTTGTCTTCCAAATGTGCTGTTTATGTTGTCTCCTAAATGTGTTGTTTATGTTGTCTCCTACATGAGATCTTTATGTTGTCTCCCACATTTCTTGTTTATATTGTCTCCCAAATGTGTTGTTTATGTTGTATCCTACATGAGTTCTTTATGTTGTCTCCCACATTTCTTGTTTATGTTGTGTCCCTCATGTGTTGTTTATGTTGTGTCCTACATGTCTTATTTATGTTGTCTCCCACATGTCTTGTTTATGTTGTCTCCTACACGTGTTGTTCATGTTGTCTCCTACATGTGTTGTTTATGTTGTCTCCTCATGTGTTGTTTATGTTGTCTCCTACATGTGTTGTTTATATTGTCTCCTACATGTGTTGTTTATGTTGTATCCTACATGTGTTGTTTATGTTGTCTCCTACATGTGTTGTTTATGTTGTATCCTACATGTGTTGCTTATGTTGTCTCCTACATGTGTTGTTTATGGTGTCTCCCACATGTGTTGTTTATGTTGTCTCTTACATGTGTTGTTTATGTTGTCTCCCACATGTGTTGTTTATGTTGTCTCCCAAATTTGTTGTTTATGTTGTCTCCAACATGTCTTGTTTATGTTGTCTCCCACATGTCTTGTTTATGTTGTCTCCCACATGTCTTGTTTATGTTGTCTCCTACACGTCTTGTTTATCTTGTCTCCTACATGTGTTGTTTTTGTTGTCTCCTACATGTGTTGTTTATGTTGTCTCCCACATGTCTTGTTTATGTTGTCTCCTACATGTGTTGTTTATGTTGTCTCCTACATGTGTTGTTTATGTTGTCTCCTACATGTGTTGTTTATGTTGTCTCCTCAAGTGTTGTTTACGTTGTCTCCTACATGTATTGTTTATGTTGCCTCCTCATGTGTTGTTTATGTTGTCTCCTACATGTGTTGTTTATATTGTCTCCTACATGTGTTGTTTATGTTGTATCCTTCATGTGTTGTTCATGTTGTCTCCTGTATGTGTTGTTTATGTTGTCTGCTACATGTGTTATTTATGTTGTCTCCTACATGTGTTGTTTATGTTGTCTCCTACATGTGTTATTTATGTTGTCTCCTACATGTGTTGTTTATGTTGTCTCCTACATGTGTTGTTTATGTTGTCTCCTGCATGTGTTGTTTATGTTGTCTCCTACATGTGTTGTTTATGTTGTCTCCTACATGTGTTGTTTATGTTGTCTCCTACATGTCTTGTTTATGTTGTCTCCTACATGTGTTGTTTATGTTGTCTCCTACATGTGCTGTTTATGTTGTCTCCTACATTTCTTGTTTATGTTGTCTCCCAAATGCGTTGTTTATGTTGTCTCCTGCATGAGTTCTTCATGTTGTCTCCCAAATGTGTTGTTTATGTTGTCTCCTACAGGTGTTGTTTATGTTGTCTCCTACATGAGTTCTTTATGTTGTCTCTCAAATGTGTTGTTTATGTTGTCTCCCAAATGTGCTGTTTATGTTGTCTCCCAAATGTGTTGTTTATATTGTCTCCTACATGTGTTGTTTATGTTGTCTCCCAAATGTGTTGTTTATGTTGTCTCCTACATGTGTTGTTTATGTTGTCTCCCAAATGTGTTGTTTATGTTGTCTCCTACATGTGTTGTTTATGTTGTCTTCCAAATGTGCTGTTTATGTTGTCTCCTACATGTGTTGTTTATGTTGTCTCCTACATGAGTTCTTTATGTTGTCTCCCACATTTCTTGTTCATATTGTCTCCCAAATGTGTTGTTTATGTTGTCTCCCACATTTCTTGTTCATATTGTCTCCCAAATGTGTTGTTTATGTTGTCTCCTATATGAGTTCTTTATGTTGTCTCCCACATTTCTTGTTTATGTTGTCTCCCTCATGTGTTGTTTATGTTGTCTCCTACATGTCTTGTTTATGTTTTCTCCCCCATGTCTTGTTCATGTTGTCTCCTACATGTGTTGTTTATGTTGTCTCCTACATGTGTTGTTTATGTTGTCTCATACATGTGTTGTTTATGTTGTCTCCTCATGTGTTGTTTATGTTGTCTCCCAAATGTGTTGTTTATGTTGTCTCCTACATGTGTTGTTTATGTTGTCTTCCAAATGTGCTGTTTATGTTGTCTCCTACATGTGTTGTTTATGTTGTCTCCTACATGAGTTCTTTATGTCGTCTCCCACATTTCTTGTTCATATTGTCTCCCAAATGTGTTGTTTATGTTGTCTCCTATATGAGTTCTTTATGTTGTCTCCCACATTTCTTGTTTATGTTGTCTCCCTCATGTGTTGTTTATGTTGTCTCCTACATGTCTTGTTTATGTTTTCTCCCACATGTCTTGTTTATGTTGTCTCCTACATGTGTTGTTTATTTTGTCTCCTACATGTGTTGTTTATGTTGTCTCCTACATGTGTTGTTTATGTTGTCTCCTCATGTGTTGTTTATGTTGTGTCCTACATGTGTTGTTTATATTGTCTCCTACATGTGTTGTTTATGTTGTATCCTACATGTGTTGTTTATGTTGTCTCCTACATGTGTTGTTTATGTTGTATCCTACATGTGTTGCTTATGTTGTCTCCTACATGTGTTGTTTATGGTGTCTCCCACATGTGTTGTTTATGTTGTCTCCTACATGTGTTGTTAATGTTGTCTCCGTCATGTGTTGTTTATGTTGTCTCCCACATTTGTTGTTTATGTTGTCTCCCACATGTCTTGTTTATGTTGTCTCCCATATGTCTTGTTTATGTTGTCTCCCACATGTCTTGTTTATGTTGTCTCCTACATATCTTGTTTATGTTGTCTCCTACATGTGTTGTTTATGTTGTCTCCTACATGTGTTGTTTATGTTGTCTCCTATATGTGTTGTTTATGTTGTCTCCTCATGTGTTGTTTATGGTGTCTCCTACATGTGTTGTTTATGTTGCCTCCTCATGTGTTGTTTATGTTGTCTCCTACATGTGTTTTTATATTGTCTCCTACATGTGTTGTTTATGTTGTATCCTACATGTGTCGTTTATGTTGTCTCCTACATGTGTTGTTTATGTTGTATCCTACATGTGTTGTTTATGTTGGCTCCTACATGTGTTGCTTATTTTGTCTCCTACATGTGCTATTTATGTTTTATCCTACATGTGTTGTTTATGTTGTCTCCTACATGTGTTGTTTATATTGTCTCCTACATGTGTTGTTTATGTTGTCTCCTACATGTGTTGTTTACATTGTCTCCTACATGTGTTGTTTATGTTGTCTCCTACATGTGTTGTTTATGTTGTCTCCTACATGTGTTGTTTATGTTGTCTCCTACATGTGTTGTTTATGTTGTCTCCTTCATGTTTTGTTTATATTGTCTCCCACATGTGTTTATGTTGTCTCCCTCATGTGTTGTTTATGTTGTCTCCCACATGTGTTGTTTATGTTGTCAGTCCGCCAACCTGAGGCTGAGGGACTGACCACCTCAACCTGAGGCTGAGGGACTGACCACCTCAACCTGAGGCTGAGGGACTGACCACCTCAACCTGAGACTGAGGGACTGACCACCTCCATGTCTACAAGGTTAATGGACTGATTACATTATCTTTACCTGTATTAGAAAACGTTTCGGTCCTGAGACCTTGATCATTTCAGAAGTGATCAAGGTCCCAGGACCGAAACGTTTTGCAATAAATACGTCCTAGTGTTTGTTGGTATCAACCAAGGTTGATACCAACAATAAAGATACCCAGCTGTTGCACGTGTCTTGTCGGTATTACTCTGCCTTGTACCATCAATTCTCACTTACACATATAATTTTCCAATGTATATTTTTAAGCTACCTGAGGAATTAACTTTGATGACTCTACCTGGCAGACTGTTACAATGTTCTACAACTTTTCTGCTAAACTGGTATTTTATTATACCCTTTGTCAATCTCATTTTATGAAGCTTAAATCCATTGTTTTGAGTATTTTCTTGGTAATATATTCTTAGCACTCTAGTTATATTTCCTTTCTTTAAGCTTGTCCTCCATATTTATACTCCAATTATTTTTTTTCGTTTTCTGTATATTTTCCATTCTGTACCATGGAGACCAGATCTGAGTCGCATTAATCTATAGGTAATTATTGTCAGGTGATCATGTGAGTTCTCTGCTGTAGACACAACCTCGCTGACAACTGTCAGCTTACTGCAACTGACTATGATAATTAATGAAGTGGAAGAGATGCAGGTTCTTGCTGAAAGAGAATTATTTGGTAGAAATGTAGCTGTCTGGAGTCAGTCTTGGTCGTCATGTCCAACACAGCTACCCGGAACTCTGGATTATTATTATTATTAAAATCAAGGGGGAAGCGCTAAACCCGGAGGATTACACAGCGCCTGGGGAGGATGTGGAAGGCATTCAGGTTTAATTCGGGGAGCTGGAGCACTGATCCAATTCCCTAAATCAAGAGCCCCTCACCAACATCAAGGAACCTTCCTTGAGGGGGCCGGAACTCTGGAGGTTTTCGCGTAACAGATGTCCTCGCTAGACTGATCCTACCCGTCCACATGAAAGAGCAGATGACTAATGTACTACTAGCATCTGACCTCACCACTTTGACCTCACTGCACCTGACCTCACCGCCCTGACCTCACTGCACCTGACCTTAACGCCCTGGCCTCACTGCACCTGACCTTAACGCCCTGGCCTCACTGCACCTAACCTCACCACCCTGGCCTCACTGCACCTGACGTTAACGCCCTGGCCTCACTGCACCTGACCTTAACGCCCTGACCTCACTGCACCTGACCTCACCGCCCTGACCTCACTGCACCTGACCTGTCGGCATTATATACAATTCTTGTACTACTACTACTACTACTACTACTACTACTACTACTACTACTACTACTACTACTACCTCCACCTCTTCCTGCCTATATATAGCCGTCCTGCTCCACCTCTGTTAGTGTGACTTTGTCAATGGTCCAAGTCGGACCGAAACGTCGTCGTAAGCTTCTCTCTTTTATGTGCGGGTTATTTGTGTACCTGACCTCTATCATATGTATATTGTTTGTTCTCTGTACTAAGCTGCCAAACTCGCAGCGGGTGACAAGTCTCCTAATATAATGTTCTATGTATTGTATGCGTGTGTTTGTATGTCTTGTTGTACTGTTACTTGTACTAGTTAAACAAGTCTTGTTGTACTGTTACTTGTGCTAGTTAAACAAGTCTTGTTGTACTGTTACTTGTGCTAGTTAAACAAGTCTTGTTGTACTGTTACTTGTGCTAGTTAAACAAGTCTTGTTGTACTGTTACTTGTGCTAGTTAAACAAGTCTTGTTGTACTGTTACTTGTGCTAGTTAAACAAGTCTTGTTGTACTGTTACTTGTGCTAGTTAAACAAGTCTTGTTGTACTGTTACTTGTGCTAGTTAAACAAGTCTTGTTGTACTGTTACTTGTGCTAGTTAAACAAGTCTTGTTGTACTGTTACTTGTGCTAGTTAAACAAGTCTTGTTGTACTGTTACTTGTGCTAGTTAAACAAGTCTTGTTGTACTGTTACTTGTGCTAGTTAAACAAGTCTTGTTGTACTGTTACTTGTGCTAGTTAAACAAGTCTTGTTGTACTGTTACTTGTGCTAGTTAAACAAGTCTTGTTGTACTGTTACTTGTGCTAGTTAAACAAGTCTTGTTGTACTGTTACTTGTGCTAGTTAAACAAGTCTTGTTGTACTGTTACTTGTGCTAGTTAAACAAGTCTTTTTGTACTGTTACTTGTGCTAGTTAAACAAGTCTTGTTGTACTGTTACTTGTGCTAGTTAAACAAGTCTTGTTGTACTGTTACTTGTGCTAGTTAAACAAGTCTTGTTGTACTGTTACTTGTACTAGTTAAACAAGTCTTGTTGTACTGTTACTTGTACTAGTTAAACAAGTCTTGTTGTACTGTTACTTGTGCTAGTTAAACAAGTCTTGTTGTACTGTTACTTGTGCTAGTTAAACAAGTCTTGTTGTACTGTTACTTGTGCTAGTTAAACAAGTCTTGTTGTACTGTTACTTGTGCTAGTTAAACAAGTCTTGTTGTACTGTTACTTGTGCTAGTTAAACAAATCTTGATGTACTGTTACTTGTGCTAGTTAAACAAGTCTTGTTGTACTGCTACTTGTGCTAGTTAAACAAGTCTTGTTGTACTATTACTTGTACTAGTTAAACAAGTCTTGTTGTACTGTTACTTGTGCTAGTTAAACAAGTCTTGTTGCACTGTTACTTGTGCTAGTTAAACAAGTCTTGTTGTACTGTTACTTGTACTAGTTAAACAAGTCTTGTTTTACTGTTACTTGTGCTAGTTAAACAAGTCTTGTTGTACTGTTACTTGTGCTAGTTAAACAAGTCTTGTTGTACTGTTACTTGTGCTAGTTAAACAAGTCTTGTTGTACTGTTACTTGTGCTAGTTAAACAAGTCTTGCTGTGCTGTTACTTGTACTGGTTCAACAAGTCTTGTTGTACTGTTACTTGTACTGGTTCAACAAGTCTTGTTGTACTGTTACTTGTACTAGTTCAACAAGTCTTGTTGTACTGTTACTTGTACTGGTTCAACAAGTCTTGTTGTACTGTTACTTGTGCTAGTTAAACAAGTCTTGTTGTACTGTTACTTGTACCGGTTCAACAAGTCTTGTTGTACTGTTACTTGTACTGATTCAACAAGTCTTGTTGTACTGTTACTTGTACTGATTCAACAAGTCTTGTTGTACTGTTACTTGTACTGGTTCAACAAGTCTTGTTGTACTGTTACTTGTACTGGTTCAACAAGTCTTGTTGTACTGTTACTTGCACTGGTTCAACAAGTCTTGTTGTACTGTTACTTGTACTGGTTCAACAAGTCTTGTTGTACTGTTACTTGTACTGGTTCAACAAGTCTTGTTGTACTGTTACTTGTACTGGTTCAACAAGTCTTGTTGTACTGTTACTTGTACTGGTTCAACAAGTCTTGTTGTACTGTTACTTGCACTGGTTCAACAAGCCTTTTTTGTGTAACCTGCTGAGATTCTGTCATCAAATTTTATCCTTCAAGTTGACTTCGTATACCATCGACAGATTTTTATTGTTATTAATTTTCCCCCATTGAGATTTGGTTGACTGATTTATATTAGAAGCCAAGAAGTTATCTCTGGCTTTGTAAACAGGTATCAGAGTTGTCTATGTGTGTCTGTAGTGAAGCAGTTGCTTCTGGTCCACTGACTTCCTAGGTTCTATCCCAACAACTTGTCTGAAAACCTTGTCTTTGGTTCTGTTCCACTGACTTCCTAGGTTTTAACCCAACAACTTGTTTGAGAACCTTGTCTTTGGTGCATAATTTAAGAACATAAGAACATAAGAAACAAGGAACACTGCAACAGGCCTACTGACCCATGCGGAGCAGGTCCATGTCCCCCCCGGATTAGACCAATGACTCACCCTCCGGATTATCCCAATGACCCACCCAGTCTGGTCATCCCCACTCAAGGATGGAGCACTGTACCAGACCCAGCAGCACAAGCTAGTCAGGTCCAACTCACACCCACCCACACCTACTCATGTATTTATCTAACCTATTTTTAAAACTACACAACGTTTTAGCCTCAATAACTGTACTCGGGAGTTTGTTCCACTCATCCACAACTCTATTACCAAACCAGTACTTTCCTATATCCTTCCTGAATCTGAATTTTTCCAACTTGAAACCATTGCTGCGAGTCCTGTCTTGGCTGGAAATTTTCAGCACACTATTTACATCCCCTTTATTTATTCCTGTTTTCCACTTATAAATCTCGATCATATCCCCCCTAATTCTACGCCTTTCGAGAGAGTGCAGATTCATGGCCTTCAGTCTATCCTCATAGGGAAGATTTCTGATACATGGGATCATCTTTCTCATCCTCCTTTGTACGTTTTCCAGAGCATTTATATCCATTCTGTAATACGGTGACCAGAATTGAGCAGCATAGTCTAAATGAGGCCTAACCAAGGATATATAGAGTTGAAGAACAACCTGAGGACTTCTATTATTTATACTTCTAGATATGAAGCCAAGAATTCTGTTAGCTTTATTGCGAACACTAATGCACTGTTGTCTTGGTTTTAGGTTACTGCTAACCAGAACTCCTAAATCCTTTTCGCAATCGGTAGTATTAAGATCTACATTATTTAGTTTATATGTGGCATGGTTATTTAACTGTCCAACATTTAGAACTTTGCATTTGTCAATATTAAACTGCATCTGCCACTTCTCCGACCATTGCGTCAGTCTATTCAAATCATCCTGGAGTGTTCTAATGTCATCATTAGAATGAATTGGACGGCCTAATTTGGTGTCATCAGCAAATTTGCTTATGTCGCTATTTATTCCCTCATCTATGTCGTTTATGTAAATTGTGAACAACAACGGGCCCAACACCGTTGGGCCCACTTGTGACGTGCCCCCATTCTGAATTCTCCCCATTTATGCAAACTCTCTGCTGCCTATTTGTCAGCCATGCCTCTACCCAGGAAAAAATTTCTCCTCCTATTCCGTGCCTTAAGTTTCCTCAATAGCCTCTGGTGTGAAACTCTATCGAAAGCCTTACTGAAGTCCATATACACTATATCATATTCATTACCATGATCTGCCTCCTCAAACACCTTAGTGAAAAAAGTTAGTAAATTCGTAAGACAGGAACGCCCCTTTGTAAAACCGTGTTGAGAATCATTAATCATTATCTCAACATTTTCATATCTAGATGCCTTATGAATTTCGTCCCATAACAGCTTACTGCACTCCCTATCAAGGTTTGGGGGCCTGTAAATCACACCCAAAATTAATTTGTCACGACCCTCGAGAAACTGAAGCCAAACCGATTCTGTGTTCGATGTTTCTAATCTTATATCATGTCTAAGACAACAATTTAAATTTTCTCTGACATACATCGCCACACCACCACCCTTCCTGTTAACTCTGTATGTTGCATTCAGAAGGCATTTCTCTATCTTTCAGGTTGAACCAGGTCTCTGTTATACCAATAATATATATATTACCTACACTTGCAAGTAATCTTAGCTCATTTATCTTATTTCTTACTCCTATTATTTGTATAGTAAACCTTAAGGGAGCTAGTCACTCGTTGCCCTCTACTATCTCTCTGTTTGTTGATCAGTTGATTTGCCATTACTAGCAACTTTATTTTGAATATTGTCTTTTAAACATATTCCAGAGGTATCCCGGTAATAACTGCTGTTTTTAACCCTAAAAACAGCCTTAAAAACCCTAAAAACAGCCTTATTGTTTCCCACAAACACCCATATCTCTATAATCTATCAGTTTAAATTAGTAGACAAGTCATCAATTACCCTCTCAATTGAATTGGCTAATGCAACCACTCCATCCCCAGAAAGATGAACCCCATCCCTTGCATACGACCTGGGTCTATCTTTGTGACAGTCAGTACGTTGACCTGAGACGACCTGGGTCTATCTTTGTGACAGTCAGTACGTTGACCTGAGACGACCTGGGTCTATCTTTGTGACAGTCAGTACGTTGACCTGAGACGAATATTAAGTGGATCTATCTTTTCTCTTATCATATTACTAAGTACCTGAAATGAATCATGTAGGAGGACCTTCCATTCCTGGCAACTTTGATTTCATATTCTCTTTTGGCTTTTTCTCAACTCTGTTTTGACTCATCTCTTGAATTGAAAATATTGGTCATAAGGTGACACTCTCTTTTTTTGATTCGTTTGTAAATACCTTTTTTTTCATATCCAATGATACTTTAAGGTTTTGTTTATCGATGATAGTCACTTTAAGTTGATCTAATTTCACTGTCAGGAAAATAATTATTTTTTCAGTTTGTGTAACTCTGAGAAATATGACACTGGTACCCACACCCACTACTGTCATGTCTACGGGATTATCCTGACTTATTTACTCCACGTCTACCTTAACCAGGGTGTTCTTTAACTTTGTATAATCTGTGACGCAAAAAACTGGGGATCTTAACCTTGTTACTGTTATTAAAGTAATTCCATGAGATGCATTCACCTCAAGATTACTTATCAGAGATTCCTTTTTAACAAAACCAAGTCCTGCAGGTTATTTCCTCTGCTTCGTTTTGATACAAATTGCTTTAAAAACCTGTCGTGAACTATCTCTAAGAAGTTGCTAGACTGGATTTCCTGTCAAATTGCTCTTGTTATATTTGGCTAAAGTTAAAATCTCCCATTAAAACTACATCTTTACTTTCTGATACCTTAGCAACTGCGTCCCAGGGAAGTTTACCGTGGTCACTATCCTAGTCTGAGTGTCTGAAGATCACATCCAGAAACTCAAGCACAGGGATGGTCAACATTTTGCATTCTATGCACCAGTTTTTTCAGTCTCTAGTTCAGATACTCCATACTAATCTTATACCACCATTCAGTTCTTTAAAAATATGTTAATATGGACTTACTTGGCATTTTTACGTAAAATGATTTAATATAAAGACAAGATAAATATTACTTAGTTTAATGAGACTTCTGAGTCTGTTTTGACTTCGCCAAAACTGTAATGTTTGGAGTTTAATTAATTACTGAGTGCAGCAGAGAATTCTTCAAATCTGAATCAGTCAGTCGTGACCTCGGTTTGTTTTATTAGTATTATTATTATTACTGTCATAACTGGGGTGCAATGCGCCACACTTAGCGCATGCGCCGTGGGTTGGTCATCCATGCTCTAGCCAAAGAAGATTCCGTGTCTGTTCTTTCCATCTTCATATCGCTGCTGATGCAACAGCTTAAAATTTTCCCATAACATACCTAGCAACTCTGCCACCCGCCTTCCCTGTTGACAATCAGTGTGGAATAATTTACATCCCTGTATGTGGCATTCAGCAAGCGTCCCTCTATATTTTTCTGATAGATCCCAGTCTCGGTTATTGCAAAAATATTTTTATGGTTCCTGCACATGCAATTAGTAAGTCTATTTTGTTTTTTGAGCTTCAGCTATTTTTATAGCAGGTGTAGAGGAATGTTTGTTTTGTTGAAAATGGTATAAAATGCCGACGATTTGGAGATTAAGACACATGTGCAACAGTTATGTATCTTTATTGATGAAACATTTCGCCTACACAGTAGGCTTCTTCAGTCAAATACAAAGGGAGCAGTAGAAATAAAATAAAGATAATGTAATCAGTCAATCAACCTTGGAGAAAAAGTATTTGAGGTGGTCAGTCCCTCAGTCTGGAGAAGAGTTCAGTTCCATGGAGCTGAGCTCTTCTCCAGGCTGAGGGACTGACCGCCTCATATACTTTGTCTCATTATTTTATGACCACTGGTTTTGTTTTCAACAATAACTGTCTTACTGTATTATATTGCTGTTATCTTGTTTCTTGAATGTTTTCCTAAACTATCTTAATAATAATTGTTCCTTCCGTTCTTAGTACTACAACCCCATGTTTGTTTTTCAAAATCTGATACAATCCAATATTGTTGTTGTAGGTTTGCTGGTACTTCCGGCCAGGGTCTTCTCCAGATGGCGACCCGGCAGTGGCCTCCCGGGTGGAGGGTGTCGTTCATCTTCTTCTTTCTTCTGTATTCTTTCTTGGGGCTCTCCGGTTGGAGGGTGACTTCTTCTTCTGTCTTGCGGCGACTCCCCAAGTGGGAAGTGTCTTCTCGTTTAGCATCTTCAGCAGCATAGGAGGGCGGAGGCAGCAATTACAGGGTTCGTTTTAGAACCACACCCCAGCTTTAGCAGGCAGCAGAGTGCTGGGGAAACTTGTTTTCACGGTGATTGATCATTGACAGTCCTGCTAGGTGAGGGTACCGTCTTCGGCAGCCCCATTCTGGAGAGTCCTGAATTTCTTCCTTGTGGTGTAGTCGAGTGCCATAAAGCGGTGACTTTTTGAGAGTAGGTTGATCAGGGATTCAGTGGTGAATGATCGAGTTGAGTCGCAGGTGAACTTGACTGTCCCGTTGTGGAGGCGTTGAATAATTTCTGGAGTGTACATTGCGTTCTCATTCTGGTTGGTTGTGTAGAAGTATACACCAGGCAAGCAGTGGACTTCTTGTGAAGGAGTGGCGGTAGTACGTAGGGATGCATCCCAAGGCTCTTGTGTTTTAACCTTCTTGGCTGGTGGCTGAGACTATTGAGGTGAGGCGTCTGATTGGTCCGTTGTGACGGAGGTGGAAGCTGGTGCTGGTGGATTCTCATTGGTGGAATCGGTCGGCATCTCATTGGTCTCTGATTGGTCCATCTCTGTGTCGGGAGGAAGGTGTGGTAGCGGTGGAGCTGCGGTAATGTTGGCGACATTTGAAGTGGATTTTATGATCTCTGTGGAAGGTGGAGATGCTGGGAATGTGAAACCAGGCATGTTGTTGAGCTTGAAGAGTTCGTTGATGGTGGTGTTGAAGGAACCAGGTTCAGCTACATTCTGCACATGAGCATACATGATGCAGTAAAGAATCTTGGTGGAGTCGCCAGCAAGAGCTGGCGAAGAAGTGGTAGATGCAGCTTGCGTGGCTTGAAGAATCTTGGTAGTAACTGCTTGAAGCTTGGTAATAGCAGCATATGTAGTCGTTTGTACAGTGTTTTTGTAGTTGTTGTTGGAGTTGTTTCTTAAGTATATCTCGTCTGGTTGGGCACTTGGCAGCAAGAGTATGGTGATCATTCTTGCAGTTCAAGCATTTAGGTGTAGAGGCAGTAGTGCACGTCTTGAAATCATGACCTTCTTGGCCGCAGGTGGAACAGAACTTCTTATTCTTGGCAGGGTATGGTGGTATGAGTAACAGTTGGAACACTGAGGAATTTGATGGAATTTTTCTGCTTCGATGAAGGCTGGATTGATGTGGAAGTAGTGAATAGCCAGTCCCTTAGCGAGAGCTCTGGCTGCCATGTTGACGTCACTGAAGGTGACCTTCAGCATGGAGGAGGCATTGGGTATTTTGGTAATGAATTCCACCTTGGCCAAAGGGTTCTGTGCTTCAATGGACGACTTGATTTCTTCGGTAGCCTGGGCAGTGATGAGCCTGTCGAGTCTCTTGAGGAACACAGTTCTCTTGGCCCTCTGAGCTGGGGAAGTCAAGACAACAAATCCCTGATCTCGTAGAGTGGTTGTAGCAGTGGTGGTAATGAGTTTTTCAGCCTCGGTGTCGTCAGTACAGACAACAACGAAGGCCTCTTTGAGCGACAGAATCGCATTAAACTTGACTTGCAGTTTGCCACTGACGACAGCTGCAAGTTCTAGCTTGGACGAGTCACTGACTGTCCCACTCTCTGGTTTGATCTTTACCCTGTTCGAGAAGTGCATCGTGAAGTGTGGTCTACGTCTGCTGTGAAGCAATGCTGTCGATGTGGTCAGTCCATCAATCTTGAATAGAATACCTTTTGAATACAATCCAGTAACTACTCTCAGGTTTTCAATACTGTTACCCCTTGCTCCAGAAAGATGCAACCCATTCCTTGCATACATATCATGTATGCAATAGCAATGATCACAGTTGTCAGTAAATGGAATTGTAAGTTGCCTGCAGTACTTGTCTAGCCAGCAATTTAGACCACTTGCCACAGACAACCATTCACCACCAATTCGTCTCTGAGACAGAATGCTGCCTCTTGGAAGCAAGCGCTTTCTTCGATCCAATTATATCTATAATCGTCCAGCACTTGAAAGTAATGTCTTCCTCCTGCCTTTCCAGTATCATTTTCCTCAGGACGGAGGAAGATAATGAGGTTGTCCCCATTACCTGTCGTGATGTTATCTATCCTGTTAGATAACAAACGCACCCAGTCTCTTCTTGCTCCTCTCTTTGTAATACTGATTTGTCCGTATATTTAATTTGCCAGTTTCCGACAATATTTGTCTTGCCTTTACTTGTGGATACATTCATACTGCCTCACACTTTGCTGACCACTGTACACTCGTCCTGAAGATCAGCAAAGATAATATCTGTTCTTTAAACTACCTTCTTCAACTAACTTCTTCAACTACCTTCAATTTCATCGTCCATTTCTGGAAAGCACTTTCCATCGCTACAGCCATCCACCTCTCACTGGTACTCTTATCCTTCCTCTTATACAAAAAATACTAATTTCTCATTTTCCTCCCCGAAAATTAGAACCTTCTACTTACAGTTCTCATCTTTTCCTGAGAAACATAGCACCTGTTCCCAGAGTTTACAGAAGAAGTTCTAGTAAGCTATAACACTCCAGGCAATATTTTCCAAGTTACCAGAGAGTTGCTGGACACCCGCCACACACCTTCCCTCACTACAAACCTCATTTTGCGCTGTTTTTTTCACACTTGATATTTCATTTGAGTCTCTCACTCAACTCTCTACCTTTCTTACGTCGGGAACTTTCTCACGTTTTGGGGAAAGTTTCCCATAAACCCAAGTTCTTGATGGTACTTAAAAGAAAGCTAATCAGTGTACCTGTCCTCACGACTTATCTTGATTCCTGATCCCTCAGTATTATTGCTGCATCTTAATACGAAACAACAGTTTAAGGCATACACAGCACATTGTGTCTTATTAACATGCTTGCTAGTATATGACACCAGTGATATACGTTACAGTTATATCTATGTAATGGTGAGGTAACATACCCACTGTTATCTGGTCTTCCTGGGTCTTACTGTGTTAGACTAGGTTATGTTGCCTCTGTTCTCCACGACCACAAACTCTTATCTTCCCTGATATCTTTGATATCCAGGTGTTACTGCAGCTACCCAGACCAGCGTGATCCAGCATCTTCAATTTCTTGAGCCACAGGAGCACAAAATCTATGGTTCGCGGGCGTTCATGATAATTTGATCTAATAAGCCTGAGGTATTAGTAGGTCATAACAATTAAGGCTTTCTGCTATCAGCACATTCCACAATGGCACTATTTCGCTATATTCTTCATAGTGGCACTATTTCGCTATATTCTTCATAGTGGCACTATTACGCTATATTCTTCACAGTGGCACTATTACGCTATATTCTTCATAATGGCACTATTACGCTATATTCTTCATAGTAGCACTATTTCGCTATATTCTTCATAGTGGCACTATTACGCTATATTCTTCATAGTGGCACTATTATGCTATATTCTTCATAGTGGCACTATTACGCTATATTCTTCATAATGGCACTATTACGCTATATTCTTCATAATGGCACTATTATGCTATATTCATCATAGTGGCACTAGTGCTTCATGCACATCATAGTGCCACCAGAGTTAAAAGGAAGTAATCTTTCATTACTTGCCTTGTAACTTAACCTGAATGTAGACTAGTACTACGGAAGAGTATATAAGGAGAGTACGTACACCAAGCAGTACTTATGACACGCAGTACGTACACCAAACAGTACTTATGACACGCAGTATGTACACCAAGCAGTACTTATGACACGCAGTATGTACACCAAACAGTACTTATGACACGCAGTATGTACACCAAGCAGTACTTACGACACGCAGTATGTACACCAAGCAGTACTTACGACACGCAGTATGTACACCAAGCAGTACTTACGACACGCAGTATGTACACCAAGCAGTACTTACGACACGCAGTATGTACACCAAGCAGTACTTACGACACGCAGTATGTACACCAAGCAATACTTACGACACGCAGTATGTACACCAAGCAGTACTTACGACACGCAGTATGTACACCAAGCAGTACTTGCAACAGTACTTACAAGAAGCAGTGCTTACAACAAGCAGGTACTTACAACAAGCAGGTACTTACAACAGTACTTATAACAAGCTGTACTTACAATAGTACTTACGAAAAGCAGTATTTACAACAGTACTTACAACAAGCAGCACTTACAACATTACTTACAACAGTACTTACAACAAGAAGAACTTACACCAAATAATACTTACAACAAACAATACTTATAAGAAACAGTTCTTACAACAAACAATACTTACAAGAAACAATACCTACAACAAACAGTACTTACAACAAACAATACTTATAAGAAACAGTACTTACAACAAACAATACTTACAAGAAACAATACCTACAACAAACAGTTCTTACAACAAACAATACTTACAAGAAACAATACCTACAACAAACAGTACTTACAACAAGCAATATTTACAACACCGTATTGAACACTGCACCAACACTGCACCAACACTGCACCAACACTGCACCAACACTGCACCAACACTGCACCAACACTGCACCAACACTGCACCAACACTGCACCAACACTGCACCAATCTCAGTAGTAACAGTTCCTAGTAACCAGTAACCAGTTACCAGTAGTTTGACTCACTACCAACCGTCTGTGTGAATCACTTGTTATTCACTGTTCAACTGACCTAGCATGTTTTGAATGCCGCTACCCTCCGAGGCACTCAGCAAGCAGCTCAAGTAGAGGCGTTAGAGAGGCAGCAGGTCAAAGCTTGGTGCTCTGAAATACCCGTAAATCCATGCCCACAAGCTGCCACCAATTTGTCATGTGGGGGTTCGATAAAGTGGATTGGGTAATAACACTCACGTTGGATGTTCTAGTATATTGGATGGAACATAGAGAGAGCACCAAGCTTTGACCTGCTGCCTCTCTAACGCCTCTACTTGAACTGCTTGCTGAGTGCCTCGGAGGGTAGCGGCATTCAAAACCTGCTAGGTCAGTTGAACAGTGAATAACAAGTGATTCACACAGACGGTTGGTAGTGAGTCAAACTACTGGTAACTGGTTACTGGCAACTGGTTACTAGGAACTGTTATTACTGAGACCAACACTGCACCAACACTGCTCCAACACTGCACCAACACTGCTCCAACACTGCACCAACACTGCACCAACACTGCTCCAACACTGCACCAACACTGCTCCAACACTGCACCAACACTGCACCAACACTGCACCAACACTGCACCAACACTGCTCCAACACTGCACCAACACTGCTCCAACACTGCACCAACACTGCTCCAACACTGCACCAACACTGCACCAACACTGCTCCAACACTGCACCAACACTGCTCCAACACTGCACCAACACTGCTCCAACACTGCACCAACACTGCTCCAACACTGCACCAACACTGCTCCAACACTGCACCAACACTGCACCAACACTGCTCCAACACTGCTCCAACACTGCACCAACACTGCTCCAACACTGCACCAACACTGCACCAACACTGCACCAACACTGCACCAACACTACACCAACACTGCACCAACACTGCTCCAACACTGCACCAACACTGCACCAACACTGCTCCAACACTGCACCAACACTGCTCCTACACTACACCAACACTGCACCAACACTGCTCCAACACTGCACCAACACTGCTCCAACACTACACCAACACTGCACCAACACTGCTCCAACACTGCACCAACATCGCTCCAACACTACACCAACACTGCACCAACACTGCTCCAACACTGCATCAAAACTGCTCTAACACTACACCAACACTTCACCAACACTGCTCCAACACTGCACCAACACTGCACCAACATTGCTCCAACACTACACGAACACTGCACCAACACTGCTCCAACACTGCACCAACACTACACCAACACTGCTCCGACACTACACCAACACTGCACCAACACTGCTCCAACACTGCACCAACACTGCACCAACACTGCTCCAACACTGCAGCAACGCTGCACCAGCACTGCTCCAACACTGCACCAACACTGCTCCAACACTGTACCAACACTGCACCAACACTGCACCAGCACTGCACCAGCACTGCACCAACACTGCTCCAACGCTGCACCAACACTGCTCCAACACTGCACCAACACTGCTCCAACACTGCACCAACACTGCACCAACGCTGCACCAACACTGCACCAACACTGCACCAACACTGCACCAGCACTGCACCAACACTGCACCAACACTGCACCAACACTGCACCAACACTGCACCAGCACTGCACCAACACTGCACCAACACTGCACCAGGACTGCACCAACACTGCACCAGCACTGCACCAACACTGCACAACACTGCACCAGCACTGCACCAACACTGCACCAACACTGCTCCAACGCTGCACCAACACTGCTCCAACACTGCACCAACACTGCACCAACACTGCACCAGCACTGCACCAACACTGCACCAACACTGCACCAACACTGCACCAACACTGCACCAACATTGCTCCAACACTGCACCAACACTGCACCAACACTGCACCAGCACTGCACAACACTGCACCAACACTGCACCAACACTGCACCAACACTGCACCAACACTGCACCAGCACTACACCAACACTGCACCAACACTGCACCAACACTGCACCAACACTGCACCAGCACTGCACAACACGGCACCAACACTCCACCAACACTGCACCAACACTGCACCAACACTGCTCCAACACTGCACCAACACTGCACCAACACTGCACCAACACTGCTCCAACACTGCACCAACACTGCACCAACACTGCTCCAACACTGCACCAACACTGCTCCTACACTACACCAACACTGCACCAACACTGCTCCAACACTGCACCAACACTGCTCCAACACTACACCAACACTGCACCAACACTGCTCCAACACTGCACCAACATCGCTCCAACACTACACCAACACTGCACCAACACTGCTCCAACACTGCATCAAAACTGCTCTAACACTACACCAACACTTCACCAACACTGCTCCAACACTGCACCAACACTGCACCAACATTGCTCCAACACTACACGAACACTGCACCAACACTGCTCCAACACTGCACCAACACTACACCAACACTGCTCCGACACTACACCAACACTGCACCAACACTGCTCCAACACTGCACCAACACTGCACCAACACTGCTCCAACACTGCAGCAACGCTGCACCAGCACTGCTCCAACACTGCACCAACACTGCTCCAACACTGTACCAACACTGCACCAACACTGCACCAGCACTGCACCAGCACTGCACCAACACTGCTCCAACGCTGCACCAACACTGCTCCAACACTGCACCAACACTGCTCCAACACTGCACCAACACTGCACCAACGCTGCACCAACACTGCACCAACACTGCACCAACACTGCACCAGCACTGCACCAACACTGCACAAACACTGCACCAACACTGCACCAGCACTGCACCAACACTGCACCAACACTGCACCAGCACTGCACCAACACTGCACCAGCACTGCACCAACACTGCACAACACTGCACCAGCACTGCACCAACACTGCACCAACACTGCTCCAACGCTGCACCAACACTGCTCCAACACTGCACTAACACTGCACCAACACTGCACCAGCACTGCACCAACACTGCACCAACACTGCACCAACACTGCACCAACACTGCACCAACATTGCTCCAACACTGCACCAACACTGCACCAACACTGCACCAGCACTGCACAACACTGCACCAACACTGCACCAACACTGCACCAACACTGCACCAACACTGCACCAGCACTACACCAACACTGCACCAACACTGCACCAACACTGCACCAACACTGCACCAGCACTGCACAACACTGCACCAACACTCCACCAACACTGCACCAACACTGCACCATCACTGCACAACACTGCACCAACACTGCACCAACACTGCACCAACACTGCACCAACACTGCACCAACACTGCACCAACACTGCACCAACACTGCACCAACACTGCACCAACATTGCTCCAACACTGCACCAACACTGCACCAACACTGCACCAACACTGCACCAGCACTGCACAACACTGCACCAACACTGCACCAACACTGCACCAACACTGCACCAACACTGCACCAACACTGCACCAACACTGCACCAACACTGCTCCATCACTGCACCAACACTGCACCAACACTGCACCAACACTGCACCAACACTGCACCAACACTGCACCAACACTGCACCAACACTGCACCAACACTGCACCAACACTGCACCAACACTGCACCAACACTGCACCAACACTGCACCAACACTGCACCAACACTGCACCAA
>NC_091301.1:32605583-32615583 GCF_038502225.1 Cherax quadricarinatus | reverse complement strand
GATTTCAATCACAAGGAGATTGAATGGGAAAACCTGGAGCCCCATGGGGGTCCCGAAACATGGAGAGCCAAGATGATGGATGTGGTACTGGAAAACCTCATGCATCAACATGTTAGAGACACTACCAGAGAGAGAGGAGAGGATGAACCAGCAAGACTGGACCTTGTATTCACCTTGAGTAGTTCTGACATCGAGGATATCATGTATGAAAGGCCCCTGGGAGCTAGTGATCATGTGGTTCTGTGCTTCGACTACATAGTTGAGCTCCAAGTGGAGAGAGCAGCAGGAATAGGGTGGGAAAAAACCAAACTACAAAAGGGGGAACTACTCAGGCTTGAGGAACTTCTTTCAAGACATTCAGTGGGAGAGGGAACTGACAGGAAAACCAGTACAAGAAATGATGGACTATGTGGCAACAAAATGCAAGGAGGCAGAGGAGAGGTTTGTTCCCAAGGGAAACAGAAATAATGGGAAGAACAGAACGAGTCCTTGATTCACCCAAAGGTGTAGGGAGGCAAAAACTAGGTGTACTAGAGAATGGAAAAGGTACAGAAGACAGAGAACTCAGGAAAATAAAGAGATTAGCCGAAGAGCCAGAAACGAATATGCACAGATAAGAAGGGAGGCTCAGCGGCAATACAAAAATGACATAGCATCGAAAGTCAAGACTGACCCGAAGCTGTTGTACAGTCACATCAGGAGGAAAACAACAGTCAAGGACCAGGTAATCAGACTGAGGAAGGGTGATGGGGAATTCACAAGAAACGACCGGGAGGTATGTCAGGAGCTCAACACAAGATTTAAAGAAGTATTTACAGTGGAAACCAGTAGGACTCCAGGAAATCAGAGTAGGGGGGTGCACCAGCAAGTGCTGGATGAGGTACATATAACCAAGGAGGAGGTGAAGAAGCTGCTATGCGAACTTGACACCTCAAAGGCGGTGGGACCAGACAACATCTCTCCGTGGGTCCTTAAAGAGGGAGCAGAGACATTGTGTGTACCATTAACAAAGATCTTCAACACATCATTTGAAACTGGGCAACTCCCCGAGGTATGGAAGATGGCAAATGTAGTCCCAATTTTTAAAAAGGGAGACAGATATGAGGCACTAAACTACAGACCTGTATCACTAACGTGTATAGTATGCAAGGTCATGGAGAAGATCATCAGGAGTAGAGTGGTGGAGCACCTGGAAATAAACAAGTGTATAATTGACAACCAGCATGGTTTCAGGGAGGGAAAATCCTGTGTCACAAACCTACTAGAGTTTTATGACAAGGTGACAGAAGTAAGACAAGAGAGAGAGGGGTGGATCGACTGCATTTTTTTTGGACTGCAAGAAGGCCTTCGACACAGTTCCTCACAAGAGGTTACTGCAAAAACTAGAGGATCAGGCACACATAACAGGAAAGGCACTGCAATGGATAAGAGAATACCTTATAGGGAAGCAACAACGAGTCATGGTACGTGACGAGGTGTCAAAGTGGGCGCCTGTGACAAGCGGGGTTCCAAAGGGGTCAGTCCTAGGACCTGTGCTGTTCTTGGTATATGTGAATGACATAACGGAAGGGATAGACTCAGAAGTGTCCTTGTTTGCGGACGATGTGAAGTTAATGAGAAGAATTAAATCGGATGAGGATCAGGCAGGACTACAAAGAGACCTGGACAGGCTACAAGCCTGGTCCAGCAACTGGCTCCTTAAGTTTAACCCCGCCAAATGCAAAGTTATGAAGATTGGGGAAGGGCAAAGAAGACCGCAGACACAATATAGTTTAGATGGCCAAAGTCTGCAAACCTCACTCAAGGAAAAAGATCTGGGGGTGAGTATAACAACGAGCACATCTCCTGAGGCGCACATCAATCAGATAACTGCTGCAGCATACGGGCGCCTTGCAAACCTACGGATAGCGTTCCGATACCTCAGTAAGGAGTCGTTCAAGACTCTGTATACCATTTACGTCAGGCCCATACTGGAGTATGCAGCATCAGTTTGGAATCCACACCTAGTCAAGCACGTCAAGAAATTAGAGAAAGTGCAAAGGTTTGCAACAAGACTAGTGCCAGAGCTACGGGGATTGTCCTACGAAGAAAGGTTGAGGGAAATCGGCCTGACGACACTGGAGGCCAGGAGGGTCAGGGGAGACATGATAACGACATATAAAATACTGCGCGGAATAGACAAGGTGGACAAAGACGGGATGTTCCAGAGATGGGACACAGACACAAGAGGTCACAATTGGAAGTTGAAGACTCAGATGAATCAAAGGGATGTTAGGAAGTATTTCTTCAGTCATAGAGTAGTCAAGCCGTGGAATAGCCTAGAAAGTGAAGTAGTGGAGGCGGGAACCATACATAGTTTTAAGGCGAGGTATGATAAAGCTCATGGAGCAGGGAGAGAGAGGACCTAGTAGCAATCAGTGAAGAGGCGGGGCCAGGAGCTATGACTCGACCCCTGCAACCACAAATAGGTGAGTACAAATAGGTGAGTACACACACACACACACACACACACACACACACACACACACACACACACACACACACACACACACACATACACACACACACACACACCCACACACACACACACATACATATATATATATATATATATATATATATATATATATATATATATATATATATATATATATATATATATATATATATATATATATATATATATATATATATATATATTATTGTGACCACGAACGAGTGGTATTGATCAATAAGAACACTGCACTAGCCAAGGACTCGAACCCATTCTGGGAGTCAAGTGTTTTCGCCCATCATGAGGCAGGCCAAAGCAGCATGGGTAGTGCAGTGTTGTTATTGGTCAATACCACTCTTTCGTGGTCACAATAATATAAAATACTGCTCGTTGAACTAGTACACCAAACAGGGACTAGAAAGAAATTAGCCTAGAGTCATCCACACCATCGTGTGTCCTTGGGTAGCGAGTACAACATTCAGTGCCGCTGGATGCTCTAATCTTAGGGATCGTATGGTCAAGTGGATTAGGGCGTCATGTGTTTTCGCCCACCATAAGGCAGGCCAAAGCAGCATGGGTTCGAGTCCTTGGCTAGTGCAGTGTTGTTATATATATATATATATATATATATATATATATATATAGATATATACATATATATATATATATATATATATATAAATCACAAAGTAACACATGCGACAGTCACCTTCATCTTAGTGCCACCATTATGTCATGTTCATCTTGGTGGCACCCGTACGTCATGTTCATCCTGGTGCCACCATTATGTCATGTTCATCTTGGTGCCACCATTATGTCATATTCATCTTGGTGGCAACAGTACGTCATGTTCATCCTGGTGGCACCAGTATGTCATGTTCATCTTGGTGCCACCAGTATGTAATGCTCATTTTGCTGCCACCAGTATGTCATGTTCATCTTGATGCCACTAGTACGTCATGTTCATCTTTGCGGTACCAGTACGTCATGTTCATCTTTGTGCCACCGGTACGTCATGTTCATCTTTGCGGCACCAGTACGTCATGTTCATCTTGGTGCCACCAGTATGTTATGCTCATCTTGGTGGCACCGGTGCGTTATGTTCATTTTGGTGGCACTGATACGTCATGTTCATCTTGGTGGCACGGTACATCACCTTCAAGATCCTGGCAGCAGTAGATCACCTTCAACACTGGCAGCGGTAATCACCTTCAACACTGGCAGCAGTAGATCACCTTCAACACTGGCAACAGTAGATCACCTTCAACACTGGCAGCAGTAATCACCTTCAACACTGGCAGCAGTAATCACCTTCAACACTGGCAGCAGTAATCACCTTCAACACTGGCAGCAGTAATCACCTTCAACACTGACAGCAATAATCACCTTCAACACTGACAGCAGTAATTTCCTTCAACACTGGCAGCAGTAGATCACCTTCAACGCTGGCATCACAACACTGGCATCACACCACTGGCATCACAACACTGGCATCACAACACTGGCATCACAACACTGGCATCACAACACTGGCATCACAACACTGGCATCACAACACTGGCATCACAACACTGGCATCACAACACTGGCATCACAACACTGGCATCACAACACTGGCATCACAACACTGGCATCCCAACACTGGCATCACAACACTGGCATCACAACACTGGCATCACAACACTGGCATCACAACACTGGCATCACAACACTGGCATCACAACACTGGCATCACAACACTGGCATCACACACAATGTTTCATTAATAACAGAACCATAAAAATCACCATTGTTTCTTGTAATAATCTGAGAGAGAAGAACAGAGAAGACTTCTCCTTCATTATTGCTTCCTGTGTCACGACGTCTCTCCCTTGATGCCTGATGTCTCTCCCATGATGTCTGACGTCTCTTCCTTGATGCCTGATGTCTCTCCCATGATGTCTGACGTCTCTCCCTTGATGTCTGATGTCTCTCCCTTGATGCCTGATGTCTCTCCCATGATGTCTGACGTCTCTCCCTTGATGCCTGATGTCTCTCCCATGATGTCTGACGTCTCTCCCTTGATGCCTGGTGTCTCTCCCATGATGTCTGACGTCTCTTCCTTGATGCCTGATGTCTCTCCCATGATGTCTGACGTCTCTTCCTTGATGCCTGATGTCTCTCCCATGATGTCTGACGTCTCTCCCTTGATGCCTGATGTCTCTCCCATGATGTCTGACGTCTCTTCCTTGATGCCTGATGTCTCTCCCATGATGTCTGACGTCTCTCCCTTGATGCTTGATATTCTCTCTACCATGATGTCTGATGTTTCTCCCTTGATGCCTGATGTTCCTCCCATGATGTCTGACGTCTCTACCATGATGCCTGATGTTCTCTCTACAATGACGTCTGACGTCTCTGCCATGATGCCTGATGTTTCTCCCATGATGTCTGATGTCCTCTTTACCATGATGTCTCACGTCTCTCTCATGATGTCTGATGTCCTCTCTACCATGATGTCTGACGTCTCTCCCTTGATGTCTGATGTCTCTCCCATGATGTCTGACGTCAATCCCATTATGTCTAATGTCCTCTCTACCATGTTGTCTGATGTCTCCTTTACCATGATGTCTGATGTCTCTCCCTTGATGCCTGATGTCCCTCACATGATGTCTGACGTCTCTCCCATAATGTCTGATGTCCTCTCTACCATGATATCTAATGTCCTCTCTACAATGATCTCTGACGTCTCTTCCATGATGCCGGAGGTCTCTCCCATGATGTCTGATGTCTCTTCCATGATGTCTGATGTCCTCTTTACAATGATGTATGACGTCTCTCCGATGATGTCTGATGTCCTCTCTACCATGATGTCTGACGTCTCTCCCTTGATGTCTGATGTCTCTCCCGTGATGTCTGACGTCTCTCCCATGATGTGTAATGTCCTCTCTACCATGATGTCTGACGTCTCTCCCTTGATGTCTGATGTTTCTAGCGTGATGTCTGACGTCTCTAGCATGATGTCTGTCCTCCCTCTAATGATGTCTGATGTCCTCTCTACCATAATGTCTGACGTACTCTTTACCATGATGCCTGATGTCCTATCTACCATAATGTCTGACGTCCTCTCTACCATGTTGTCTGACCAAGTATCCCTGAAAGGATACTTGGTTATTGCAAGGTATCCCTGAAGGGATACTTGGTTATTGCAAGGTATCCCTCCAAGGATACCTTGTAATGGTTGCCTGAATGTTTATTCCTCCAAGGTTTTGTTTATAGCTTAAGAACGCCTCACCAGATCGACTTCAATCTAGTTACTGGTGTAGGTAACTTGGGAGAGGTTCACGCAACCGTCGATACGTCCATGCGCTCCGTGCTCACTCTTATACATACCTACCGTATTTTGGGGCATATAAGGCGCACGAGTGTGTGGACTGCTTGCTGGCATGATGTTACCAAAAAATTGTATTATAACGCTAGTAAACAACTGTTACAACCTCATCACCCAGAGCCTACCCTTGATCCTGACCTTCAGCATATAAGGCGCAGCTTGGTTTTCCAAGACAGTGTTTTAGGGGGGAAATAGCGCGCCTTATATGCCGGAAAATACGTTAAGCACAAGTGTGTCTTACTTAGAAGAAAGATGGAATTGGTATTGGAGTGTATAGTTGCCAGATTGCATATTTTGATCGTAAAATATTTTTTTCTACGAAATATGTTGACAATGTCGTGAATGACTGATGCATGTTGGTGAGGGTATTGTACTTAATGATAACTTAGACACATTTGCAACACTTAGGTATATTTATTGAGGAAACGTTACGCCACACAGTGGCTTCAACAGTGCAATACAAAGAAGAATAGTGAAGATCAGAAGGAGTTTGAGGTAATCAGTCCCTCAGCCTGAAGTTGATGTAATTAGTCCATCGATCTTTTCAAGATTAAATTAACTCCAGGTTGAGGGAGTGATTACTTCAAATTCCTTCTGATCTTCACCATTCTTCTTTATATCTGACTGATGAAGCCACTGTGTGGCGAAACGTTTCTACTATAAAGCTACAAAAGTGTTGCACATGTGTCTAAATTATGAACTTGTAGGTTCTCTGTACCATTTATCTACATTGTGCCTAATGTGTCCAGGTTATGTAGGAGAGCATCTGTGGACAGATTAACATAGTGTTCAGAGTCTTGGCACTGTTATATTCCCTGTGATATCTGAGCTGCTGTGTGTCGCCTGCTACATGCTTCAAGTTCTTGTTCAGCTGCGTATGTTAAATTTTAACATTTTGCTAAAATAATGTTGTTATTTATTTATACTCAACAACAGGAGAACATTTCTTCTGACTGGCAAGAAAATTTGTTGAAAAAACTTCTTTCTCCATTTGTTTCTCGCGGTATTTAATAGGCTCAGGTTTTTCAGAATTTAGGCTGTGTAGGTGCAAATTTGTCGCTGTGTTTACATAGTTACAAACTTGGAATTCTATGATGCTATTGTTGAAGAATGTTTCTTTTAGTCGACTTCAAACTTCCAGTGTTAGCGTGTCCCACTTAGAGAATATTTAAATATTTTAGTGGGCTTTCTAACCTGTAATTTACTCATTTTTATAGTGCAAATTTTGGAGTATTATATTCACTAGAGATAAAATGTATAAAATACCGACACGACGGAAAAATAAACACATATGCAGTATAATGTGATTCTTTATTGACAACGTTTCGCCCACACAGTGGGCTTTTTCAAGTCACAAACAGATCTACCTGGGGGAAGAGTACATGAGTATATATAGTGGAAATAACTGCAGTAATAATAGAAACAAAGAAAAGTCTTATAAGGCCAAGATAGCACCTCACTGTCAACATCCGACGCCTCATCTATTCCTTTATAATGATGCGGGTGAGATGGACAAAGGCTTGTCAAACATAGCTTAAAATCTTCCCAAATTTTATTAATTATAAATGAATCTCATTTATATAATCCTAAATCAATATTCATATTGAAATCAAAATTATTTTTATGAAGCTTGATTCAGTTTAAGACCCAAACTCAGGGCTTGTTTCTCGCAGTCAGTTAAGGTGTGTGACGATACGTTGTTTATCAGGGATTCTCTTCTCATTTCCTTAAATCGGTTTTTAGTGCAGAGGTACTGAAATTTGTGACTGAGTTTGATCTTCTGTTGGAGGTTGGCTGTGGTGACTGTGCTGAGAATATGTTCATCAGTGTGGTGGTCAATATGAAGATTGGCCCTCATATTCCTTGCGGTTTCAAAGGATTCCTTAGCGAAGTTAGAAAGTTCTTCGGCGCATTCAGTTAAGTAAGCTTGGGTAGCTGGAGAGAAAGGGTGTTTGGAGTTGGAAACTTGTGTAGGGGTAGACCTAGGGATCACCTTCTCGGCCAGGCAATTACTGCCCTTAAGGACCTCGCCAACGACCCCAACATTATTGTCACCACCGCCGACAAAGGAGGTAGAGTCGTCATACTCAACACCAGTGACTACAACACCAAAATGATGGACTTTATGAATGATCAGTCTACATACGAACCCATCAACACACAACAGTGGGAGACACTCACCAAAGATTTCCTATACAAAACCAGACAAATACTCAAACGCACTAGTGAAGGAAAGAGACTTCTGTACATGATACTCAGCAACCCTAATCCAGCACACATGTTTGGTTTACCCAAGACCTATAAATATATTCCTCTCAGACCAGTCACATCACATGAAGTTCAACGATAAGAAATTTCAATTACTCCGATATGGTAAACACGAGGAAATTAAAACTTCATCAGAGTACCAAACAAATTCCGGCCACAAAATAGAGCGAAAAACCAACGTCAAAGACCTGGGAGTGATCATGTCGGAGGATCTCACCTTCAAGGACCATAACATTGTATTAATAGCAGCTGCTAGAAAAATTACAGGATGGATAATGAAAACCTTCAAAACTAGGGAGGCCAAGCCCATGATGACACTCTTCAGGTCACTTGTTCTATCTAGGCTGGAATATTGCTGCACACTAACAGCACCTTTCAAGGCAGGTGAAATTGCTGACCTAGAAAATGTACAGAGAACCTTCACGGCGAGCATAACGGAGATAAAACACCTCAATTACTGGGAGCGCTTGAGGTTCCTGAACCTGTATTCCCTGGAACGCAGGAGGGAGAGATACATGATTATATACACCTGGAAAATCCTAGAGGGACTAGTACCGAACTTGCACACGAAAATCACTCACAACGAAAGCAAAAGACTCAGCAGACGATGCAACATCCCCCTAATGAAAAACAGGGGTGTCACTAGCACGTTAAGAGACAATGCAATAAGAGTCAGGGGCCCGAGACTGTTCAACTGCCTCCCAGCATGCATAAGGGGGATTACCAATAGACCCCTGGCAGTCTTCAAGCTGGCACTGGACAAGCACCTAAAGTCGGTACCTGACCAGCCGGGCTGTGGCTCGTACGTTGGATTGCGTGCAGCCAGCAGTAACAGCCTGGTTGATCAGGGTCTGATCCACCAGGAGGCCTGGTCACAGACCGGGCCGCGGGGGCGTTGACCCCCGGAACTCTCTCCAGGTAAACTCCAGGTAAACTCAGGTATAAGCAATGCACCACACAAACTAGCCGGAGTTCTTGCAAAACAATTTTCCTGCCTTCTAGGGACCATCATTACCACTCATCTTAAGCGTTCAGGCGACCTTCTCAGCCGCATAACAGACCTCTCCATCCGAAACAAGAAACTAAGTATATGTCCTGGAATTTGTATTCATAAAGCCACTGGATGGCGAAACGTCTACAATAAAGATACCCAGATGTTGCACATGTGTCTTAATTTCATCTTGTCGGTATTGTATACCATTCTTGCACAAGAAACTAAGTAGTTTAGACGTAACTTCGCTAAAGCACCTACCATACAAGCCATTGACGTTCTACGACGTAAAGTCAAGCAGGACTAATCTTCCTCTACCTCCCGGAGATTTTGTTGACTTGATTGAACTCTGCATTAATTTAAGTTGCTTTTCTTTCAATAAAAGGCTCTACAAACAAACCTATGATATGGGAATGGGGTCCTCTATCAGCGCCGTCTTAGCCAACTTGTATATGGAGCGACTGGAAGTTGAACACTTCACCAACTTCATCCCTTCCAGCGTCACTTGGTTACTTTATGTAGACGACGTCCTCATAATAACTCCCAAACGTTTTGATGTGCGGAATCTTCACGGCGATCCAGTTTACACTAGGAAAAGAGTCCAATGACAAGGTATCTTATCTAGACGTCCTCATTCACAAAGTAGGTAACAATCTAAGATTTCAAGTTTACCGTAAACCTATCAACAAAAATGATCTCACACACTTCTATTCCAGCCAAGATACTAAGACTAAAAGAGGCATCATTATCGAATTTGTAGTCCTGAGTTTCTTGACGAGGAAGTTACTTACACCAAACCTTCCCTGATCTACTCATTTCTTTCTTTTTCATCAAAGACTGCAAGAAAAGACCTCTTCAAATTATCAGTTCTCCACGC